>NC_091472.1:166254159-166555020 GCF_036971445.1 Narcine bancroftii | reverse complement strand
AATCAGAGGCGGGGAAACAGAGGCGGTGAATCAGAATGGGGAATCAGAGGTGGCGAATCAGAGGTTGATAATCAGAGATGGGGAAGCAGAGGTGGGGAATCAGATGTGATGAATTAGAGATGGGGAATCAGAGGCGGGGTATCAGAGGCGGCCAATCAGAGGCGGGGAATCAGAGGCGTGGAATCAGATATGGGAAATCAGAGGTGGGGAATCAGAGGCGGGGAAACAGAGGCGGGGAATCAGATATGGGGTATCAGAGGTGGGGAATCAGGGGCGGGGAATCAGTGGCAGGGAATCAGAGGAGGGGATTCAGAGGCGGGGAATCAGAGGCAGGGAATCAGACACTGGGAATCAGAGGCGGTGAATCAGGGATGGGGAATGAGAGGCCGGGAAACAGAGGTGGGGAATCAGAGACCGGGAATCAGAGATGGGGAATCAGAGGCGGGGAATCAGATATGGTGAATCAGAGGCAGGGAATCAGAAGCGGGGAAACAGAGGCGGTGAATCAGATATTCGGAATCAGAGGTTGCGAATCAGAGGTAGAGAATCAGAGTTGGGGAAGCAGAGGTGGGGAATCAGATGTGATGAATTAGAGATGGGAAATCAGAGGCGGGGTATCAGAGGTGCCAATCAGAGGCGGTGAAACAGAGGCGGGGAATCAGATATGGGGAAACAGAGGCGGGGAATCAGAGGCAGGGAAACAGAGGCGGGGAATCAGATATGGGGATTCAGAGGTGGGGAATAACAGGTTGCGAATCAGAGGCAGGGAATCAGAGGCGGGGAATCAGAGGCGAGGAATCAGAGGCAGGGAATCGGATGTGCAGAATCAGAGATGGGGAATCAGAGGTGGGGAATCAGAGGTGGTGAATCAGAGATGGGGAATCAAAGGCGTGGAATGAGAGGCAGGGTCAGACACGGGGAATCAGAGGCGGGGAATCAGATGTGGGGAACCAGAGGAGGGGAATCATAGCTGGCGAATCAGAGGCGGGGAATCAGAGGTGGGGAATCATAGGCGGGGAATCAGATATGGGGAATCAGAGGTGGGGAATCAGAGGCGGGGAAACAGAGGCGGGGAATCAGATATGTTGGATCAGAGGTGGGGAATCAGAGGCGGGGAATCAGAGCTGGGGAATCAGAGGCGGGGAATCAGAGTTGGGGAATCAGAGGCAGGGAATCAGATATGGGGAATCAGAGGTGGGGAATCAGAGGCGGGGAAACAGAGGCGGGGAATCAGATATGGGGTATCAGAGGTGGGGAATCAGGAGCGGGGAATCAGTGGCAGGGAATCAGAGGAGGGGATTCAGAGGCGGGGAATCAGAGGCAGGGAATCAGACACTGGGAGTCAGAGGCGGTGAATCAGGGATTGGGAATCAGAGGCCGGGAAACAGAGGTGGGGAATCAGAGACCGGGAATCAGAGATGGGGAATCAGAGGCGGGGAATCAGATATGGGGAATCAGAGGTGGGGAATCAGAGGCAGGGAAACAGAGGCGGTGAATCAGATATTGGGAATCAGAGGTGGCGAATCAGAGGTAGAGAATCGGAGATGGGGAATCAGAGGCGGGGTATCAGAGGTGCCAATCAGAGGCGGGGAAACAGAGGCGGGGAATCAGATATGGGGAATCAGAGGTGGGGAATAAGAGGTTGCGAATCAGAGGCAGGGAATCAGAGGCGGGGAATCAGAGGCGGGGAATCAGAGGCAGGGAATCGGATGTGCGGAATCAGAGATTGGGTATCAGAGGTGGGGAATCAGAGGTGGTGAGTCAGACATGGGGAATCAGAGGCGGGGAATCAGAGGCAGGGAATCATAAACGGGGAATCAGAGGCGGGCAATCATAACTGGCGAATCAGAGGAGGGGAATCAGTGGTGGGGAATCAGAGGCGGGGAATCAGATATGGTGAATCAGAGGTGGGGAATCAGAGGCGGGGAAACAGAGGCCGGGAATCAGATATGTTGTATCACAGGTGGGGAATCAGAGGCGGGAAATCAGAGCTGGGGATTCAGAGGCGGGGAAATCAGAGTTGGGGAATCAGAGTCCGGGAATCAGAGATGGGAAATCAGAGGAGGGGAATCAAATATGGGGAATCAGAGGCGGGGAATCAGAGTTGGGGAATGAGTCCTGGAATCAGAGATGGGGAATTAGAGGCGGGGAATCAAATATGGGGAATCAGAGGCGGGGAATCAGATGCGGGGAAACAGAGGCGGTGAATCAGATATGGGCAATCAGAGGTGGCGAATCAGAGGTTGAGAATCAGAGATGGGGAAGCAGAGGTGGGGAATCAGATGTGATGAATTAGAGATGGGGAATCAGAGGCGGGGTATCAGAGGCGGGGAATCAGAGTTGGGGAATCAGAGGAGGGGAATCAGATATGGGGAAACAGAGGCCGGGAATCAGAGGCAGGGAAACAGAGGCGGGGAATCAGATATGGGGAATCAGAGGTGGGGAATTAGAGGTTGCGAATCAGAGGCAGGGAATCAGAGGCGGGGAATCAGAGGCGGGGAATCATAGGCAGGGAATCGGATGAGCGGAATCAGAGATGGGGAATCAGAGGTGGGGAATCAGAGGTGGTGAATCAGAGAAGGGTAATCAGAGGCGGGGAATCAGATGCAGGGAATCAGATGCAGGGAATCAGAGGCGGGGAATCATAGCTGGCGAATCAGAGGAGGGGAATCAGAGTTGGGGAATCAGAGGCGGGGAATCAGATATGGGGAAACAGAGGCGGGGAATCAGAGGCGGGGAAACAGAGGCGGGGAATCAGATATGGGGATTCAGAGGTGGGGAATCAGAGGTTGGGAATCAGAGGCAGGGAATCAGAGGCGGGGAATCAGAGGCAGGGAATCAGATGCGGGGAATCAGAGGCAGGGAATCAGAGCTGGGGAATCAGAGGCGGGGAATCAGAGTTGGGAAATCAGAGGTGGGGAATCAGGGGCGGGGAATCAGTGGCAGGGAATCAGAGGCCGGGAATAAAAGGCGGGGAATCAGAGCTGGAGAATCAGAGGCGGGGAATCAGAGTTGGGGAATCAGAGGTGGGGAATTAGAGGTTAAGAATCAGAGGCAGGGAATCAGAGGCGGGGAATCAGAGGCAGGGAATCGGATGTGCGGAATCAGAGATGGGGAATCAGAGGTGGGGATTCAGAGGTGGTGAATCAGAGAAGGGGAATCAGAGGCGGGGAATCAGAGGCAGGGAATCAGACGCAGGGAATCAAAGGCGGGGAATCATAGCTGGCGAATTAGAGGAGGGGAATCAGAGTTGGGGAATCAGAGGCGGGGAATCAGATATGGGGAAACAGAGGCGGGGAATCAGAGGCGGGGAAACAGAGGCGGGAAATCAGATATGGGGAATCAGAGGTGGGGAATCAGGGGCAGGGAATCAGTGGCAGGGAATCAGACGCGGGGAATCAGAGGCGGGGAATCTGATGCAGGGAATCAGACACGGGGAATCAGAGGCGGGGAATCAGAGATGGGGAATCAGAGGCGGGGAATCAGAGGCAGGGAATTGGTGCCGGAAATCAGAGGCGGGAAATCAGAGCTGGGTAATCAGAGGAGGGGAATCAGAGTTGGGGAATCAGAGGCGGCGAAGCAGATATGGGGAAAATGAGGCGGGGAATCAGATATGGGGAGTCAAAGGCGGGGAATCAGATATGGGGAATCAGAGGCTAGGAATCAGAGGGGGGGAAAGAGAGGCGGGGAATCAGTGGCAGGGAATCAGAGGCCGGGAATAAAAGGCGGGGAATCAGAGCTGGAGAATCAGAGGCGGGGAATCAGAGTTGGGGAATCAGAGGTGGGGAATTAGAGGTTAAGAATCAGAGGCAGGGAATCAGAGGCGGGGAATCAGAGGCGGGGAATCAGAGGCAGGGAATCGGATGTGCGGAATCAGAGATGGGGAATCAGAGGTGGGGATTCAGAGGTGGTGAATCAGAGAAGGGGAATCAGAGGCGGGGAATCAGAGGCAGGGAATCAGACGCAGGGAATCAAAGGCGGGGAATCATAGCTGGCGAATTAGAGGAGGGGAATCAGAGTTGGGGAATCAGAGGCGGGGAAACAGAGGCGGGAAATCAGATATGGGGAATCAGAGGTGGGGAATCAGGGGCAGGGAATCAGTGGCAGGGAATCAGACGCGGGGAATCAGAGGCGGGGAATCAGATGCAGGGAATCAGACACGGGGAATCAGAGGCGGGGAATCAGAGATGGGGAATCAGAGGCGGGGAATCAGAGGCAGGGAATCGGATGCCGGAAATCAGAGGCGGGAAATCAGAGCTGGGGAATCAGAGGAGGGGAATCAGAGTTGGGGAATCAGAGGCGGCGAAGCAGATATGGGGAAAATGAGGCGGGGAATCAGATATGGGGAATCAAAGGCGGGGAATCAGATATGGGGAATCAGAGGCTAGGAATCAGAGGGGGGGAAACAGAGGCGGGGAATAAGATATGGGGAATCAGAGGCGGGGAATCAGAGTTGGGGAATCAGAGGCAGGGAATCAGATATGGGGAATCAGAGGCGGGGAATCAGAGGCGGGGAAACAGGCGGGGAATCAGATATGGGGAATCAGAAGTGGGGAATCAGGGGCAGGGAATCAGTGGCAGGGAATCAGAGGGGGGGAATCAGAGGCGGGGAATCAGAGTAAGGGAATCAGACACGGGGAATCAGAGGCGGGGAATCAGAGATGGGGAATCAGAGGCGGGGAATCAGAGGCAGAGAATCGGACGCCGGGAATCAGAGGCGGGGAATCAGAGCTGTGGAATCAGAGGCGGGGAATCAGAGTTGGGGAATCAGAGGCGGGGAATCAGATATGGGGAAATAGAGTCGGGGAATCAGATATGGGGAATCAGAGGTGTGGAATCAGAGGTTGGGAATCAGAGGCAGGGAATCAGAGGCGGGGAAACAGAGGCGGGGAATCAGATATGGGGAATCAGAGGTGGCGAATCAAAGGCGGTGAAACAGAGATGGGGAATCAGGGCAGGGAATCAGAGGCAGGGAATCAGAGCTGGGGAAACAGAGGCGGGGAATCAGATATGGGGAATCAGAGGTGGGGAATCAGGGGCGGGGAATCAGTGGCAAGGAAAGAGCTGGGGAATCAGAGGTGGGGAATCAGAGCTGGGGAAACAGAGGCGGGGAATCAGATATGGGGAATCAGAGGTGGGGAATCAGGGGCGGGGAATCAGAGGCAGGGAATCAGAGGCCGGGAATAAAAGGCGGGGAATCAGAGCTGGGGAATCAGAGGCGGGGAATCAGAGTTGGGGAATCAGAGGAGGGGAATCAGATATGGGGAAACAGAGGCCGGGAATCAGAGGCAGGGAAACAGAGGCGGGGAATCAGATATGGGGAATCAGAGGTGGGGAATTAGAGGTTGCGAATCAGAGGCAGGGAATCAGATATGGGGAATCAGAGGTGGGGAATTAGAGGTTGCGAATCAGAGGCAGGGAATCAGAGGCGGGGAATCAGAGGCGGGGAATCAGAGGCAGGGAATCGGATGTGCGGAATGAGAGATGGGGAATCAGAGGTGGGGATTCAGAGGTGGTGAATCAGAGAAGGGGAATCAGAGGCGGGGAATCATAGGCAGGGAATCAGATGCAGGGAATCAGAGGCGGGGAATCATAGCTGGCGAATTAGAGGAGGGGAATCAGAGTTGGAGAATAAGAGGCGGGGAATCAGATATGGGGAAACAGAGGCGGGGAATCAGAGGTGGGGAAACAGAGGCGGGGAATCAAAGATGGGGAATCAGAGGTGGGGAATCAGGGGCAGGGAATCAGTGGCAGGGAATCAGACGCGGGGAATCAGAGGCGGGGAATCAGAGGCGGGGAATCAGAGGCGGGGAATCAGAGGCAGGGAATCGGATGTGCGGATTCAGAGATGGGGAATCAGAGGTGGGGATTCAGAGGTGGTGAATCAGAGGTGGGGAATCAGGGGCAGGGAATCAGTGGCAGGGAATCAGACGCGGGGAATCAGAGGCGGGGAATCAGAGGCGGGGAATCAGAGCTGGGGAATCAGAGGCGGGGAATCAGAGTTGGGGAATCAGAGGCAGGGAATCAGATATGGGGAATCAGAGGTGGGGAATCAGAGGCGGGGAAACAGAGGCGGGGAATCAGATATGGGGTATCAGAGGTGGGGAATCAGGAGCGGGGAATCAGTGGCAGGGAATCAGAGGAGGGGATTCAGAGGCGGGGAATCAGAGGCAGGGAATCAGACACTGGGAGTCAGAGGCGGTGAATCAGGGATTGGGAATCAGAGGCCGGGAAACAGAGGTTGGGAATCAGAGACCGGGAATCAGAGATGGGGAATCAGAGGCGGGGAATCAGATATGGGGAATCAGAGGTGGGGAATCAGAGGCAGGGAAACAGAGGCGGTGAATCAGATATTGGGAATCAGAGGTGGCGAATCAGAGGTAGAGAATCGGAGATGGGGAAGCAGAGGTGGGGAATCAGATGTGATGAATTAGAGATGGGGAATCAGAGGCGGGGTATCAGAGGTGCCAATCAGAGGCGGGGAAACAGAGGCGGGGAATCAGATATGGGGAATCAGAGGTGGGGAATAAGAGGTTGCGAATCAGAGGCAGGGAATCAGAGGCGGGGAATCAGAGGCGGGGAATCAGAGGCAGGGAATCGGATGTGCGGAATCAGAGATTGGGTATCAGAGGTGGGGAATCAGAGGTGGTGAGTCAGACATGGGGAATCAGAGGCGGGGAATCAGAGGCAGGGAATCATAAACGGGGAATCAGAGGCGGGCAATCATAACTGGCGAATCAGAGGAGGGGAATCAGTGGTGGGGAATCAGAGGCGGGGAATCAGATATGGTGAATCAGAGGTGGGGAATCAGAGGCGGGGAAACAGAGGCCGGGAATCAGATATGTGGTATCACAGGTGGGGAATCAGAGGCGGGAAATCAGAGCTGGGGATTCAGAGGCGGGGAAATCAGAGTTGGGGAATCAGAGTCCGGGAATCAGAGATGGGAAATCAGAGGAGGGGAATCAAATATGGGGAATTAGAGGCGGCGAATCAGAGTTGGGGAATGAGTCCGGGAATCAGAGATGGGGAATTAGAGGCGGGGAATCAAATATGGGGAATCAGAGGCGGGGAATCAGATGCGGGGAAACAGAGGCGGTGAATCAGATATGGGCAATCAGAGGTGGCGAATCAGAGGTAGAGAATCAGAGATGGGGAAGCAGAGGTGGGGAATCAGATGTGATGAATTAGAGATGGGGAATCAGAGGCGGGGTATCAGAGGCGGGGAATCAGAGTTGGGGAATCAGAGGAGGGGAATCAGATATGGGGAAACAGAGGCCGGGAATCAGAGGCAGGGAAACAGAGGCGGGGAATCAGATATGGGGAATCAGAGGTGGGGAATTAGAGGTTGCGAATCAGAGGCAGGGAATCAGAGGCGGGGAATCAGAGGCGGGGAATCATAGGCAGGGAATCGGATGAGCGGAATCAGAGATGGGGAATCAGAGGTGGGGAATCAGAGGTGGAGAATCAGAGAAGGGGAATCAGAGGCGGGGAATCAGATGCAGGGAATCAGATGCAGGGAATCAGAGGCGGGGAATCATAGCTGGCGAATCAGAGGAGGGGAATCAGAGTTGGGGAATCAGAGGCGGGGAATCAGATATGGGGAAACAGAGGCGGGGAATCAGAGGCGGGGAAACAGAGGCGGGGAATCAGATATGGGGATTCAGAGGTGGGGAATCAGAGGTTGGGAATCAGAGGCAGGGAATCAGAGGCGGGGAATCAGAGGCAGGGAATCAGATGCGGGGAATCAGAGGCAGGGAATCAGAGCTGGGGAATCAGAGGCGGGGAATCAGAGTTGGGAAATCAGAGGTGGGGAATCAGGGGCGGGGAATCAGTGGCAGGGAATCAGAGGCCGGGAATAAAAGGCGGGGAATCAGAGCTGGAGAATCAGAGGCGGGGAATCAGAGTTGGGGAATCAGAGGTGGGGAATTAGAGGTTAAGAATCAGAGGCAGGGAATCAGAGGCGGGGAATCAGAGGCGGGGAATCAGAGGCAGGGAATCGGATGTGCGGAATCAGAGATGGGGAATCAGAGGTGGGGATTCAGAGGTGGTGAATCAGAGAAGGGGAATCAGAGGCGGGGAATCAGAGGCAGGGAATCAGACGCAGGGAATCAAAGGCGGGGAATCATAGCTGGCGAATTAGAGGAGGGGAATCAGAGTTGGGGAATCAGAGGCGGGGAATCAGATATGGGGAAACAGAGGCGGGGAATCAGAGGCGGGGAAACAGAGGCGGGAAATCAGATATGGGGAATCAGAGGTGGGGAATCAGGGGCAGGGAATCAGTGGCAGGGAATCAGACGCGGGGAATCAGAGGCGGGGAATCTGATGCAGGGAATCAGACACGGGGAATCAGAGGCGGGGAATCAGAGATGGGGAATCAGAGGCGGGGAATCAGAGGCAGGGAATTGGATGCCGGAAATCAGAGGCGGGAAATCAGAGCTGGGTAATCAGAGGAGGGGAATCAGAGTTGGGGAATCAGAGGCGGCGAAGCAGATATGGGGAAAATGAGGCGGGGAATCAGATATGGGGAATCAAAGGCGGGGAATCAGATATGGGGAATCAGAGGCTAGGAATCAGAGGGGGGGAAAGAGAGGCGGGGAATCAGTGGCAGGGAATCAGAGGCCGGGAATAAAAGGCGGGGAATCAGAGCTGGAGAATCAGAGGCGGGGAATCAGAGTTGGGGAATCAGAGGTGGGGAATTAGAGGTTAAGAATCAGAGGCAGGGAATCAGAGGCGGGGAATCAGAGGCGGGGAATCAGAGGCAGGGAATCGGATGTGCGGAATCAGAGATGGGGAATCAGAGGTGGGGATTCAGAGGTGGTGAATCAGAGAAGGGGAATCAGAGGCGGGGAATCAGAGGCAGGGAATCAGACGCAGGGAATCAAAGGCGGGGAATCATAGCTGGCGAATTAGAGGAGGGGAATCAGAGTTGGGGAATCAGAGGCGGGGAAACAGAGGCGGGAAATCAGATATGGGGAATCAGAGGTGGGGAATCAGGGGCAGGGAATCAGTGGCAGGGAATCAGACGCGGGGAATCAGAGGCGGGGAATCAGATGCAGGGAATCAGACACGGGGAATCAGAGGCGGGGAATCAGAGATGGGGAATCAGAGGCGGGGAATCAGAGGCAGGGAATCGGATGCCGGAAATCAGAGGCGGGAAATCAGAGCTGGGGAATCAGAGGAGGGGAATCAGAGTTGGGGAATCAGAGGTGGCGAAGCAGATATGGGGAAAATGAGGCGGGGAATCAGATATGGGGAATCAAAGGCGGGGAATCAGATATGGGGAATCAGAGGCTAGGAATCAGAGGGGGGGAAACAGAGGCGGGGAATAAGATATGGGGAATCAGAGGCGGGGAATCAGAGTTGGGGAATCAGAGGCAGGGAATCAGATATGGGGAATCAGAGGCGGGGAATCAGAGGCGGGGAAACAGGCGGGGAATCAGATATGGGGAATCAGAAGTGGGGAATCAGGGGCAGGGAATCAGTGGCAGGGAATCAGAGGGGGGGAATCAGAGGCGGGGAATCAGAGTAAGGGAATCAGACACGGGGAATCAGAGGCGGGGAATCAGAGATGGGGAATCAGAGGCGGGGAATCAGAGGCAGGGAATCGGACGCCGGGAATCAGAGGCGGGGAATCAGAGCTGTGGAATCAGAGGCGGGGAATCAGAGTTGGGGAATCAGAGGCGGGGAATCAGATATGGGGAAATAGAGTCGGGGAATCAGATATGGGGAATCAGAGGTGTGGAATCAGAGGTTGGGAATCAGAGGCAGGGAATCAGAGGCGGGGAAACAGAGGCGGGGAATCAGATATGGGGAATCAGAGGTGGCGAATCAAAGGCGGTGAAACAGAGATGGGGAATCAGGGCAGGGAATCAGAGGCAGGGAATCAGAGCTGGGGAAACAGAGGCGGGGAATCAGATATGGGGAATCAGAGGTGGGGAATCAGGGGCGGGGAATCAGTGGCAAGGAAAGAGCTGGGGAATCAGAGGTGGGGAATCAGAGCTGGGGAAACAGAGGCGGGGAATCAGATATGGGGAATCAGAGGTGGGGAATCAGGGGCGGGGAATCAGAGGCAGGGAATCAGAGGCCGGGAATAAAAGGCGGGGAATCAGAGCTGGGGAATCAGAGGCGGGGAATCAGAGTTGGGGAATCAGAGGAGGGGAATCAGATATGGGGAAACAGAGGCCGGGAATCAGTGGCAGGGAAACAGAGGCGGGGAATCAGATATGGGGAATCAGAGGTGGGGAATTAGAGGTTGCGAATCAGAGGCAGGGAATCAGATATGGGGAATCAGAGGTGGGGAATTAGAGGTTGCGAATCAGAGGCAGGGAATCAGAGGCGGGGAATCAGAGGCGGGGAATCAGAGGCAGGGAATCGGATGTGCGGAATGAGAGATGGGGAATCAGAGGTGGGGATTCAGAGGTGGTGAATCAGAGAAGGGGAATCAGAGGCGGGGAATCATAGGCAGGGAATCAGATGCAGGGAATCAGAGGCGGGGAATCATAGCTGGCGAATTAGAGGAGGGGAATCAGAGTTGGAGAATAAGAGGCGGGGAATCAGATATGGGGAAACAGAGGCGGGGAATCAGAGGTGGGGAAACAGAGGCGGGGAATCAGAGATGGGGAATCAGAGGTGGGGAATCAGGGGCAGGGAATCAGTGGCAGGGAATCAGACGCGGGGAATCAGAGGCGGGGAATCAGAGGCGGGGAAACAGAGGCGGGGAATCAGAGGCAGGGAATCGGATGTGCGGATTCAGAGATGGGGAATCAGAGGTGGGGATTCAGAGGTGGTGAATCAGAGAAGGGGAATCAGAGGCTGGGAATCAGAGGCAGGGAATCAGACGCAGGGAATAAGAGGCGGGGAATCATAGCTGGCGAATTAGAGGAGGGGAATCAGAGTTGGGGAATCAGAGGCGGGGAATCATATATGGGGAATCAGAGGTGGGGAATCAGGGGCAGGGAATCAGTGGCAGGGAATCAGAGGCGGGGAATCATAGCTGGCGAATTAGAGGAAGGGAATCAGAGTTGGGGAAACAGAGGCGGGGAATCAGATATGGGGAATCAGAGGTGGGGAATCAGGGGCAGGGAATCAGTGGCAGGGAATCAGACGCGGGGAATCAGAGGCGGGGAATCAGAGGCAGGGAATCAGACACGGGGAATCAGAGGCGGGGAATCAGAGATGGGGAATCAGAGGCGGGGAATCAGAGGCAGGGAATCAGTGGCCGGGAATCAGATGCTGGGTATAAGAGGCCGGGAATCAGAGGTGGGGAAACAGAGGCGGGGAATCAGATATGGGGAATCAGAGGTGGGGAATCAGGGGCGGGGAATCAGTGGCAGGGAATCAGAGGCCGGGAATAAAAGACGGGGAATAAAAGCTGGGGAATCAGAGGCGGGGAATCAGAGTTGGGGAATCAGAGGAGGGGAATCAGATATGGGGAAACAGAGGCCGGGAATCAGAGGCAGGGAAACAGAGGCGGGGAATCAGATATGGGGAATCAGAGGTGGGGAATTAGAGGTTGCGAATCAGAGGCGGGGAATCAGAGGCGGGGAATCAGAGGCAGGGAATCGGATGTGCGGAATGAGAGATGGGGAATCAGAGGTGGGGATTCAGAGGTGGTGAATCAGAGAAGGGGAATCAGAGGCTGGGAATCAGAGGCATGGAATCAGACGCAGGGAATCAGAGGCGGGGAATCATAGCTGGCGAATTAGAGGAGGGGAATCAGAGTTGGGGAATCAGAGGCGGGGAATCAGGTATGGGGAATCAGAGGTGGGGAATCAGAGGCAGGGAATCAGATGTGCGGAATCAGAGATGGGGAATCAGAGGCAGGGAATCAGAATCAGAAGCAGGGAATCAGAGGCCGGGAATCAGAGGCCGGAATCAGATGCTGGGAATCAGAGGCCTGGAATCAGAGGCGGGGAATCAGAGGCAGGGAGTCAGATGCGGGGAATCAGAGGCGGGGAATCAGAGCTGGGGAATCAGAGGCAGGGTATTAGAGTTGGGGAATCAGAGGCGGGGAATCAGATATGGGGAAACAGAGGTGGGGAATCAGAAGCGGGGAAACAGAGGCAGGGAATCAGATATGGGGAATCAGAGGCGGGGAATCAGAGGTGGGGAATCATAGGCAGGGAATCGGATGTGCGGAATCAGAGATGGGGTATCAGAGGTGGGGAATCAGATGTGGTGAGTCAGAGATGGGGAATCAGAGGCGGGGAATCAGAGGCAGGGAATCAGAAACGGGGAATCAGAGGCGGGCAATCATAACTGGCGAATCAGAGGAGGGGAATCAGTGGTGGGGAATCAGAGGCGGGGAATCAGATATGGTGAATCAGAGGTGGGGAATCAGAGGCGGGGAAACAGAAGCCGGGAATCATATATGTTGTATCAGAGGTGGGGAATCAGAGGCGGGAAATCAGAGCTGGGGAATCAGAGGCGGGGAAATCAGAGTTGGGGAATCAGAGTCCGGGAATCAGAGATGGGAAATCAGAGGAGGGGAATCAAATATGGGGAATCAGAGGCGGGGAATCAGAGTTGGGGAATCAGAGTCCGGGAATCAGAGATGGGGAATCAGAGGCGGGGAATCAAATATGGGGAATAAGAGGCGGGGAATCAGAGGCGGGGAAACAGAGGCGGTGAATCAGATATGGGCAATCAGAGGTGGCGAATCAGAGGTAGAGAATCAGAGATGGGGAAGCAGAGGTGGGGAATCAGAGGCGGGAAATCAGAGCTGGGGAATCAGAGGCGGGGAATCAGAGTTGGGGAATCAGAGACCGGGAATCAGAGATGGGGAATCAGAGGCGGGGAATCAAATATGGGGAATCAGAGGCGGGGAATCAGAGGCGGGGAAACAGAGGCGGTGAATCAGATATGGGGAATCAGAGGTGGCGAATCAGAGGTTGAGAATCAGAGATGGGGAAGCAGAGGTGGGGAATCAGATGTGATGAATTAGAGATAGGGAATCAGAGGCGGGGTATCAGAGGCGGCCAATCCGAGGCGGGGAATCAGAGGCGTGGAATCAGATATGGGAAATAAGAGGTGGGGAATCAGAGGCGGGGAAACAGAGGCGGGGAATCAGATATGGGGTATCAGAGGTGGGGAATCAGGGGCGGGGAATCAGTGGCAGGGAATCAGAGGAGGGGATTCAGAGGCGGGGAATCAGAGGCAGGGAATCAGACACTGGGAATCAGAGGCGGTGAATCAGGGATGGGGAATGAGAGGCCGGGAAACAGAGGTGGGGAATCAGAGACCGGGAATCAGAGATGGGGAATCAGAGGCGGGGAATCAGATATGGGGAATCAGAGGCGGGGAATCAGAAGCGGGGAAACAGAGGCGGTGAATCAGATATTCGGAATCAGAGGTTGCGAATCAGAGGTAGAGAATCAGAGATGGGGAAGCAGAGGTGGGGAATCAGATGTGATGAATTAGAGATGGGGAATCAGAGGTGGGGTATCAGAGGTGCCAATCAGAGGCGGTGAAACAGAGGCGGGGAATCAGATATGGGGAAACAGAGGCGGGGAATCAGAGGCAGGGAAACAGAGGCGAGGAATCAGATATGGGGATTCAGAGGTGGGGAATAACAGGTTGCGAATCAGAGGCAGGGAATCAGAGGCGGGGAATCAGAGGCGGGGAATCAGAGGCAGGGAATCGGATGTGCAGAATCAGAGATGGGGAATCAGAGGTGGGGAATCAGAGGTGGTGAATCAGAGATGGGGAATCAAAGGCGTGGAATCAGAGGCAGGGTCAGACACGGGGAATCAGAGGCGGGGAATCAGATGCGGGGAACCAGAGGAGGGGAATCATAGCTGGCGAATCAGAGGCGGGGAATCAGAGGTGGGGAATCATAGGCGGGGAATCAGATATGGGGAATCAGAGGTGGGGAATCAGAGGCGGGGAAACAGAGGCGGGGAATCAGATATGTTGGATCAGAGGTGGGGAATCAGAGGCGGGGAATAAGAGCTGGGGAATCAGAGGCGGGGAATCAGAGTTGGGGAATCAGAGGCAGGGAATCAGATATGGGGAATCAGAGGTGGGGAATCAGAGGCGGGGAAACAGAGGCGGGGAATCAGATATGGGGTATCAGAGGTGGGGAATCAGGAGCGGGGAATCAGTGGCAGGGAATCAGAGGAGGGGATTCAGAGGCGGGGAATCAGAGGCAGGGAATCAGAGGTGGGGAATCAGAGACCGGGAATCAGAGATGGGGAATCAGAGGCGGGGAATCAGATATGGGGAATCAGAGGCGGGGAATCAGAGGCAGGGAAACAGAGGCGGTGAATCAGATATTGGGAATCAGAGGTGGCGAATCAGAGGTAGAGAATCGGAGATGGGGAAGCAGAGGTGGGGAATCAGATGTGATGAATTAGAGATGGGGTATCAGAGGCGGGGTATCAGAGGTGCCAATCAGAGGCGGGGAAACAGAGGCGGGGAATCAGATATGGGGAATCAGAGGTGGGGAATAAGAGGTTGCGAATCAGAGGCAGGGAATCAGAGGCGGGGAATCAGAGGCGGGGAATCAGAGGCAGGGAATCGGATGTGCGGAATCAGAGATGGGGTATCAGAGGTGGGGAATCAGAGGTGGTGAGTCAGAGATGGGGAATCAGAGGCGGGGAATCAGAGGCAGGGAATCAGAAACGGGGAATCAGAGGCGGGCAATCATAACTGGCGAATCAGAGGAGGGGAATCAGTGGTGGGGAATCAGAGGCGGGGAATCAGATATGGTGAATCAGAGGTGGGGAATCAGACGCGGGGAAACAGAGGCCGGGAATCAGATATGTTGTATCACAGGTGGGGAATCAGAGGCGGGAAATCAGAGCTGGGGATTCAGAGGCGGGGAAATCAGAGTTGGGGAATCAGAGTCCGGGAATCAGAGATGGGAAATCAGAGGAGGGGAATCAAATATGGGGAATCAGAGGCGGGGAATCAGAGTTGGGGAATGAGTCCGGGAATCAGAGATGGGGAATCAGAGGCGGGGAATCAAATATGGGGAATCAGAGGCGGGGAATCAGATGCGGGGAAACAGAGGCGGTGAATCAGATATGGGCAATCAGAGGTGGCGAATCAGAGGTAGAGAATCAGAGATGGGGAAGCAGAGGTGGGGAATCAGATGTGATGAATTAGAGATGGGGAATCAGAGGCGGGGTATCAGAGGCGGGGAATCAGAGTTGGGGAATCAGAGGAGGGGAATCAGATATGGGGAAACAGAGGCCGGGAATCAGAGGCAGGGAAACAGAGGCGGGGAATCAGATATGGGGAATCAGAGGTGGGGAATTAGAGGTTGCGAATCAGAGGCAGGGAATCAGAGGCGGGGAATCAGAGGCGGGGAATCATAGGCAGGGAATCGGATGAGTGGAATCAGAGATGGGGAATCAGAGGTGGGGAATCAGAGGTGGAGAATCAGAGAAGGGGAATCAGAGGCGGGGAATCAGATGCAGGGAATCAGATGCACGGAATCAGAGGCGGGGAATCATAGCTGGCGAATCAGAGGAGGGGAATCAGAGTTGGGGAATCAGAGGCGGGGAATCAGATATGGGGAAACAGAGGCGGGGAATCAGAGGCGGGGAAACAGAGGCGGGGAATCAGATATGGGGATTCAGAGGTGGGGAATCAGAGGTTGGGAATCAGAGGCAGGGAATCAGAGGCGGGGAATCAGAGGCAGGGAATCAGATGCGGGGAATCAGAGTCAGGGAATCAGAGCTGGGGAATCAGAGGCGGGGAATCAGAGTTGGGAAATCAGAGGTTGGGAATCAGGGGCGGGGAATCAGTGGCAGGGAATCAGAGGCCGGGAATAAAAGGCGGGGAATCAGAGCTGGAGAATCAGAGGCGGGGAATCAGAGTTGGGGAATCAGAGGTGGGGAATTAGAGGTTAAGAATCAGAGGCAGGGAATCAGAGGCGGGGAATCAGAGGCGGGGAATCAGAGGCAGGGAATCGGATGTGCGGAATCAGAGATGGGGAATCAGAGGTGGGGATTCAGAGGTGGTGAATCAGAGAAGGGGAATCAGAGGCGGGGAATCAGAGGCAGGGAATCAGACGCAGGGAATCAAAGGCGGGGAATCATAGCTGGCGAATTAGAGGAGGGGAATCAGAGTTGGGGAATCAGAGGCGGGGAATCAGATATGGGGAAACAGAGGCGGGGAATCAGAGGCGGGGAAACAGAGGCGGGGAATCAGATATGGGGAATCAGAGGTGGGGAATCAGGGGCAGGGAATCAGTGGCAGGGAATCAGACGCGGGGAATCAGAGGCGGGGAATCAGATGCAGGGAATCAGACACGGGGAATCAGAGGCGGGGAATCAGGGATGGGGTATCAGAGGCGGGGAATCAGAGGCAGGGAATCGGATGCCGGAAATCAGAGGCGGGAAATCAGAGCTGGGGAATCAGAGGAGGGGAATCAGATGTGGGGAATCAGAGGCGGCGAAGCAGATATGGGGAAAATGAGGCGGGGAATCAGATATGGGGAATCAAAGGCGGGGAATCAGATATGGGGAATCAGAGGCTAGGAATCAGAGGGGGGGAAACAGAGGCGGGGAATAAGATATGGGGAATCAGAGGCGGGGAATCAGAGTTGGGGAATCAGAGGCAGGGAATCAGATATTCGGAATCAGAGGTTGCGAATCAGAGGTAGAGAATCAGAGATGGGGAAGCAGAGGTGGGGAATCAGATGTGATGAATTAGAGATGGGGAATCAGAGGCGGGGTATCAGAGGTGCCAATCAGAGGCGGTGAAACAGAGGCGGGGAATCAGATATGGAGAAACAGAGGAGGGGAATCAGAGGCAGGGAAACAGTGGCGGGGAATCAGATATGGGGTTTCAGAGGTGGGGAATAACAGGTTGCGAATCAGAGGCAGGGAATCAAAGGCGGGGAATCGGAGGCGGGGAATCAGAGGCAGGGAATCGGATGTGCAGAATCAGAGATGGGGAATCAGAGGTGGGGAATCAGAGGTGGTGAATCAGAGATGGGGAATCAAAGGCGTGGAATCAGAGGCAGGGTCAGACATGGGGAATCAGAGACGGGGAATCAGATGCGGGGAACCAGAGGAGGGGAATCATAGCTGGCGAATCAGAGGCGGGGAATCAGAGGTGGGGAATCATAGGCGGGGAATCAGATATGGGGAATCAGAGGTGGGGAATCAGAGGCGGGGAAACAGAGGCGGGGAATCAGATATGTTGGTTCAGAGGTGGGGAATCAGAGGCGGGGAATCAGAGCTGGGGAATCAGAGGCGGGGAATCAGAGTTGGGGAATCAGAGGCAGGGAATCAGATATGGGGAATCAGAGGTGGGGAATCAGAGGCGGGGAAACAGAGGCGGGGAATCAGATATGGGGTATCAGAGGTGGGGAATCAGGAGCGGGGAATCAGTGGCAGGGAATCAGAGGAGGGGATTCAGAGGCGGGGAATCAGAGGCAGGGAATCAGACACTGGGAGTCAGAGGCGGTGAATCAGGGATTGGGAATCAGAGGCCGGGAAACAGAGGTGGGGAATCAGAGACCGGGAATCAGAGATGGGGAATCAGAGGCGGGGAATCAGATATGGGGAATCAGAGGCGGGGAATCAGAGGCAGGGAAACAGAGGCGGTGAATCAGATATTGGGAATCAGAGGTGGCGAATCAGAGGTAGAGAATCGGAGATGGGGAAGCAGAGGTGGGGAATCAGATGTGATGAATTAGAGATGGGGAATCAGAGGCGGGGTATCAGAGGTGCCAATCAGAGGCGGGGAAACAGAGGCGGGGAATCAGATATGGGGAATCAGAGGTGGGGAATAAGAGGTTTCGAATCAGAGGCAGGGAATCAGAGGCGGGGAATCAGAGGCGGGGAATCAGAGGCAGGGAATCGGATGTGCGGAATCAGAGATGGGGTATCAGAGGTGGGGAATCAGAGGTGGTGAGTCAGACATGGGGAATCAGAGGCGGGGAATCAGAGGCAGGGAATCAGAAACGGGGAATCAGAGGCGGGCAATCATAACTGGCGAATCAGAGGAGGGGAATCAGTGGTGGGGAATCAGAGGCGGGGAATCAGATATGGTGAATCAGAGGTGGGGAATCAGAGGCGGGGAAACAGAGGCCGGGAATCAGATATGTTGTATCACAGGTGGGGAATCAGAGGCGGGAAATCAGAGCTGGGGATTCAGAGGCGGGGAAATCAGAGTTGGGGAATCAGAGTCCTGGAATCAGAGATGGGAAATCAGAGGAGGGGAATGAAATATGGGGAATCAGAGGCGGGGAATCAGAGTTGGGGAATGAGTCCGGGAATCAGAGATGGGGAATCAGAGGCGGGGAATCAAATATGGGGAATCAGAGGCGAGGAATCAGATGCGGGGAAACAGAGGCGGTGAATCAGATATGGGCAATCAGAGGTGGCGAATCAGAGGTAGAGAATCAGAGATGGGGAAGCAGAGGTGGGGAATCAGATGTGATGAATTAGAGATGGGGAATCAGAGGCGGGGTATCAGAGGCGGGGAATCAGAGTTGGGGAATCAGAGGAGGGGAATCAGATATGGGGAAACAGAGGCCGGGAATCAGAGGCAGGGAAACAGAGGCGGGGAATCAGATATGGGGAATCAGAGGTGGGGAATTAGAGGTTGCGAATCAGAGGCAGGGAATCAGAGGCGGGGAATCAGAGGCGGGGAATCATAGGCAGGGAATCAGATATGGGCAATCAGAGGTGGCGAATCAGAGGTAGAGAATCAGAGATGGGGAAGCAGAGGTGGGGAATCAGATGTGATGAATTAGAGATGGGGAATCAGAGGCGGGGTATCAGAGGCGGGGAATCAGAGTTGGGGAATCAGAGGAGGGGAATCAGATATGGGGAAACAGAGGCCGGGAATCAGAGGCAGGGAAACAGAGGCGGGGAATCAGATATGGGGAATCAGAGGTGGGGAATCAGAGGCAGGGAATCAGATGTGCGGAATCAGAGATGGGGAATCAGAGGCAGGGAATCAGAATCAGAAGCGGGGAATCAGAGGCCGGGAATCAGAGGCCGGGAATCAGATGCTGGGAATAAGAGGCCGGGAATCAGAGGTGGGGAATCAGAGTCCGGGAATCAGAGATGGGGATTCAGAGGCGGGGAATGAGATATGGAGAATCAGAGGCGGGGAATCAGAGGCCGGGAAACAGAGGTGGGGAATCAGATATGGGGAATCAGAGGTGGCGAATCAAAGGCGGTGAATCAGAGATGGGGAATCAGAGGCGGGGAATCAGAGGCAGGGAATCAGATGCGGGGAATCAGAGGCGGGGAATCAGAGCTGGCGAATCAGAGGCGGGGAATCAGAGGTGGGCAATCAGAGCCGGGGAATCAGATATGGGGAATCAGAGGCGGGGAATCAGAGGCGGGGAAACAGAGGTGGGGAATCAGATATGGGGAAACAGAGGTGGCGAATCAAAGGCGGTGAATCAGAGATGGGGAATCAGAGGCGGGGAATCAGAGGCAGGGAATCAAAAACGGGGATTCAGAGGCGGGGAATCAGAGCTGGGGAATCAGAGGCGGGGAAGCAGAGTAGGAGAATCAGAGGTGGGGAATCAGATATGGGGAAACAGGGGCGGGGAATCAGAGGCGGGGAAACAGAGGCGGGGAATCAGATATGAGGAATCAGAGGTGTGGAATCAGAGGTTGGGAATCAGAGGCGGGGAAACAGAGGAGGGGAATCAGATATGGGGAATCAGAGGTGGCGAATTAAAGGCGGTGAATCAGAGATGGGGAATCATGGCAGGGAATCAGAGGCAGGGAATCAAACACAGGGAATCAGAGGCGTGGAATCAGAGCTGGGGAATCAGAGGCGGGGATGCAGAGTTGGGGAATCAGAGGCGGGGAATCAGAGGCGGGGAAACAGAGGTGGGGAATCAGATATGGGGAATCAGAGGTGGGGAATCAGAGGTTGGGAATCAGAAGCAGGGAATCAGAGGCGGGGAATCAGAGGCGGGGAATCAGAGGCAGGAAATCCGATGTGCGGAATCGGAGATGGGGAGTCAGAGACAGGGAATCAGAGGCGGGGAATCAGAGGCGGGGAATCAGAGGCCGGGAATCAGATATGGGGAAACAGAGGCGGGGAATCAGAGGCGGGGAAACAGAGGCGGGGAATCAGATATGGGGAATCAGAGGTGGGGAATCAGAGGTTGGGAATCAGAGGCAGGTAATCAGATGCTGGGAATCAGATGCAGGGAATCAGATGCGGGGAATCAGAGGCGGGGAATCAGAGCTGGGGAATCAGAGGTGGGGAATCAGAGTTGGGGAATCAGAGTCGGGGACTTAGATATGGGGAAACAGAGGCAGGGAATCAGAGGCGGGGAAACAGACGCAGGGAATCAGAGGCGGGTATCAGAGCTGGGGAATCAGAGGCGGGGAATCAGAGTTGGGGAATCAGAGGCGGGGAATCAGAGGTGGGGAATCAGAGGCGGGGAATCAGAGGCGGGGAAACAGAGGCAGGGAATCAGATATGGGGAATAAGAGGTGGGGTATCAGGGGCAGGGAATCAGTGGCAGGGAATCAGAGGCGGGGAATCAGAGGCGGGGAATCAGAGGCAGGGAATCAGACACGGGGAATCAGATATGGGGAAACAGAGGCGGGAAATCAGAGGCGGGCAAACAGAGGCGGGGAATTAGATATGGGGAATCAGAGGTGGGGAATCAGAGGTGGTGAATCAGAGATGGGGAATCACAGGCGGGGAATCAGAGGCAGGGAATAGAACGCGGGGAATCAGAGGCGGGGAATCAGAGCTGGGGAATCAGAGGCGGGGAATCATAGTTGGGAATCAGAGGCGGGGAATCAGATATGGGGAAACAGAGGCGGGGAATCAAAGGCGGGGAAACAGAGGCGGGGAATCAGATATGGGGAATCGGATGCGGGGAATCAGAGGCGGGGAATCAGAGCTGGGGAATCAGAGGCGGGGTATCAGAGTTGGGGCATCAGAGGTGGGGAATTAGATATGGGGAAACAGAGGCGGGGAATAAGAGGCGGGGAAACAGAGGTGGGGAATCAGATATGGGGAATCAGAGGTGGGGAATCAGAGGCAGGGAATCAGATGTGCGGAATCAGAGATGGGGAATCAGAGGCAGGGAATCAGAATCAGAAGCGGGGAATCAGGGGCCGGGAATCAGAGGCCGGGATTCAGATGCCGGGAATAAGAGGCCGGGAATCAGAGGTGGGGAATCAGAGTCTGGGAATCAGAGATGGGGATTCAGAGGCGGGGAATGATATATGGGGAATCAGAGACGGGGAATCAGAGGCGGGGTAACAGAGGTGGGGAATCAGATATGGGGAATCAGAGGCGGGGAATCAGAGGCAGGGAATCAAACACGGGGAATCAGAGGCGGGGAATCAGAGCTGGGGAATCAGAGGTGGGGAATCAGAGTTGGGGAATCAGAGGCGGGGAATCAGATATGGGGAAACAGGGGCGGAGAATCAGAGGCAGGGAAACAGAGGCGGGGAATCAGATATGGGGAATCAGGGGTGGGGAATCAGAGGTTGGGAATCAGAGGCAGGGAATCAGAGGCGTGGAAACAGAGGCGGGGATTCAGATATGGGGAATCAGAGGTGGGGAATCAGGGGCGTGGAATCAGAGGCAGGGAATTAGATGTGGTGAATCAGAGATGGGGAATCAGAGGCAGGGAATCAGAATCAGAAGCGGGGTATCAGAGGCCGGGAATCAGAGGAAGGTAATCAGAGGCAGGGGATCAAACACGGGGAATCAGAGGCTGGGAATCAGAGCTGGGGAATCACAGGCGGGGAATCAGAGATGGGGAATCAGAGGCGGGGAATCAGAGGCAGGGAATCAGATGCGGGGAATCAGAGGCGGGGAATCAGAGCTGGCGAATCAGAGGAGGGGAATCAGAGGTGGGCAATCAGAGGATGGGAATCAGATATGGGGAATCAGAGGCGGGGAATTAGAGCTGGGGAATCACAGGCGGGGAATCAGAGTTGGGGAATCAGAGGCGGGGAATCAGATATGGGGAAACAGAGGCGGGGAATCAGAGGCGGTGAAACAGAGGCGGGAAATCAGATATGGGGAATCAGAGGTGGGGAATCAGAGGTTGGGAATCAGAGGCCTGGAATCAGAGGCGGGGAATCAGAGGCAGGGAATCAGATGCGGGGAATCAGAGGAGGGGAATCAGAGCTGGGGAATCAGAGGCGGGGAATCAGAGGTGGGCAATCAGAGGCCGGGAATCAGAGGTGGTGAATCAGAGATGGGGAATCAGAGGCGGGGAATCAGTGGCAGGGAATCAGATATGGGGAATCAGAGGCGTGGAATCAGAGCTGGGGAATCAGAGGCGGGGTATTAGAGTTGGGGAATCAGAGGCGGGGAATCAGATATGGGGAAACAGAGGTGGGGAATCAGAGGCGGGGAAACAGAGGCAGGGAATCAGATATGGGGAATCAGAGGTGGGGCATCAGAGGTTGTGAATCACAGATGGGGAATCAGAGGCGGGGAATCAGAGGCAGGGAATCAGACGCGGGGAATCAGAGGCGGGGATTCAGAGCTGGGGAATCAGAAGCGGGGAATCAGAGTTGGGGAATCAGAGGCGGGGAATCAGATATGGGGAATCAGAGGCAGGGAATCAGAGGCGGGGAATCAGAGGCAGGGAATCAGACGCGGGGAATCTGAGGCGGGGAATCAGAGCTGGGGAATCAGAGGTGGGGAATCAGAGTTGGGGAATCAGAGGCAGGGAATTGGATGTGCGGAATCAGAGAGGGGGAATCAGAGGTGGGGAATCAGAGGCGGTGAATCAGAGATGGGGAATCAGAGGCGGGGAATCAGAGGCAGGAAATCAGACACGGGGATTCAGAGGCTGGGAATCAGACGGGGGGAATCAAAGGCGGGGAATCAGAGCTGGGGAATCTGAGGCAGGTAATCAGAGTTGGGGATTCAGAGGCGGGGAATCAGATATGGGGAAACAGAGGCGGGGAATCAGAGGCGGGCAAACAGAGGCGGGGAATTAGATATGTGGAATCAGAGGTAGGGAATCAGAGGTGGTGAATCAGTGATGGGGAATCACAGGCGGGGAATCAGAGGCAGGGAATAGAACGCGGGGAATCAGAGGCAGGGAATCAGAGCTGGGGAATCAGAGGAGGGGATTCATAGTTGGGAATCAGAGGCGGTAATCAGATATGGGGAAACAGAGGCGGGGAATCAGAGGCGGTGAAACAGAGGCGGGGAATCAGATATGGGGAATCGGATGCAGGGAATCAGAGGCGGGGAATCAGAGCTGGGGAATCAGAGGCGGGGAATCAGAGTTGGGGCATCAGAGGTGGGGAATTAGATATAGGGAAACAGAGGTGGGGAATCAGAGGCGGGGAAACAGAGGCGGAGAATCAGATATGGGGAATCAGAGGTGGGGAATCAGAGGCAGGGAATCAGATGTGCGGAATCAGAGATGGGGAATAAGAGGCAGGGAATCAGAATCAGAAGCGGGGAATCAGAGGCCGGGAATCAGAGGCCGGGAATCAGATGCTGGGAATAAGAGGCCGGGAATCAGAGGTGGGGAATCAGATATGGGGAATCAGAGGTGGCGAATCAAAGGCGGTGAATCAGAGATGGGGAATCAGAGGCGGGGAATCAGAGGCAGGGAATCAGATGCGGGGAATCAGAGGCGGGGAATCAGAGCTGGCGAATCAGAGGCTGGGAATTAGAGGTGGGCAATCAGAGGCGGGGAATCAGATATGGGGAATCAGAGGCGGGGAATCAGAGGCGGGGAAACAGAGGCGGGGAATCAAATATAGGGAATCAGAGGTGGGGAATCAGAGGTTGTGAATCAGAGATGGGGAATCAAGGCGGGGAATCAGAGGCAGGGAATCAGACGCGGGGAATCAGAGGCGGGGATTCAGAGCTGGGGAATCAGAGGCGGGGAATCAGAGTTGGGGAATCAGAGGCAGGGAATCAGATATGGGGAATCAGAGGCGGGGAATCAGAGGCGGGGAAACAGAGGCGGGGAATCAGATGTGGGGAATCAGAGGTGGGGAATCAGGGGCAGGGAATCAGTGGCAGGGAATCAGAGGCGGGGAATCAGAGGCGGGGAATCAAAGATGGGGAATCAGAGGCGGGGAATCAGAGGCAGGGAATCGGATGCCGGGAATCAGAGTCGGGGAATCAGAGCTGGGGAATCAGAGGCGGGGAATCAGAGTTGGGGAATCAGAGGCGGGGAATCAGATATGGAGAAATAGAGGCGGGGAATCAGATATGGGGAATCAGAGGTGTGGAATCAGAGGTTGGGAATCAGAGGCAGGGAATCAGAGTCCGGGAAACTGAGACGGGGAATCAGATATTGGGAATCAGAGATGGCGAATCAAAGGCGGTGAAACAGAGATGGGGAATCAGGGCAGGGAATCAGAGGAAGGGAATCAAACACGGGGAATCAGAGGCGGGGAATCAGAGCTGGGGAATCAGAGGTGGGGAATCAGAGTTGGGGAATCAGAGGCGGGGAATCAGATATGGGGAAACAGGGGCGGAGAATCAGAGGCAGGGAAACAGAGGCGGGGAATCAGATATGGGGAATCAGGGGTGGGGAATCAGAGGTTGGGAATCAGAGGCAGGGAATCAGAGGCGTGGAAACAGAGGCGGGGATTCAGATATGGGGAATCAGAGGTGGGGAATCAGGGGCGTGGAATCAGAGGCAGGGAATTAGATGTGGTGAATCAGAGATGGGGAATCAGAGGCAGGGAATCAGAATCAGAAGCGGGGTATCAGAGGCCGGGAATCAGAGGAAGGTAATCAGAGGCAGGGGATCAAACACGGGGAATCAGAGGCTGGGAATCAGAGCTGGGGAATCACAGGCGGGGAATCAGAGATGGGGAATCAGAGGCGGGGAATCAGAGGCAGGGAATCAGATGCGGGGAATCAGAGGCGGGGAATCAGAGCTGGCGAATCAGAGGAGGGGAATCAGAGGTGGGCAATCAGAGGATGGGAATCAGATATGGGGAATCAGAGGCGGGGAATTAGAGCTGGGGAATCACAGGCGGGGAATCAGAGTTGGGGAATCAGAGGCGGGGAATCAGATATGGGGAAACAGAGGCGGGGAATCAGAGGCGGTGAAACAGAGGCGGGAAATCAGATATGGGGAATCAGAGGTGGGGAATCAGAGGTTGGGAATCAGAGGCCTGGAATCAGAGGCGGGGAATCAGAGGCAGGGAATCAGATGCGGGGAATCAGAGGAGGGGAATCAGAGCTGGGGAATCAGAGGCGGGGAATCAGAGGTGGGCAATCAGAGGCCGGGAATCAGAGGTGGTGAATCAGAGATGGGGAATCAGAGGCGGGGAATCAGTGGCAGGGAATCAGATATGGGGAATCAGAGGCGTGGAATCAGAGCTGGGGAATCAGAGGCGGGGTATTAGAGTTGGGGAATCAGAGGCGGGGAATCAGATATGGGGAAACAGAGGTGGGGAATCAGAGGCGGGGAAACAGAGGCAGGGAATCAGATATGGGGAATCAGAGGTGGGGCATCAGAGGTTGTGAATCACAGATGGGGAATCAGAGGCGGGGAATCAGAGGCAGGGAATCAGACGCGGGGAATCAGAGGCGGGGATTCAGAGCTGGGGAATCAGAAGCGGGGAATCAGAGTTGGGGAATCAGAGGCGGGGAATCAGATATGGGGAATCAGAGGCAGGGAATCAGAGGCGGGGAATCAGAGGCAGGGAATCAGACGCGGGGAATCTGAGGCGGGGAATCAGAGCTGGGGAATCAGAGGTGGGGAATCAGAGTTGGGGAATCAGAGGCAGGGAATTGGATGTGCGGAATCAGAGAGGGGGAATCAGAGGTGGGGAATCAGAGGCGGTGAATCAGAGATGGGGAATCAGAGGCGGGGAATCAGAGGCAGGAAATCAGACACGGGGATTCAGAGGCTGGGAATCAGACGGGGGGAATCAAAGGCGGGGAATCAGAGCTGGGGAATCTGAGGCAGGTAATCAGAGTTGGGGATTCAGAGGCGGGGAATCAGATATGGGGAAACAGAGGCGGGGAATCAGAGGCGGGCAAACAGAGGCGGGGAATTAGATATGTGGAATCAGAGGTAGGGAATCAGAGGTGGTGAATCAGTGATGGGGAATCACAGGCGGGGAATCAGAGGCAGGGAATAGAACGCGGGGAATCAGAGGCAGGGAATCAGAGCTGGGGAATCAGAGGAGGGGATTCATAGTTGGGAATCAGAGGCGGTAATCAGATATGGGGAAACAGAGGCGGGGAATCAGAGGCGGTGAAACAGAGGCGGGGAATCAGATATGGGGAATCGGATGCAGGGAATCAGAGGCGGGGAATCAGAGCTGGGGAATCAGAGGCGGGGAATCAGAGTTGGGGCATCAGAGGTGGGGAATTAGATATAGGGAAACAGAGGTGGGGAATCAGAGGCGGGGAAACAGAGGCGGAGAATCAGATATGGGGAATCAGAGGTGGGGAATCAGAGGCAGGGAATCAGATGTGCGGAATCAGAGATGGGGAATAAGAGGCAGGGAATCAGAATCAGAAGCGGGGAATCAGAGGCCGGGAATCAGAGGCCGGGAATCAGATGCTGGGAATAAGAGGCCGGGAATCAGAGGTGGGGAATCAGATATGGGGAATCAGAGGTGGCGAATCAAAGGCGGTGAATCAGAGATGGGGAATCAGAGGCGGGGAATCAGAGGCAGGGAATCAGATGCGGGGAATCAGAGGCGGGGAATCAGAGCTTGCGAATCAGAGGCTGGGAATTAGAGGTGGGCAATCAGAGGCGGGGAATCAGATATGGGGAATCAGAGGCGGGGAATCAGAGGCGGGGAAACAGAGGCGGGGAATCAAATATAGGGAATCAGAGGTGGGGAATCAGAGGTTGTGAATCAGAGATGGGGAATCAAGGCGGGGAATCAGAGGCAGGGAATCAGACGCGGGGAATCAGAGGCGGGGATTCAGAGCTGGGGAATCAGAGGCGGGGAATCAGAGTTGGGGAATCAGAGGCAGGGAATCAGATATTGGGAATCAGAGATGGCGAATCAGAGGCGGTGAAACAGAGATGGGGAATCAGGGCAGGGAATCAGAGGAAGGGAATCAAACACGGGGAATCAGAGCTGGGGAATCAGAGGCGGGGAATCAGAGTTGGGAATCAGAGGCGGGGAATCAGAGGCGGGGAAACAGAGGCGGGGAATCAGATATGGGGAATCAGAGGTGGGGAATCCGAGGTTGGGAATCAGAGGCAGGGAATCAGAGGCGGAAAATCAGAGGCGGGGAATCAGAGGAAGGGAATCAGATGTGCGGAATCGGAGATGGGGAATCAGAGGCAGGGAATCAGAGGCGGGGAATCAGAGGCGGGGAATCAGAGGCCGGGAATCAGATATGGGGAAACAGAGGCGGGGAATCCGAGGCGGGGAAACAGAGGCGGGGAATCAGATATGGGGAATCAGAGGTGGGGAATCAGAGGTTGGGAATCAGAGGCAGGGAATCAGAGGCTTGGAATCAGATGCAGGGAATCAGATGCGGGGAATCAGAGGCGGGGAATCAGAGCTGGGGAATCAGAGGTGGGGAATCAGATTTGGGGAATCAGAGGCGGGGACTTAGATATTGGGAAACAGAGGCGGGGAATCAGAGGCGGGGAAACCCAGGCGGGGAATCAGATATGGGGAATCAGAGGTGGGGAATCAGAGGCAAGGAAACAGATGTGCGGAATCAGAGATGGGGAATCAGAGGCAGGGAATCAGAATCAGAAGCAGGGAATCAGAGGCCGGGAATCAGAGGCCGGAATCAGATGCTGGGAGTCAGAGGCCTGGAATCAGAGGCGGGGAATCAGAGGCAGGGAATCAGATGCGGGGAATCAGAGGCGGGGAATCAGAGCTGGGGAATCAGAGGCGGGGATACAGAGTTGGGGAATCAGAGGCGGGGAATCAGAGGCGGGGAAACAGAGGTGGGGAATCAGATATGGGGAATCAGAGGTGGGGAATCAGAGGTTGGGAATCAGAAGCAGGGAAACAGAGGCGGGGAATCAGAGGCGGGGAATCAGAGGCAGGAAATCCGATGTGCGGAATCGGAGATGGGGAATCAGAGGCAGGGAATCAGAGGCGGGGAATCAGAGGCGGAGAATCAGAGGCCGGGAATCAGATATGGGGAAACAGAGGCGGGGAATCAGAGGCGGGGAAACAGAGGCGGGGAATCAGATATGGGGAATCAGAGGTGGGGAATCAGAGGTTGGGAATCAGAGGCAGGGAATCAGAGGCTGGGAATCAGATGCAGGGAATCAGATGCGGGGAATCAGAGGCGGGGAATCAGAGCTGGGGAATCAGAGGTGGGGAATCAGAGTTGGGGAATCAGAGTCGGGGACTTAGATATGGGGAAACAGAGGCGGGGAATCAGAGGCGGGGAAACAGACGCGGGGAATCAGAGGCGGGGATTCAGAGCTGGGGAATCAGAGGCGGGGAATCAGAGTTGGGGAATCAGAGGCGGGGAATCAGATATGGGGAATCAGAGGCGGGGAATCAGAGGCGGGGAAACAGAGGCAGGGAATCAGATATGGGGAATCAGAGGTGGGTTATCAGGGGCAGGGAATCAGTGGCAGGGAATCAGAGGCGGGGAAACAGAGGCGGGGAATCAGAGGCAGGGAATCAGACACGGGGAATCAGATATGGGGAAACAGAGGCGGGGAATCAGAGGCGGGCAAACAGAGGCGGGGAATTAGATATGGGGAATCAGAGGTGGGGAATCAGAGGTGGTGAATCAGAGATGGGGAATCACAGGCGGGGAATCAGAGGCAGGGAATAGAACGCGGGGAATCAGAGGCGGGGAATCAGAGCTGGGGAATCAGAGGCGGGGAATCATAGTTGGGAATCAGAGGCGGGGAATCAGATATGGGGAAACAGAGGCGGGGAATCAAAGGCGGGGAAACAGATGCGGGGAATCAGATATGGGGAATCGGATGCGGGGAATCAGAGGCGGGGAATGGGAGCTGGGGAATCAGAGGCGGGGTATCAGAGTTGGGGCATCTGAGGTGGGGAATTAGATATGGGGAAACAGAGGCGGGGAATCAGAGGCGGGGAAACAGAGGCGAGGAATCAGATATGGGGAATCAGAGGTGGGGAATCAGAGGCAGGGAATCAGATGTGCGGAATCAGAGATGGGGAATCAGAGGCAGGGAATCAGAATCAGAAGCGGGGAATCAGAGGCCGGGAATCAGAGGCCGGGATTCAGATGCCGGGAATAAGAGGCCGGGAATCAGAGGTGGGGAATCAGAGTCCGGGAATCAGAGATGGGGATTCAGAGGCGGGGAATGATATATTGGGAATCAGAGGCGGGGAATCAGAGGCGGGGTAACAGAGGTGGGGAATCAGATATTGGGAATCAGAGGTGGCGAATCAAAGGCGGTGAATCAGAGATGGGGAATCAGAGGCGGGGAATCAGAGGCAGGGAATCAAACACGGGGAATCAGAGGCGGGGAATCAGAGCTGGGGAATCAGAGGCGGGGAATCAGAGTTGGGGAATCAGAGGCGGGGAATCAGATATGGGGAAACAGGGGCGGGGAATCAGAGGCAGGGAAACAGAGGCGGGGAATCAGATATGGGGAATCAGGGGTGGGGAATCAGAGGTTGGGAATCAGAGGCAGGGAATCAGAGGCGTGGAAACAGAGGCGGGGATTCAGATATGGGGAATCAGAGGTGGGGAATCAGGGGCGTGGAATCAGAGGCAGGGAATTAGATGTGGTGAATCAGAGATGGGGAATCAGAGGCAGGGAATCAGAATCAGAAGCGGGGTATCAGTGGCCGGGAATCAGAGGCAGGGAATCAGATGCTGGGAATAAGAGGCCGGGAATCAGAGGTGGGGAATCAGAGTCCGGGAATCAGAGATGGGGATTCAGAGGCGGGGAATGAGATATGGAGAATCAGAGGCGGCGAATCAGAGGCCGGGAAACAGAGGTGGGGAATCAGATATGGGGAATCAGAGGTGGCGAATCAAAGGCGGTGAATCAGAGATGGGGAATCAGAGGCGGGGAATCAGAGGCAGGGAATCAGATGCGGGGAATCAGAGGCGGGGAATCAGAGCTGGCGAATCAGAGGCGGGGAATCAGAGGTGGGCAATCAGAGGCGGGGAATCAGATATGGGGAATCAGAGGCGGGGAATCAGAGGCGGGGAAACAGAGGCGGGGAATCAAATATAGGGAATCAGAGGTGGGGAATCAGAGGTTGTGAATCAGAGATATGAATCAAGGCGGGGAATCAGAGGCAGGGAATCAGACACGGGGAATCAGAGGCGGGGATTCAGAGCTGGGGAATCAGAGGCGGGGAATCAGAGTTGGGGAATCAGAGGCAGGGAATCAGATATGGGGAATCAGAGGCGGGGAATCAGAGGCGGGGAAACAGAGGCGGGGAATCAGATATGGGGAATCAGAGGTGGGGAATCAGGGGCAGGGATTCAGTGTCAGGGAATCAGAGGCGGGGAATCAGAGGCGGGGAATCAGAGGCAGGGAATCAGACACGGGGAATCAGAGGCGGGGAATCAGAGATGGGGAATCAGAGGCGGGGAATCAGATGCAGGGAATCGGACGCCGGGAATCAGAGTCGGGGAATCAGAGCTGGGGAATCAGAGACGGGGAATCAGAGTTGGGGAATCAGAGGCGGGGATTCAGATATGGGGAAATAGAGGCGGGGAATCAGATATGGGGAATCAGAGGTGTGGAATCAGAGGTTGGGAATCAGAGGAAGGGAATCAGAGTCGGGGAAACAGAGGCGGGGAATCAGATATGTGGAATCAGAGGTGGCGAATCAAAGGCGGTGAAACAGAGATGGGGAATCAGGGCAGGGAATCAGAGGCAGGGAATCAAACACGGGGAATCAGAGGTGGGGAATCAGAGGATGGGAATCAGAGGCAGGGAATCGGAGATGGGGAATCAGAGGCAGGGAATCAGAGGTGGGGAATCAGAGGCGGGGAATCAGAGGCAGGGAATCAGATATGGGGAAACTGAGGCGGGGAATCCGAGGCGGGGAAACAGAGGCGGGGAATCAGATATGGGGAATCAGAGGTGGGGAATCAGAGGTTGGGAATCAGAGGCAGGGAATCAGAGGCTTGGAATCAGATGCAGGGAATAAGATGCGGGGAATCAGAGGCGGGTAATCAGAGCTGGGGAATCAGAGGTGGGGAATCAGATTTGGGGAATCAGAGGTGGGGACTTAGATATTGGGAAACAGAGGCGGGGAATCAGAGGCGGGGAAACAGAGGCGGGGAATCAGATATGGGGAATCAGAGGTTGGGAATCAGAGGCAGGGAATCAGATGTGCGGAATCAGAGATGGGGAATCAGAGGCAGGGAATCAGAATCAGAAGCAGGGAATCAGAGGCCGGGAATCAGAGGCCGGAATCAGATGATGGGAATCAGAGGCCTGGAATCAGAGGCGGGGAATCAGAGGCAGGGAATCAGATGCGGGGAATCAGAGGCGGGGAATCAGAGCTGGGGAATCAGAGGCGGGGAATCAGAGTTGGGGAATCAGAGGCGGGGAATCAGATATGGGGAATCAGAGGCGGGGAATCAGAGGCGGGGAAACAGAGGCAGGGAATCAGATATGGGGAATCAGAGGTGGGGTATCAGGGGCAGGGAATCAGTGGCAGGGAATCAGAGGCGGGGAAACAGAGGCGGGGAATCAGAGGCAGGGAATCAGACACGGGGAATCAGATATGGGGAAACAGAGGCGGGGAATCAGAGGCGGGCAAACAGAGGCGGGGAATTAGATATGGGGAATCAGAGGTGGGGAATCAGAGGTGGTGAATCAGAGATGGGGAATCACAGGCGGGGAATCAGAGGCAGGGAATAGAACGCGGGGAATCAGAGGCGGGGAATCAGAGCTGGGGAATCAGAGGCGGGGAATCATAGTTGGGAATCAGAGGCGGGGAATCAGATATGGGGAAACAGAGGCGGGGAATCAAAGGCGGGGAAACAGATGCGGGGAATCAGATATGGGGAATCGGATGCGGGGAATCAGAGGCGGGGAATGGGAGCTGGGGAATCAGAGGCGGGGTATCAGTGTTGGGGCATCTGAGGTGGGGAATTAGATATGGGGAAACAGAGGCGGGGAATCAGAGGCGGGGAAACAGAGGCGAGGAATCAGATATGGGGAATCAGAGGTGGGGAATCAGAGGCAGGGAATCAGATGTGCGGAATCAGAGATGGGGAATCAGACGCAGGGAATCAGAATCAGAAGCGGGGAATCAGAGGCCGGGAATCAGAGGCCGGGATTCAGATGCCGGGAATAAGAGGCCGGGAATCAGAGGTGGGGAATCAGAGTCCGGGAATCAGAGATGGGGATTCAGAGGCGGGGAATGATATATGGGGAATCAGAGGCGGGGAATCAGAGGCGGGGTAACAGAGGTGGGGAATCAGATATGGGGAATCAGAGGTGGCGAATCAAAGGCGGTGAATCAGAGATGGGGAATCAGAGGCGGGGAATCAGAGGCAGGGAATCAAACACGGGGAATCAGAGGCGTGGAATCAGAGCTGGGGAATCAGAGGCGGGGAATCAGAGTTGGGGAATCAGAGGCGGGGAATCAGATATGGGGAAACAGGGGCGGGGAATCAGAGGCAGGGAAACAGAGGCGGGGAATCAGATATGGGGAATCAGGGGTGGGGAATCAGAGGTTGGGAATCAGAGGCAGGGAATCAGAGGCGTGGAAACAGAGGCGGGGATTCAGATATGGGGAATCAGAGGTGGGGAATCAGGGGCGTGGAATCAGAGGCAGGGAATTAGATGTGGTGAATCAGAGATGGGGAATCAGAGGCAGGGAATCAGAATCAGAAGCGGGGTATCAGTGGCCGGGAATCAGAGGCAGGGAATCAGATGCTGGGAATAAGAGGCCGGGAATCAGAGGTGGGGAATCAGAGTCCGGGAATCAGAGATGGGGATTCAGAGGCGGGGAATGAGATATGGAGAATCAGAGGCGGCGAATCAGAGGCCGGGAAACAGAGGTGGGGGATCAGATATGGGGAATCAGAGGTGGCGAATCAAAGGCGGTGAATCAGAGATGGGGAATCAGAGGCGGGGAATCAGAGGCAGGGAATCAGATGCGGGGAATCAGAGGCGGGGAATCAGAGCTGGCGAATCAGAGGCGGGGAATCAGATATGGGGAATCAGAGGCGGGGAATCAGAGGCGGGGAAACAGAGGCAGGGAATCAGATATGGGGAATCAGAGGTGGGGTATCAGGGGCAGGGAATCAGTGGCAGGGAATCAGAGGCGGGGAAACAGAGGCGGGGAATCAGAGGCAGGGAATCAGACACGGGGAATCAGATATGGGGAAACAGAGGCGGGGAATCAGAGGCGGGCAAACAGAGGCGGGGAATTAGATATGGGGAATCAGAGGTGGGGAATCAGAGGTGGTGAATCAGAGATGGGGAATCACAGGCGGGGAATCAGAGGCAGGGAATAGAACGCGGGGAATCAGAGGCGGGGAATCAGAGCTGGGGAATCAGAGGCGGGGAATCATAGTTGGGAATCAGAGGCGGGGAATCAGATATGGGGAAACAGAGGCGGGGAATCAAAGGCGGGGAAACAGATGCGGGGAATCAGATATGGGGAATCGGATGCGGGGAATCAGAGGCGGGGAATGGGAGCTGGGGAATCAGAGGCGGGGTATCAGAGTTGGGGCATCTGAGGTGGGGAATTAGATATGGGGAAACAGAGGCGGGGAATCAGAGGCGGGGAAACAGAGGCGAGGAATCAGATATGGGGAATCAGAGGTGGGGAATCAGAGGCAGGGAATCAGATGTGCGGAATCAGAGATGGGGAATCAGAGGCAGGGAATCAGAATCAGAAGCGGGGAATCAGAGGCCGGGAATCAGAGGCCGGGATTCAGATGCCGGGAATAAGAGGCCGGGAATCAGAGGTGGGGAATCAGAGGCGGGGAATCAGAGGTGGGCAATCAGAGGCGGGGAATCAGATATGGGGAATCAGAGGCGGGGAATCAGAGGCGGGGAAACAGAGGCGGGGAATCAAATATAGGGAATCAGAGGTGGGGAATCAGAGGTTGTGAATCAGAGATGGTGAATCAAGGCGGGGAATCAGAGGCAGGGAATCAGACACGGGGAATCAGAGGCGGGGATTCAGAGCTGGGGAATCAGAGGTTGTGAATCAGAGATGGTGAATCAAGGCGGGGAATCAGAGGCAGGGAATCAGACACTGGGAATCACAGGCGGGGAATCAGAGGAGGGGAATCAGATATGGGGAATCAGAGGTGGGGAATCAGGGGCAGGGATTCAGTGTCAGGGAATCAGAGGCGGGGAATCAGAGGCGGGGAATCAGAGGCAGGGAATCAGACACGGGGAATCAGAGGCGGGGAATCAGAAATGGGGAATCAGAGGCGGGGAATCAGAGGCAGGGAATCGGACGCCGGGAATCAGAGTCGGGGAATCAGAGCTGGGGAATCAGAGACGGGGAATCAGAGTTGGGGAATCAGAGGCGGGGATTCAGATATGGGGAAATAGAGGCGGGGAATCAGATATGGGGAATCAGAGGTGTGGAATCAGAGGTTGGGAATCAGAGGAAGGGAATCAGAGTCGGGGAAACAGAGGCGGGGAATCAGATATGTGGAATCAGAGGTGGCGAATCAAAGGCGGTGAAACAGAGATGGGGAATCAGGGCAGGGAATCAGAGGCAGGGAATCAAACACGGGGAATCAGAGGTGGGGAATCAGAGGATGGGAATCAGAGGCAGGGAATCGGAGATGGGGAATCAGAGGCAGGGAATCAGAGGTGGGGAATCAGAGGCGGGGAATCAGAGGCCGGGAATCAGATATGGGGAAACTGAGGCGGGGAATCCGAGGCGGGGAAACAGAGGCGGGGAATCAGATATGGGGAATCAGAGGTGGGGAATCAGAGGTTGGGAATCAGAGGCAGGGAATCAGAGGCTTGGAATCAGATGCAGGGAATAAGATGCGGGGAATCAGAGGCGGGGAATCAGAGCTGGGGAATCAGAGGTGGGGAATCAGATTTGGGGAATCAGAGGTGGGGACTTAGATATTGGGAAACAGAGGCGGGGAATCAGAGGCGGGGAAACAGAGGCGGGGAATCAGATATGGGGAATCAGAGGTGGGGAATCAGAGGCAGGGAATCAGATGTGCGGAATCAGAGATGGGGAATCAGAGGCAGGGAATCAGAATCAGAAGCAGGGAATCAGAGGCCGGGAATCAGAGGCCGGAATCAGATGATGGGAATCAGAGGCCTGGAATCAGAGGCGGGGAATCAGAGGCAGGGAATCAGATGCGGGGAATCAGAGGCGGGGAATCAGAGCTGGGGAATCAGAGGCGGGGTATTAGAGTTGGGGAATCAGAGGCGGGGAATCAGACATGGGGAAACAGAGGTAGGGAATCAGAGGCGGGGAAACAGAGGCAGGGAATCAGATATGGGGAATCAGAGGCCGGGAATCAGAGGTGGTGAATCAGAGATGGGGAATCAGAGGCGGGGAATCAGAGGCAGGGTATCTGACGCGGGGAATCAGAGGTGGGCAATCAGAGGCGGGGAATCAGAGGTGGTGAATCAGAGATGGGGAATCAGAGGCGGGGAATCAGAGGCAGCAAATCAGACACGGGGATTCAGAGGCTGGGAATCAGACGGGGGGAATCAAAGGCGGGGCATCAGAGCTGGGGAATCTGAGGCAGGGAATCAGAGTTGGGGATTCAGAGGCGGGGAATCAGATATGGGGAAACAGAGGCGGGGAATCAGAGGCGGGCAAACAGAGGCGGGGAATTAGATATGGGGAATCAGAGGTAGGGAATCAGAGGTGGTGAATCAGTGATGGGGAATCACAGGCGGGGAATCAGAGGCAGGGAATAGAACGCGGGGAATCAGAGGCAGGGAATCAGAGCTGGGGAATCAGAGGCGGGGAATCATAGTTGGGAATCAGAGGCGGGAATCAGATATGGGGAAACAGAGGCGGGGAATCAGAGGCGAGGAAACAGAGGCGGGGAATCAGATATGGGGAATCGGATGCAGGGAATCAGAGGCGGGGAATCAGAGCTGGGGAATCAGAGGCGGGGAATCAGAGTTGGGGCATCAGAGATGGGGAATCAAGGCAGGGAATCAGAAGCGGGGAATCAGAGGCCGGGAATAAGAGGCCGGGAATCAGAGGAGGGGAATCAGAGTCCGGGAATCAGAGATGGGGATTCAGAGGCGGGGAATGAGATATGGAGAATCAGAGGCGGGGAATCAGAGGCGGGGAAACAGAGGTGGGGAATCAGATATGGGGAATCAGAGGTGGCGAATCAAAGGCGGTGAATCAGAGATGGGGAATCAGAGGCGGGGAATCAGAGGCAGGGAATCAGATGCGGGGAATCAGAGGCGGGGAATCAGAGCTGGCGAATCAGAGGCGGGGAATCAGAGGTGGGCAATCAGAGGCGGGGAATCAGATATGGGGAATCAGAGGCGGGGAATCAGATATGGGGAAACAGAGGCGGGGAATCAAAGGCGGGGAAACAGATGCGGGGAATCAGATATGGGGAATCGGATGCGGGGAATCAGAGGCGGGGAATGGGAGCTGGGGAATCAGAGGCGGGGTATCAGAGTTGGGGCATCTGAGGTGGGGAATTAGATATGGGGAAACAGAGGCGGGGAATCAGAGGCGGGGAAACAGAGGCGAGGAATCAGATATGGGGAATCAGAGGTGGGGAATCAGAGGCAGGGAATCAGATGTGCGGAATCAGAGATGGGGAATCAGACGCAGGGAATCAGAATCAGAAGCGGGGAATCAGAGGCCGGGAATCAGAGGCCGGGATTCAGATGCCGGGAATAAGAGGCCGGGAATCAGAGGTGGGGAATCAGAGTCCGGGAATCAGAGATGGGGATTCAGAGGCGGGGAATGATATATGGGGAATCAGAGGCGGGGAATCAGAGGCGGGGTAACAGAGGTGGGGAATCAGATATGGGGAATCAGAGGTGGCGAATCAAAGGCGGTGAATCAGAGATGGGGAATCAGAGGCGGGGAATCAGAGGCAGGGAATCAAACACGGGGAATCAGAGGCGTGGAATCAGAGCTGGGGAATCAGAGGCGGGGAATCAGAGTTGGGGAATCAGAGGCGGGGAATCAGATATGGGGAAACAGGGTCGGGGAATCAGAGGCAGGGAAACTGAGGCGGGGAATCAGATATGGGGAATCAGGTGTGGGGAATCAGAGGTTGGGAATCAGAGGCAGGGAATCAGAGGCGTGGAAACAGAGGCGGGGATTCAGATATGGGGAATCAGAGGTGGGGAATCAGGGGCGTGGAATCAGAGGCAGGGAATTAGATGTGGTGAATCAGAGATGGGGAATCAGAGGCAGGGAATCAGAATCAGAAGCGGGGTATCAGTGGCCGGGAATCAGAGGCAGGGAATCAGATGCTGGGAATAAGAGGCCGGGAATCAGAGGTGGGGAATCAGAGTCCGGGAATCAGAGATGGGGATTCAGAGGCGGGGAATGAGATATGGAGAATCAGAGGCGGCGAATCAGAGGCCGGGAAACAGAGGTGGGGAATCAGATATGGGGAATCAGAGGTGGCGAATCAAAGGCGGTGAATCAGAGATGGGGAATCAGAGGCGGGGAATCAGAGGCAGGGAATCAGATGCGGGGAATCAGAGGCGGGGAATCAGAGCTGGCGAATCAGAGGCGGGGAATCAGATATGGGGAATCAGAGGCGGGGAATCAGAGGCGGGGAAACAGAGGCAGGGAATCAGATATGGGGAATCAGAGGTGGGGTATCAGGGGCAGGGAATCAGTGGCAGGGAATCAGAGGCGGGGAAACAGAGGCGGGGAATCAGAGGCAGGGAATCAGACACGGGGAATCAGATATGGGGAAACAGAGGCGGGGAATCAGAGGCGGGCAAACAGAGGCGGGGAATTAGATATGGGGAATCAGAGGTGGGGAATCAGAGGTGGTGAATCAGAGATGGGGAATCACAGGCGGGGAATCAGAGGCAGGGAATAGAACGCGGGGAATCAGAGGCGGGGAATCAGAGCTGGGGAATCAGAGGCGGGGAATCATAGTTGGGAATCAGAGGCGGGGAATCAGATATGGGGAAACAGAGGCGGGGAATCAAAGGCGGGGAAACAGATGCGGGGAATCAGATATGGGGAATCGGATGCGGGGAATCAGAGGCGGGGAATGGGAGCTGGGGAATCAGAGGCGGGGTATCAGAGTTGGGGCATCTGAGGTGGGGAATTAGATATGGGGAAACAGAGGCGGGGAATCAGAGGCGGGGAAACAGAGGCGAGGAATCAGATATGGGGAATCAGAGGTGGGGAATCAGAGGCAGGGAATCAGATGTGCGGAATCAGAGATGGGGAATCAGAGGCAGGGAATCAGAATCAGAAGCGGGGAATCAGAGGCCGGGAATCAGAGGCCGGGATTCAGATGCCGGGAATAAGAGGCCGGGAATCAGAGGTGGGGAATCAGAGGCGGGGAATCAGAGGTGGGCAATCAGAGGCGGGGAATCAGATATGGGGAATCAGAGGCGGGGAATCAGAGGCGGGGAAACAGAGGCGGGGAATCAAATATAGGGAATCAGAGGTGGGGAATCAGAGGTTGTGAATCAGAGATGGTGAATCAAGGCGGGGAATCAAAGGCAGGGAATCAGACACGGGGAATCAGAGGCGGGGATTCAGAGCTGGGGAATCAGAGGTTGTGAATCAGAGATGGTGAATCAAGGCGGGGAATCAGAGGCAGGGAATCAGACACGGGGAATCACAGGCGGGGAATCAGAGGCGGGGAATCAGATATGGGGAATCAGAGGTGGGGAATCAGGGGCAGGGATTCAGTGTCAGGGAATCAGAGGCGGGGAATCAGAGGCGGGGAATCAGAGGCAGGGAATCAGACACGGGGAATCAGAGGCGGGGAATCAGAGATGGGGAATCAGAGGCGGGGATTCAGAGGCAGGGAATCGGACGCCGGGAATCAGAGTCGGGGAATCAGAGCTGGGGAATCAGAGACGGGGAATCAGAGTTGGGGAATCAGATGCGGGGATTCAGATATGGGTAAATAGAGGCGGGGAATCAGATATGGGGAATCAGAGGTGTGGAATCAGAGGTTGGGAATCAGAGGAAGGGAATCAGAGTCGGGGAAACAGAGGCGGGGAATCAGATATGTGGAATCAGAGGTGGCGAATCAAAGGCGGTGAAACAGAGATGGGGAATCAGGGCAGGGAATCAGAGGCAGGGAATCAAACACGGGGAATCAGAGGTGGGGAATCAGAGGATGGGAATCAGAGGCAGGGAATCGGAGATGGGGAATCAGAGGCAGGGAATCAGAGGTGGGGAATCAGAGGCGGGGAATCAGAGGCCGGGAATCAGATATGGGGAAACTGAGGCGGGGAATCCGAGGCGGGGAAACAGAGGCGGGGAATCAGATATGGGGAATCAGAGGTGGGGAATCAGAGGTTGGGAATCAGAGGCAGGGAATCAGAGGCTTGGAATCTGATGCAGGGAATAAGATGCGGGGAATCAGAGGCGGGGAATCAGAGCTGGGGAATCAGAGGTGGGGAATCAGATTTGGGGAATCAGAGGTGGGGACTTAGATATTGGGAAACAGAGGCGGGGAATCAGAGGCGGGGAAACAGAGGCGGGGAATCAGATATGGGGAATCAGAGGTGGGGAATCAGAGGCAGGGAATCAGATGTGCGGGATCAGAGATGGGGAATCAGAGGCAGGGAATCAGAATCAGAAGCAGGGAATCAGAGGCCGGGAATCAGAGGCCGGAATCAGATGATGGGAATCAGAGGCCTGGAATCAGAGGCGGGGAATCAGAGGCAGGGAATCAGATGCGGGGAATCAGAGGCGGGGAATCAGAGCTGGGGAATCAGAGGCGGGGTATTAGAGTTGGGGAATCAGAGGCGGGGAATCAGACATGGGGAAACAGAGGTAGGGAATCAGAGGCGGGGAAACAGAGGCAGGGAATCAGATATGGGGAATCAGAGGCCGGGAATCAGAGGTGGTGAATCAGAGATGGGGAATCACAGGCGGGGAATCAGAGGCAGGGAATAGAACGCGGGGAATCAGAGGCGGGGAATCAGAGCTGGGGAATCAGAGGCGGGGAATCATAGTTGGGAATCAGAGGCGGGGAATCAGATATGGGGAAACAGAGGCGGGGAATCAAAGGCGGGGAAACAGATGCGGGGAATCAGATATGGGGAATCGGATGCGGGGAATCAGAGGCGGGGAATGGGAGCTGGGGAATCAGAGGCGGGGTATCAGAGTTGGGGCATCTGAGGTGGGGAATTAGATATGGGGAAACAGAGGCGGGGAATCAGAGGCGGGGAAACAGAGGCGAGGAATCAGATATGGGGAATCAGAGGTGGGGAATCAGAGGCAGGGAATCAGATGTGCGGAATCAGAGATGGGGAATCAGAGGCAGGGAATCAGAATCAGAAGCGGGGAATCAGAGGCCGGGAATCAGAGGCCGGGATTCAGATGCCGGGAATAAGAGGCCGGGAATCAGAGGTGGGGAATCAGAGGCGGGGAATCAGAGGTGGGCAATCAGAGGCGGGGAATCAGATATGGGGAATCAGAGGCGGGGAATCAGAGGCGGGGAAACAGAGGCGGGGAATCAAATATAGGGAATCAGAGGTGGGGAATCAGAGGTTGTGAATCAGAGATGGTGAATCAAGGCGGGGAATCAAAGGCAGGGAATCAGACACGGGGAATCAGAGGCGGGGATTCAGAGCTGGGGAATCAGAGGTTGTGAATCAGAGATGGTGAATCAAGGCGGGGAATCAGAGGCAGGGAATCAGACACGGGGAATCACAGGCGGGGAATCAGAGGCGGGGAATCAGATATGGGGAATCAGAGGTGGGGAATCAGGGGCAGGGATTCAGTGTCAGGGAATCAGAGGCGGGGAATCAGAGGCGGGGAATCAGAGGCAGGGAATCAGACACGGGGAATCAGAGGCGGGGAATCAGAGATGGGGAATCAGAGGCGGGGATTCAGAGGCAGGGAATCGGACGCCGGGAATCAGAGTCGGGGAATCAGAGCTGGGGAATCAGAGACGGGGAATCAGAGTTGGGGAATCAGATGCGGGGATTCAGATATGGGTAAATAGAGGCGGGGAATCAGATATGGGGAATCAGAGGTGTGGAATCAGAGGTTGGGAATCAGAGGAAGGGAATCAGAGTCGGGGAAACAGAGGCGGGGAATCAGATATGTGGAATCAGAGGTGGCGAATCAAAGGCGGTGAAACAGAGATGGGGAATCAGGGCAGGGAATCAGAGGCAGGGAATCAAACACGGGGAATCAGAGGTGGGGAATCAGAGGATGGGAATCAGAGGCAGGGAATCGGAGATGGGGAATCAGAGGCAGGGAATCAGAGGTGGGGAATCAGAGGCGGGGAATCAGAGGCCGGGAATCAGATATGGGGAAACTGAGGCGGGGAATCCGAGGCGGGGAAACAGAGGCGGGGAATCAGATATGGGGAATCAGAGGTGGGGAATCAGAGGTTGGGAATCAGAGGCAGGGAATCAGAGGCTTGGAATCTGATGCAGGGAATAAGATGCGGGGAATCAGAGGCGGGGAATCAGAGCTGGGGAATCAGAGGTGGGGAATCAGATTTGGGGAATCAGAGGTGGGGACTTAGATATTGGGAAACAGAGGCGGGGAATCAGAGGCGGGGAAACAGAGGCGGGGAATCAGATATGGGGAATCAGAGGTGGGGAATCAGAGGCAGGGAATCAGATGTGCGGGATCAGAGATGGGGAATCAGAGGCAGGGAATCAGAATCAGAAGCAGGGAATCAGAGGCCGGGAATCAGAGGCCGGAATCAGATGATGGGAATCAGAGGCCTGGAATCAGAGGCGGGGAATCAGAGGCAGGGAATCAGATGCGGGGAATCAGAGGCGGGGAATCAGAGCTGGGGAATCAGAGGCGGGGTATTAGAGTTGGGGAATCAGAGGCGGGGAATCAGACATGGGGAAACAGAGGTAGGGAATCAGAGGCGGGGAAACAGAGGCAGGGAATCAGATATGGGGAATCAGAGGCCGGGAATCAGAGGTGGTGAATCAGAGATGGGGAATCAGAGGCGGGGAATCAGAGGCAGGGTATCTGACGCGGGGAATCAGAGGTGGGCAATCAGAGGCGGGGAATCAGATATGGGGAATCAGAGGCGGGGAATCAGAGGCGGGGAAACAGAGGCGGGGAATCAGATATGGGGAATCAGAGGTGGGGCATCAGAGGTTGTGAATCACAGATGGGGAATCAGAGGCGGGGAATCAGAGGCAGGGAATCAGACACGGGGAATCAGAGGCAGGGATTCAGAGCTGGGGAATCAGAAGCGGGGAATCAGAGTTGGGGAATCAGAGGCGGGGAATCAAATATGGGGAATCAGAGGCAGGGAATCAGAGGCTGGGAATCAGAGGCAGGGAATCAGACGCGGGGAATCTGAGGCGGGGAATCAGAGCTGGGGAATCAGAGGTGGGGAATCAGAGTTGGGGAATCAGAGGCAGGGAATTGGATGTGCGGAATCAGAGATGGGGAATCAGAGGTGGGGAATCAGAGGTGGTGAATCAGAGATGGGGAATCAGAGGCGGGGAATCAGAGGCAGCAAATCAGACACGGGGATTCAGAGGCTGGGAATCAGACGGGGGGAATCAAAGGCGGGGCATCAGAGCTGGGGAATCTGAGGCAGGGAATCAGAGTTGGGGATTCAGAGGCGGGGAATCAGATATGGGGAAACAGAGGCGGGGAATCAGAGGCGGGCAAACAGAGGCGGGGAATTAGATATGGGGAATCAGAGGTAGGGAATCAGAGGTGGTGAATCAGTGATGGGGAATCACAGGCGGGGAATCAGAGGCAGGGAATAGAACGCGGGGAATCAGAGGCAGGGAATCAGAGCTGGGGAATCAGAGGCGGGGAATCATAGTTGGGAATCAGAGGTTGTGAATCAGAGATGGGGAATCAAGGCGGGGAATCAGAGGCAGGGAATCAGATGCAGGGAATCAGAGGCGGGGATTCAGAGCTGGGGAATCAGAGGCGGGGAATCAGAGTTGGGGCATCAGAGGTGGGGAATTAGATATAGGGAAACAGAGGCGGGGAATCAGAGGCGGGGAAACAGAGGCGGGGAATCAGATATGGGGAATCAGAGGTGGGGAATCAGAGGTGGGCAATCAGATGTGCGGAATCAGAGATGGGGAATCAGAGGCCGGGAATCAGAGGCGGGGAATCAGATATGGGGAATCAGAGGTAGGGAATCAGAGGTTGGGAATCAGAGGCAGGGAATCACAGGCTTGGAATCAGATGCAGGGTATCAGATGCGGGGAATCAGAGGCGGGGAATCAGAGCTGGGGAATCAGAGGTGGGGAATCAGAGGCAGGGAATCAGATGTGCGGAATCAGAGATGGGGAATCAGAGGCAGGGAATCAGAATCAGAAGCAGGGAATCAGAGGCCGGGAATCAGAGGCCGGAATCAGATGCTATGAATCAGAGGCCTGGAATCAGAGGCGGGGAATCAGAGGCAGGGAATCAGATGCGGGGAATCAGAGGCGGGGAATCAGAGCTGGGGAATCAGAGGCGGGGTATTAGAGTTGGGGAATCAGAGGCGGGGAATCAGATATGGGGAAACAGAGGTGGGGAATCAGAGGCGGGGAAACAGATATGGGGAAACAGAGGTGGGGAATCAGAGGCGGGGAAACAGAGGCAGGGAATAAGATATGGGGAATCAGAGGTGGGGCATCAGAGGTTGTGAATCACAGATGGGGAATCAGAGGCGGGGAATCAGAGGCAGGGAATCAGACGCGGGGAATCAGAGGCGGGGATTCAGAGCTGGGGAATCAGAAGCGGGGAATCAGAGTTGGGGAATCAGAGGCGGGGAATCAGATATGGGTAATCAGAGGCAGGGAATCAGAGGCGGGGAATCAGAGGCAGGGAATCAGACGCGGGGAATCTGAGGCGGGGAATTAGATATGGGGAATCAGAGGTAGGGAATCAGAGGTGGTGAATCAGTGATGGGGAATCACAGGCGGGGAATCAGAGGCAGGGAATAGAATGCGGGGAATCAGAGGCAGGGAATAGAATGCGGGGAATCAGAGGCAGGGAATCAGAGCTGGGGAATCAGAGGAGGGGATTCATAGTTGGGAATCAGAGGCGGGAATCAGATATGTGGAAACAGAGGCGGGGAATCAGAGGCGGTGAAACAGAGGCGGGGAATCAGATATGGGGAATCGGATGCAGGGAATCAGAGGCGGGGAATCAGAGCTGGGGAATCAGAGGCGGGGAATCAGAGTTGGGGCATCAGAAGTGGGGAATTAGATATAGGGAAACAGAGGCGGGGAATCAGAGGCGGGGAAACAGAGGCGGGGAATCAGATATGGGGAATCAGAGGTGGGGAATCAGAGGCAGGGAATCAGATGTGCGGAATCAGAGATGGGGAATAAGAGGCAGGGAATCAGAATCAGAAGCGGGGAATCAGAGGCCGGGAATCAGAGGCCGGGAATCAGATGCTGGGAATAAGAGGCCGGGAATCAGAGGTGGGGAATCAGATATGGGGAATCAGAGGTGGCGAATCAAAGGCGGTGAATCAGAGATGGGGAATCAGAGGCGGGGAATCAGAGGCAGGGAATCAGATGCGGGGAATCAGAGGCGGGGAATCAGAGCTGGCGAATCAGAGGCTGGGAATTAGAGGTGTGCAATCAGAGGCGGGGAAACAGATATGGGGAATCAGAGGCGGGGAATCAGAGGCGGGGAAACAGAGGCGGGGAATCAAATATAGGGAATCAGAGGTGGGGAATCAGAGGTTGTGAATCAGAGATGGGGAATCAAGGCGGGGAATCAGAGGCAGGGAATCAGACGCGGGGAATCAGAGGCGGGGATTCAGAGCTGGGGAATCAGAGGCGGGGAATCAGAGTTGGGGAATCAGAGGCAGGGAATCAGATATGGGGAATCAGAGGCGGGGAATCAGAGGCGGGGAAACAGAGGCGGGGAATCAGATGTGGGGAATCAGAGGTGGGGAATCAGGGGCAGGGAATCAGTGGCTGGGAATCAGAGGCGGGGAATCAGAGTTGGGGAATCAGAGGCAGGGAATCAGAGTTGGGGAATCAGAGGCGGGGAATCAGATATGGGGAAATAGAGGCGGGGAATCAGATATGGGGAATCAGAGGTGTGGAATCAGAGGTTGGGAATCAGAGGCAGGGAATCAGAGTCCGGGAAACTGAGGCGGGGAATCAGATATTGGGAATCAGAGGTGGCGAATCAAAGGCGGTGAAACAGAGATGGGGAATCAGGGCAGGGAATAAGAGGCAGGGAATCAAACACGGGGAATCAGAGCTGGGGAATCAGAGGCGGGGAATCAGAGTTGGGAATCAGAGGTGGGGAATCAGAGGCGGGGAAACAGGGGCGGGGAATCAGATATGGGGAATCAGAGGTGGGGAATCCGAGGTTGGGAATCAGAGGCAGGGAATCAGAGGCGGAAAATCAGAGGCGGGGAATCAGAGGAAGGGAATCAGATGTGCGGAATCGGAGATGGGGAATCAGAGGCAGGGAATCAGAGGCGGGGAATCAGAGGCGGGGAATCAGAGTCCGGGAATCAGATATGGGGAAACAGAGGCGGGGAATCCGAGGCGGGGAAACAGAGGCGGGGAATCAGATATGGGGAATCAGAGGTGGGGAATCAGAGGTTGGGAATCAGAGGCAGGGAATCAGAGGCTTGGAATCAGATGCAGGGAATCAGATGCGGGGAATCAGATGCGGGGAATCAGAGCTGGGGAATCAGAGGTGGGGAATCAGATTTGGGGAATCAGAGGCGGGGACTTAGATATTGGGAAACAGAGGCGGGGAATCAGAGGCGGGGAAACCCAGGCGGGGAATCAGATATGGGGAATCAGAGGTGGGGAATCAGAGGCAAGGAATCAGATGCGGGGAATCAGAGGCGGGGAATCAGAGCTGGGGATTCAGAGGCGGGGATTCAGAGTTGGGGAATCAGAGGCGGGGAATCAGAGGCCGGACTCAGATGCTGGGAATCAGAGGCCTGGAATCAGAGGCGGGGAATCAGAGGCAGGGAATCAGATGCGGGGAATCAGAGGCGGGGAATCAGAGCTGGGGATTCAGAGGCGGGGATTCAGAGTTGGGGAATCAGAGGCGGGGAATCAGAGGCGGGGAAACAGAGGCGGGGAATCAGATATGGGGAATCAGAGGTGGGGAATCAGAGGTTGGGAATCAGAAGCAGGGAATCAGAGGCGGGGAATCAGAGGCGGGGAATCAGAGGCAGGGAATCCGATGTGCGGAATCGGAGATGGGGAATCAGAGGCAGGGAATCAGATATGGGGAAACAGAGGCGGGGAATCCGAGGCGGGGAAACAGAGGCGGGGAATCAGATATGGGGAATCAGAGGTGGGGAATCAGAGGTGGGGAATCAGTTTTGGGGAATCAGAGGCGGGGACTTAGATATTGGGAAACAGAGGCGGGGAATCAGAGGCAGGGAAACCCAGGCGGGGAATCAGAAGCAGGGAATCAGAGGTGGGGAATCAGAGGCAAGGAATCAGATGTGCGGAATCAGAGATGGGGAATCAGAGGCAGGGAATCAGAATCAGAAGCAGGGAATCAGAGGCCGGGAATCAGAGGCCGGAATCAGATGCTGGGAATCAGAGGCCTGGAATCAGAGGCGGGGAATCAGAGGCAGGGAATCAGATGCGGGGAATCAGAGGCGGGGAATCAGAGCTGGGGAATCAGAGGCGGGGATTCAGAGTTGGGGAATCAGAGGCGGGGAATCAGAGGCGGGGAAACAGAGGCGGGGAATCAGATATGGGGAATCAGAGGTGGGGAATCAGAGGTTGGGAATCAGAAGCAGGGAATCAGAGGCGGGGAATCAGAGGCGGGGAATCAGAGGCAGGGAATCCGATGTGCGGAATCGGAGATGGGGAATCAGAGGCAGGGAATCAGAGGCGGGGAATCAGAGGCGGAGAATCAGAGGCCGGGAATCAGATATGGGGAAACAGAGGCGGGGAATCAGAGGCGGGGAAACAGAGGCGGGGAATCAGATATGGGGAATCAGAGGTGGGGAATCAGAGGTTGGGAATCAGAGGCAGGGAATCAGAGGCTGGGAATCAGATGCAGGGAATCAGATGCGGGGAATCAGAGGCGGGGAATCAGAGCTGGGGAATCAGAGGTGGGGAATCAGAGTTGGGGAATCAGAGTCGGGGACTTAGATATGGGGAAACAGAGGCGGGGAATCAGAGGCGGGGAAACAGACGCGGGGAATCAGAGGCGGGGATTCAGAGCTGGGGAATCAGAGGCGGGGAATCAGAGTTGGGGAATCAGAGGCGGGGAATCAGATATGGGGAATCAGAGGCGGGGAATCAGAGGCGGGGAAACAGAGGCAGGGAATCAGATATGGGGAATCAGAGGTGGGGTATCAGGGGCAGGGAATCAGTGGCAGGGAATCAGAGGCGGGGAAACAGAGGCGGGGAATCAGAGGCAGTGAATCAGACACGTGGAATCAGATATGGGGAAACAGAGGCGGGGAATCAGAGGCGGGCAAACAGAGGCGGGGAATTAGATATGGGGAATCAGAGGTGGGGAATCAGAGGTGGTGAATCAGAGATGGGGAATCACAGGCGGGGAATCAGAGGCAGGGAATAGAACGCGGGGAATCAGAGGCGGGGAATCAGAGCTGGGGAATCAGAGGCGGGGAATCATAGTTGGGAATCAGAGGCGGGGAATCAGATATGGGGAAACAGAGGCGGGGAATCAAAGGCGGGGAAACAGAGGCGGGGAATCAGATATGGGGAATCGGATGCGGGGAATCAGATGCGGGGAATGGGAGCTGGGGAATCAGAGGCGGGGTATCAGAGTTGGGGCATCTGAGGTGGGGAATTAGATATGGGGAAACAGAGGCGGGGAATCAGAGGCGGGGAAACAGAGGCGAGGAATCAGATATGGGGAATCAGAGGTGGGGAATCAGAGGCAGGGAATCAGATGTGCGGAATCAGAGATGGGGAATCAGAGGCAGGGAATCAGAATCAGAAGCGGGGAATCAGAGGCCGGGAATCAGAGGCCGGGATTCAGATGCCGGGAATAAGAGGCCGGGAATCAGAGGTGGGGAATCAGAGTCCGGGAATCAGAGATGGGGATTCAGAGGCGGGGAATGATATATGGGGAATCAGAGGCGGGGAATCAGAGGCGGGGTAACAGAGGTGGGGAATCAGATATGGGGAATCAGAGGTGGCGAATCAAAGGCGGTGAATCAGAGATGGGGTATCAGAGGCGGGGAATCAGAGGCAGGGAATCAAACACGGGGAATCAGAGGTGGGGAATCAGAGCTGGGGAATCAGAGGCGGGGAATCAGAGTTGGGGAATCAGAGGCGGGGAATCAGAAATGGGGAAACAGGGGCGGGGAATCAGAGGCAGGGAAACAGAGGCGGGGAATCAGATATGGGGAATCAGGGGTGGGGAATCAGAGGTTGGGAATCAGAGGCAGGGAATCAGAGGCGTGGAAACAGAGGCGGGGATTCAGATATGGGGAATCAGAGGTGGGGAATCAGGGGCGTGGAATCAGAGGCAGGGAATTAGATGTGGTGAATCAGAGATGGGGAATCAGAGGCAGGGAATCAGAATCAGAAGCGGGGTATCAGTGGCCGGGAATCAGAGGAAGGTAATCAGAGGCTGGGGATCAAACACGGGGAATCAGAGGCTGGGAATCAGAGCTGGGGAATTAGAGGCGGGGAATCAGAGCTGGGGAATCACAGGCGGGGAATCAGAGATGGGGAATCAGAGGCGGGGAATCAGAGTCCGGGAATCAGAGATGGGGAATCAGAGGCGGGGAATCAGAGGCAGGAAATCTGACACGGGGATTCAGAGGCTGGGAATCAGACGGGGGGAATCAAAGGCGGGGAATCAGAGCTGGGGAATCTGAGGCAGGTAATCAGAGTTGGGGATTCAGAGGCGGGGAATCAGATATGGGGAAACAGAGGCGGGGAATCAGAGGCGGGCAAACAGAGGCGGGGAATTAGATATGGGGAATCAGAGGTAGGGAATCAGAGGTGGTGAATCAGTGATGGGGAATCACAGGCGGGGAATCAGAGGCAGGGAATAGAACGCGGGGAATCAGAGGCAGGGAATCAGAGCTGGGGAATCAGAGGAGGGGATTCATAGTTGGGAATCAGAGGCGGTAATCAGATATGGGGAAACAGAGGCGGGGAATCAGAGGCGGTGAAACAGAGGCGGGGAATCAGATATGGGGAATCGGATGCAGGGAATCAGAGGCGGGGAATCAGAGCTGGGGAATCAGAGGCGGGGAATCAGAGTTGGGGCATCAGAGGTGGGGAATTAGATATAGGGAAACAGAGGCGGGGAATCAGAGGCGGGGAAACAGAGGCGGGGAATCAGATATGGGGAATCAGAGGTGGGGAATCAGAGGCAGGGAATCAGATGTGCGGAATCAGAGATGGGGAATAAGAGGCAGGGAATCAGAATCAGAAGCGGGGAATCAGAGGCCGGGAATCAGAGGCCGGGAATCAGATGCTGGGAATAAGAGGCCGGGAATCAGAGGTGGGGAATCAGATATGGGGAATCAGAGGTGGCGAATCAAAGGCGGTGAATCAGAGATGGGGAATCAGAGGCGGGGAATCAGAAGCAGGGAATCAGATGCGGGGAATCAGAGGCGGGGAATCAGAGCTGGCGAATCAGAGGCTGGGAATTAGAGGTGGGCAATCAGAGGCGGGGAATCAGATATGGGGAATCAGAGGCGGGGAATCAGAGGCGGGGAAACAGAGGCGGGGAATCAAATATAGGGAATCAGAGGTGGGGAATCAGAGGTTGTGAATCAGAGATGGGGAATCAAGGCGGGGAATCAGAGGCAGGGAATCAGACGCGGGGAATCAGAGGCGGGGATTCAGAGCTGGGGAATCAGAGGCGGGGAATCAGAGTTGGGGAATCAGAGGCAGGGAATCAGATATGGGGAATCAGAGGCGGGGAATCAGAGGCGGGGAAACAGAGGCGGGGAATCAGATGTGGGGAATCAGAGGTGGGGAATCAGGGGCAGGGAATCAGTGGCAGGGAATCAGAGGCGGGGAATCAGAGGCGGGGAATCAAAGATGGGGAATCAGAGGCGGGGAATCAGAGGCAGGGAATCGGATGCCGGGAATCAGAGTCGGGGAATCAGAGCTGGGGAATCAGAGGCGGGGTATCAGAGTTGGGGAATCAGAGGCGGGGAATCAGATATGGAGAAATAGAGGCGGGGAATCAGATATGGGGAATCAGAGGTGTGGAATCAGAGGTTGGGAATCAGAGGCAGGGAATCAGAGTCCGGGAAACTGAGACGGGGAATCAGATATTGGGAATCAGAGATGGCGAATCAAAGGCGGTGAAACAGAGATGGGGAATCAGGGCAGGGAATCAGAGGCAGGGAATCAAACACGGGGAATCAGAGCTGGGGAATCAGAGGCGGGGAATCAGAGTTGGGAATCAGAGGCGGGGAATCAGAGGCGGGGAAACAGAGGCGGGGAATCAGATATGGGGAATCAGAGGTGGGGAATCCGAGGTTGGGAATCAGAGGCAGGGAATCAGAGGCGGAAAATCAGAGGCGGGGAATCAGAGGAAGGGAATCAGAGTTGGGGAATCAGAGGCGGGGAATCAGAAATGGGGAAACAGGGGCGGGGAATCAGAGGCAGGGAAACAGAGGCGGGGAATCAGATATGGGGAATCAGGGGTGGGGAATCAGAGGCGGGGAATCAGAGTTGGGAATCAGAGGCGGGGAATCAGAGGCGGGGAAACAGAGGCGGGGAATCAGATATGGGGAATCAGAGGTGGGGAATCCGAGGTTGGGAATCTGAGGCAGGGAATCAGAGGCGGGGAATCAGAGGAAGGGAATCAGATGTGCGGAATCGGAGATGGGGAATCAGAGGCAGGGAATCAGAGGCGGGGAATCAGAGGCGGGGAATCAGAGGCCGGGAATCAGATATGGGGAAACAGAGGCGGGGAATCCGAGGCGGGGAAACAGAGGCGGGGAATCAGATATGGGGAATCAGAGGTGGGGAATCAGAGGTTGGGAATCAGAGGCAGGGAATCAGAGGCGTGGAATCAGATGCAGGGAATCAGATGCGGGGAATCAGAGGCGGGGATTCAGAGCTGGGGAATCAGAGGTGGGGAATCAGATTTGGGGAATCAGAGGCGGGGACTTAGATATTGGGAAACAGAGGCGGGGAATCAGAGGCGGGGAAACCCAGGCGGGGAATCAGATATGGGGAATCAGAGGTGGGGAATCAGAGGCAAGGAATCAGATGTGCGGAATCAGAGATGGGGAATCAGAGGCAGGGAATCAGAATCAGAAGCAGGGAATCAGATGCCGGGAATCAGAGGCCGGAATCAGATGCTGGGAATCAGAGGCCTGGAATCAGAGGCGGGGAATCAGAGGCAGGGAATCAGATGCGGGGAATCAGAGGCGGGGAATCAGAGCTGGGGAATCAGAGGCGGGGATTCAGAGTTGGGGAATCAGAGGCGGGGAATCAGAGGCGGGGAAACAGAGGCGGGGAATCAGATATGGGGAATCAGAGGTGGGGAATCAGAGGTTGGGAATCAGAAGCAGGGAATCAGAGGCGGGGAATCAGAGGCTGGGAATCAGAGGCAGGAAATCCGATGTGCGGAATCGGAGATGGGGAATCAGAGGCAGGGAATCAGAGGCGGGGAATCAGAGGCGGAGAATCAGAGGCCGGGAATCAGATATGGGGAAACAGAGGCGGGGAATCAGAGGCGGGGAAACAGAGGCGGGGAATCAGATATGGGGAATCAGAGGTGGGGAATCAGAGGTTGGGAATCAGAGGCAGGGAATCAGAGGCTGGGAATCAGATGCAGGGAATCAGATGCGGGGAATCAGAAGCGGGGAATCAGAGCTGGGGAATCAGAGGTGGGGAATCAGAGTTGGGGAATCAGAGTCGGGGACTTAGATATGGGGAAACAGAGGTAGGGATTCAGAGGCGGGGAAACAGACGCGGGGAATCAGAGGCGGGGATTCAGAGCTGGGGAATCAGAGGCGGGGAATCAGAGTTGGGGAATCAGAGGCGGGGAATCAGATATGGGGAATCAGAGGCGGGGAATCAGAGGCGGGGAAACAGAGGCAGGGAATCAGATATGGGGAATCAGAGGTGGGGTATCAGGGGCAGGGAATCAGAGGCAGGGAATCAGACACGGGGAATCAGATATGGGGAAACAGAGGCGGGGAATCAGAGGCGGGCAAACAGAGGCGGGGAATTAGATATGGGGAATCAGAGGTGGGGAATCAGAGGTGGTGAATCAGAGGTGGGGAATCACAGGCGGGGAATCAGAGGCAGGGAATAGAACGCGGGGAATCAGAGGCGGGGAATCAGAGCTGGGGAATCAGAGGCGGGGAATCATAGTTGGGAATCAGAGGCGGGGAATCAGATATGGGGAAACAGAGGCGGGGAATCAAAGGCGGGGAAACAGATGCGGGGAATCAGATATGGGGAATCGGATGCGGGGAATCAGAGGCGGGGAATGGTAGCTGGGGAATCAGAGGCGGGGTATCAGTGTTGGGGCATCTGAGGTGGGGAATTAGATATGGGGAAACAGAGGCGGGGAATCAGAGGCGGGGAAACAGAGGCGAGGAATCAGATATGGTGAATCAGAGGTGGGGAATCAGAGGCAGGGAATCAGATGTGCGGAATCAGAGATGGGGAATCAGAGGCAGGGAATCAGAATCAGAAGCGGGGAATCAGAGGCCGGGAATCAGAGGCCGGGATTCAGATGCCGGGAATAAGAGGCCGGGAATCAGAGGTGGGGAATCAGAGTCCGGGAATCAGAGATGGGGATTCAGAGGCGGGGAATGATATATGGGGAATCAGAGGCGGGGAATCAGAGGCGGGGTAACAGAGGTGGGGAATCAGATATGGGGAATCAGAGGTGGCGAATCAAAGGCGGTGAATCAGAGATGGGGAATCAGAGGCGGGGAATCAGAGGCGGGGAATCAGAGGCAGGGAATCAAACACGGGGAATCAGAGGCGGGGAATCAGAGCTGGGGAATCAGAGGCGGGGAATCAGAGTTGGGGAATCAGAGGCGGGGAATCAGATATGGGGAAACAGGGGCCTGGAATCAGAGGCAGGGAAACAGAGGCGGGGAATCAGATATGGGGAATCAGGGGTGGGGAATCAGAGGTTGGGAATCAGAGGCAGGGAATCAGAGGCGTGGAAACAGAGGCGGGGATTCAGATATGGGGAATCAGAGGTGGGGAATCAGGGGCGTGGAATCAGAGGCATGGAATTAGATGTGGTGAATCAGAGATGGGGAATCAGAGGCAGGGAATCAGAATCAGAAGCGGGGTATCAGTGGCCGGGAATCAGAGGCAGGGAATCAGATGCTGGGAATAAGAGGCCGGGAATCAGAGGTGGGGAATCAGAGTCCGGGAATCAGAGATGGGGATTCAGAGGCGGGGAATGAGATATGGAGAATCAGAGGCGGGGAATCAGAGGCCGGGAAACAGAGGTGGGGAATCAGATATGGGGAATCAGAGGTGGCGAATCAAAGGCGGTGAATCAGAGATGGGGAATCAGAGGCGTGGAATCAGAGGCAGGGAATCAGATGCGGGGAATCAGAGGCGGGGAATCAGAGCTGGCGAATCAGAGGCGGGGAATCAGAGGTGGGCAATCAGAGGCGGGGAATCAGATATGGGGAATCAGAGGCGGGGAATCAGAGGCGGGGAAACAGAGGCGGGGAATCAAATATAGGGAATCAGAGGTGGGGAATCAGAGGTTGTGAATCAGAGATGGTGAATCAAGGTGGGGAATCAGAGGCAGGGAATCAGACACGGGGAATCAGAGGCGGGGATTCAGAGCTGGGGAATCAGAGGCGGGGAATCAGAGTTGGGGAATCAGAGGCAGGGAATCAGATATGGGGAATCAGAGGCGGGGAATCAGAGGCGGGGAAACAGAGGCGGGGAATCAGATATGGGGAATCAGAGGTGGGGAATCAGGGGCAGGGATTCAGTGTCAGGGAATCAGAGGCGGGGAATCGGAGGCGGGGATTCAGAGGCAGGGAATCAGACACGGGGAATCAGAGGCGGGGAATCAGAGATGGGGAATCAGAGGCGGGGAATCAGAGGCAGGGAATCGGACGCCGGGAATCAGAGTCGGGGAATCAGAGCTGGGGAATCAGAGGCGGGGAATCTGAGTTGGGGTATCAGAGGCGGGGATTCAGATATGGGGAAATAGAGGCGGGGAATCAGATATGGGGAATCAGAGGTGTGGAATCAGAGGTTGGGAATCAGAGGAAGGGAATCAGAGTCGGGGAAACAGAGGCGGGGAATCAGATATGTGGAATCAGAGGTGGCGAATCAAAGGCGGTGAAACAGAGATGGGGAATCAGGGCAGGGAATCAGAGGCAGGGAATCAAACACGGGGAATCAGAGGTGGGGAATCAGAGGATGGGAATCAGAGGCAGGGAATCGGAGATGGGGAATCAGAGGCAGGGAATCAGAGGTGGGGAATCAGAGGCGGGGAATCAGAGGCCGGGAATCAGATATGGGGAAACTGAGGCGGGGAATCCGAGGCGGGGAAACAGAGGCGGGGAATCAGATATGGGGAATCAGAGGTGGGGAATCAGAGGTTGGGAATCAGAGGCAGGGAATCAGAGGCTTGGAATCAGATGCAGGGAATAAGATGCGGGGAATCAGAGGCGGGGAATCAGAGCTGGGGAATCAGAGGTGGGGAATCAGATTTGGGGAATCAGAGGTGGGGACTTAGATATTGGGAAACAGAGGCGGGGAATCAGAGGCGGGGAAACAGAGGCGGGGAATCAGATATGGGGAATCAGAGGTGGGGAATCAGAGGCAGGGAATCAGATGTGCGGAATCAGAGATGGGGAATCAGAGGCAGGGAATCAGAATCAGAAGCAGGGAATCAGAGGCCGGGAATCAGAGGCCGGAATCAGATGATGGGAATCAGAGGCCTGGAATCAGAGGCGGGGAATCAGAGGCAGGGAATCAGATGCGGGGAATCAGAGGCGGGGAATCAGAGCTGGGGAATCAGAGGCGGGGTATTAGAGTTGGGGAATCAGAGGCGGGGAATCAGACATGGGGAAACAGAGGTAGGGAATCAGAGGCGGGGAAACAGAGGCAGGGAATCAGATATGGGGAATCAGAGGCCGGGAATCAGAGGTGGTGAATCAGAGATGGGGAATCAGAGGCGGGGAATCAGAGGCAGGGTATCTGACGCGGGGAATCAGAGGTGGGCAATCAGAGGCGGGGAATCAGAGGTGGTGAATCAGAGATGGGGAATCAGAGGCGGGGAATCAGAGGCAGCAAATCAGACACGGGGATTCAGAGGCTGGGAATCAGACGGGGGGAATCAAAGGCGGGGCATCAGAGCTGGGGAATCTGAGGCAGGGAATCAGAGTTGGGGATTCAGAGGCGGGGAATCAGATATGGGGAAACAGAGGCGGGGAATCAGAGGCGGGCAAACAGAGGCGGGGAATTAGATATGGGGAATCAGAGGTAGGGAATCAGAGGTGGTGAATCAGTGATGGGGAATCACAGGCGGGGAATCAGAGGCAGGGAATAGAACGCGGGGAATCAGAGGCAGGGAATCAGAGCTGGGGAATCAGAGGCGGGGAATCATAGTTGGGAATCAGAGGCGGGAATCAGATATGGGGAAACAGAGGCGGGGAATCAGAGGCGAGGAAACAGAGGCGGGGAATCAGATATGGGGAATCGGATGCAGGGAATCAGAGGCGGGGAATCAGAGCTGGGGAATCAGAGGCGGGGAATCAGAGTTGGGGCATCAGAGATGGGGAATCAAGGCAGGGAATCAGAAGCGGGGAATCAGAGGCCGGGAATAAGAGGCCGGGAATCAGAGGAGGGGAATCAGAGTCCGGGAATCAGAGATGGGGATTCAGAGGCGTGGAATGAGATATGGAGAATCAGAGGCGGGGAATCAGAGGCGGGGAAACAGAGGTGGGGAATCAGATATGGGGAATCAGAGGTGGCGAATCAAAGGCGGTGAATCAGAGATGGGGAATCAGAGGCGGGGAATCAGAGGCAGGGAATCAGATGCGGGGAATCAGAGGCGGGGAATCAGAGCTGGCGAATCAGAGGCGGGGAATCAGAGGTGGGCAATCAGAGGCGGGGAATCAGATATGGGGAATCAGAGGCGGGGAATCAGATATGGGGAAACAGAGGCGGGGAATCAAAGGCGGGGAAACAGATGCGGGGAATCAGATATGGGGAATCGGATGCGGGGAATCAGAGGCGGGGAATGGGAGCTGGGGAATCAGAGGCGGGGTATCAGAGTTGGGGCATCTGAGGTGGGGAATTAGATATGGGGAAACAGAGGCGGGGAATCAGAGGCGGGGAAACAGAGGCGAGGAATCAGATATGGGGAATCAGAGGTGGGGAATCAGAGGCAGGGAATCAGATGTGCGGAATCAGAGATGGGGAATCAGACGCAGGGAATCAGAATCAGAAGCGGGGAATCAGAGGCCGGGAATCAGAGGCCGGGATTCAGATGCCGGGAATAAGAGGCCGGGAATCAGAGGTGGGGAATCAGAGTCCGGGAATCAGAGATGGGGATTCAGAGGCGGGGAATGATATATGGGGAATCAGAGGCGGGGAATCAGAGGCGGGGTAACAGAGGTGGGGAATCAGATATGGGGAATCAGAGGTGGCGAATCAAAGGCGGTGAATCAGAGATGGGGAATCAGAGGCGGGGAATCAGAGGCAGGGAATCAAACACGGGGAATCAGAGGCGTGGAATCAGAGCTGGGGAATCAGAGGCGGGGAATCAGAGTTGGGGAATCAGAGGCGGGGAATCAGATATGGGGAAACAGGGGCGGGGAATCAGAGGCAGGGAAACTGAGGCGGGGAATCAGATATGGGGAATCAGGGGTGGGGAATCAGAGGTTGGGAATCAGAGGCAGGGAATCAGAGGCGTGGAAACAGAGGCGGGGATTCAGATATGGGGAATCAGAGGTGGGGAATCAGGGGCGTGGAATCAGAGGCAGGGAATTAGATGTGGTGAATCAGAGATGGGGAATCAGAGGCAGGGAATCAGAATCAGAAGCGGGGTATCAGTGGCCGGGAATCAGAGGCAGGGAATCAGATGCTGGGAATAAGAGGCCGGGAATCAGAGGTGGGGAATCAGAGTCCGGGAATCAGAGATGGGGATTCAGAGGCGGGGAATGAGATATGGAGAATCAGAGGCGGCGAATCAGAGGCCGGGAAACAGAGGTGGGGAATCAGATATGGGGAATCAGAGGTGGCGAATCAAAGGCGGTGAATCAGAGATGGGGAATCAGAGGCGGGGAATCAGAGGCAGGGAATCAGATGCGGGGAATCAGAGGCGGGGAATCAGAGCTGGCGAATCAGAGGCGGGGAATCAGATATGGGGAATCAGAGGCGGGGAATCAGAGGCGGGGAAACAGAGGCAGGGAATCAGATATGGGGAATCAGAGGTGGGGTATCAGGGGCAGGGAATCAGTGGCAGGGAATCAGAGGCGGGGAAACAGAGGCGGGGAATCAGAGGCAGGGAATCAGACACGGGGAATCAGATATGGGGAAACAGAGGCGGGGAATCAGAGGCGGGCAAACAGAGGCGGGGAATTAGATATGGGGAATCAGAGGTGGGGAATCAGAGGTGGTGAATCAGAGATGGGGAATCACAGGCGGGGAATCAGAGGCAGGGAATAGAACGCGGGGAATCAGAGGCGGGGAATCAGAGCTGGGGAATCAGAGGCGGGGAATCATAGTTGGGAATCAGAGGCGGGGAATCAGATATGGGGAAACAGAGGCGGGGAATCAAAGGCGGGGAAACAGATGCGGGGAATCAGATATGGGGAATCGGATGCGGGGAATCAGAGGCGGGGAATGGGAGCTGGGGAATCAGAGGCGGGGTATCAGAGTTGGGGCATCTGAGGTGGGGAATTAGATATGGGGAAACAGAGGCGGGGAATCAGAGGCGGGGAAACAGAGGCGAGGAATCAGATATGGGGAATCAGAGGTGGGGAATCAGAGGCAGGGAATCAGATGTGCGGAATCAGAGATGGGGAATCAGAGGCAGGGAATCAGAATCAGAAGCGGGGAATCAGAGGCCGGGAATCAGAGGCCGGGATTCAGATGCCGGGAATAAGAGGCCGGGAATCAGAGGTGGGGAATCAGAGGCGGGGAATCAGAGGTGGGCAATCAGAGGCGGGGAATCAGATATGGGGAATCAGAGGCGGGGAATCAGAGGCGGGGAAACAGAGGCGGGGAATCAAATATAGGGAATCAGAGGTGGGGAATCAGAGGTTGTGAATCAGAGATGGTGAATCAAGGCGGGGAATCAAAGGCAGGGAATCAGACACGGGGAATCAGAGGCGGGGATTCAGAGCTGGGGAATCAGAGGTTGTGAATCAGAGATGGTGAATCAAGGCGGGGAATCAGAGGCAGGGAATCAGACACGGGGAATCACAGGCGGGGAATCAGAGGCGGGGAATCAGATATGGGGAATCAGAGGTGGGGAATCAGGGGCAGGGATTCAGTGTCAGGGAATCAGAGGCGGGGAATCAGAGGCGGGGAATCAGAGGCAGGGAATCAGACACGGGGAATCAGAGGCGGGGAATCAGAGATGGGGAATCAGAGGCGGGGAATCAGAGGCAGGGAATCGGACGCCGGGAATCAGAGTCGGGGAATCAGAGCTGGGGAATCAGAGACGGGGAATCAGAGTTGGGGAATCAGAGGCGGGGATTCAGATATGGGTAAATAGAGGCGGGGAATCAGATATGGGGAATCAGAGGTGTGGAATCAGAGGTTGGGAATCAGAGGAAGGGAATCAGAGTCGGGGAAACAGAGGCGGGGAATCAGATATGTGGAATCAGAGGTGGCGAATCAAAGGCGGTGAAACAGAGATGGGGAATCAGGGCAGGGAATCAGAGGCAGGGAATCAAACACGGGGAATCAGAGGTGGGGAATCAGAGGATGGGAATCAGAGGCAGGGAATCGGAGATGGGGAATCAGAGGCAGGGAATCAGAGGTGGGGAATCAGAGGCGGGGAATCAGAGGCCGGGAATCAGATATGGGGAAACTGAGGCGGGGAATCCGAGGCGGGGAAACAGAGGCGGGGAATCAGATATGGGGAATCAGAGGTGGGGAATCAGAGGTTGGGAATCAGAGGCAGGGAATCAGAGGCTTGGAATCTGATGCAGGGAATAAGATGCGGGGAATCAGAGGCGGGGAATCAGAGCTGGGGAATCAGAGGTGGGGAATCAGATTTGGGGAATCAGAGGTGGGGACTTAGATATTGGGAAACAGAGGCGGGGAATCAGAGGCGGGGAAACAGAGGCGGGGAATCAGATATGGGGAATCAGAGGTGGGGAATCAGAGGCAGGGAATCAGATGTGCGGGATCAGAGATGGGGAATCAGAGGCAGGGAATCAGAATCAGAAGCAGGGAATCAGAGGCCGGGAATCAGAGGCCGGAATCAGATGATGGGAATCAGAGGCCTGGAATCAGAGGCGGGGAATCAGAGGCAGGGAATCAGATGCGGGGAATCAGAGGCGGGGAATCAGAGCTGGGGAATCAGAGGCGGGGTATTAGAGTTGGGGAATCAGAGGCGGGGAATCAGACATGGGGAAACAGAGGTAGGGAATCAGAGGTGGGGAAACAGAGGCAGGGAATCAGATATGGGGAATCAGAGGCCGGGAATCAGAGGTGGTGAATCAGAGATGGGGAATCAGAGGCGGGGAATCAGAGGCAGGGTATCTGACGCGGGGAATCAGAGGTGGGCAATCAGAGGCGGGGAATCAGATATGGGGAATCAGAGGCGGGGAATCAGAGGCGGGGAAACAGAGGCGGGGAATCAGATATGGGGAATCAGAGGTGGGGCATCAGAGGTTGTGAATCACAGATGGGGAATCAGAGGCGGGGAATCAGAGGCAGGGAATCAGACACGGGGAATCAGAGGCAGGGATTCAGAGCTGGGGAATCAGAAGCGGGGAATCAGAGTTGGGGAATCAGAGGCGGGGAATCAAATATGGGGAATCAGAGGCAGGGAATCAGAGGCTGGGAATCAGAGGCAGGGAATCAGACGCGGGGAATCTGAGGCGGGGAATCAGAGCTGGGGAATCAGAGGTGGGGAATCAGAGTTGGGGAATCAGAGGCAGGGAATTGGATGTGCGGAATCAGAGATGGGGAATCAGAGGTGGGGAATCAGAGGTGGTGAATCAGAGATGGGGAATCAGAGGCGGGGAATCAGAGGCAGCAAATCAGACACGGGGATTCAGAGGCTGGGAATCAGACGGGGGGAATCAAAGGCGGGGCATCAGAGCTGGGGAATCTGAGGCAGGGAATCAGAGTTGGGGATTCAGAGGCGGGGAATCAGATATGGGGAAACAGAGGCGGGGAATCAGAGGCGGGCAAACAGAGGCGGGGAATTAGATATGGGGAATCAGAGGTAGGGAATCAGAGGTGGTGAATCAGTGATGGGGAATCACAGGCGGGGAATCAGAGGCAGGGAATAGAACGCGGGGAATCAGAGGCAGGGAATCAGAGCTGGGGAATCAGAGGCGGGGAATCATAGTTGGGAATCAGAGGTTGTGAATCAGAGATGGGGAATCAAGGCGGGGAATCAGAGGCAGGGAATCAGATGCAGGGAATCAGAGGCGGGGATTCAGAGCTGGGGAATCAGAGGCGGGGAATCAGAGTTGGGGCATCAGAGGTGGGGAATTAGATATAGGGAAACAGAGGCGGGGAATCAGAGGCGGGGAAACAGAGGCGGGGAATCAGATATGGGGAATCAGAGGTGGGGAATCAGAGGTGGGCAATCAGATGTGCGGAATCAGAGATGGGGAATCAGAGGCCGGGAATCAGAGGCGGGGAATCAGATATGGGGAATCAGAGGTAGGGAATCAGAGGTTGGGAATCAGAGGCAGGGAATCACAGGCTTGGAATCAGATGCAGGGTATCAGATGCGGGGAATCAGAGGCGGGGAATCAGAGCTGGGGAATCAGAGGTGGGGAATCAGAGGCAGGGAATCAGATGTGCGGAATCAGAGATGGGGAATCAGAGGCAGGGAATCAGAATCAGAAGCAGGGAATCAGAGGCCGGGAATCAGAGGCCGGAATCAGATGCTATGAATCAGAGGCCTGGAATCAGAGGCGGGGAATCAGAGGCAGGGAATCAGATGCGGGGAATCAGAGGCGGGGAATCAGAGCTGGGGAATCAGAGGCGGGGTATTAGAGTTGGGGAATCAGAGGCGGGGAATCAGATATGGGGAAACAGAGGTGGGGAATCAGAGGCGGGGAAACAGATATGGGGAAACAGAGGTGGGGAATCAGAGGCGGGGAAACAGAGGCAGGGAATAAGATATGGGGAATCAGAGGTGGGGCATCAGAGGTTGTGAATCACAGATGGGGAATCAGAGGCGGGGAATCAGAGGCAGGGAATCAGACGCGGGGAATCAGAGGCGGGGATTCAGAGCTGGGGAATCAGAAGCGGGGAATCAGAGTTGGGGAATCAGAGGCGGGGAATCAGATATGGGTAATCAGAGGCAGGGAATCAGAGGCGGGGAATCAGAGGCAGGGAATCAGACGCGGGGAATCTGAGGCGGGGAATTAGATATGGGGAATCAGAGGTAGGGAATCAGAGGTGGTGAATCAGTGATGGGGAATCACAGGCGGGGAATCAGAGGCAGGGAATAGAATGCGGGGAATCAGAGGCAGGGAATAGAATGCGGGGAATCAGAGGCAGGGAATCAGAGCTGGGGAATCAGAGGAGGGGATTCATAGTTGGGAATCAGAGGCGGGAATCAGATATGTGGAAACAGAGGCGGGGAATCAGAGGCGGTGAAACAGAGGCGGGGAATCAGATATGGGGAATCGGATGCAGGGAATCAGAGGCGGGGAATCAGAGCTGGGGAATCAGAGGCGGGGAATCAGAGTTGGGGCATCAGAAGTGGGGAATTAGATATAGGGAAACAGAGGCGGGGAATCAGAGGCGGGGAAACAGAGGCGGGGAATCAGATATGGGGAATCAGAGGTGGGGAATCAGAGGCAGGGAATCAGATGTGCGGAATCAGAGATGGGGAATAAGAGGCAGGGAATCAGAATCAGAAGCGGGGAATCAGAGGCCGGGAATCAGAGGCCGGGAATCAGATGCTGGGAATAAGAGGCCGGGAATCAGAGGTGGGGAATCAGATATGGGGAATCAGAGGTGGCGAATCAAAGGCGGTGAATCAGAGATGGGGAATCAGAGGCGGGGAATCAGAGGCAGGGAATCAGATGCGGGGAATCAGAGGCGGGGAATCAGAGCTGGCGAATCAGAGGCAGGGAATCACAGGCTTGGAATCAGATGCAGGGTATCAGATGCGGGGAATCAGAGGCGGGGAATCAGAGCTGGGGAATCAGAGGTGGGGAATCAGAGGCAGGGAATCAGATGTGCGGAATCAGAGATGGGGAATCAGAGGCAGGGAATCAGAATCAGAAGCAGGGAATCAGAGGCCGGGAATCAGAGGCCGGAATCAGATGCTATGAATCAGAGGCCTGGAATCAGAGGCGGGGAATCAGAGGCAGGGAATCAGATGCGGGGAATCAGAGGCGGGGAATCAGAGCTGGGGAATCAGAGGCGGGGTATTAGAGTTGGGGAATCAGAGGCGGGGAATCAGATATGGGGAAACAGAGGTGGGGAATCAGAGGCGGGGAAACAGATATGGGGAAACAGAGGTGGGGAATCAGAGGCGGGGAAACAGAGGCAGGGAATAAGATATGGGGAATCAGAGGTGGGGCATCAGAGGTTGTGAATCACAGATGGGGAATCAGAGGCGGGGAATCAGAGGCAGGGAATCAGACGCGGGGAATCAGAGGCGGGGATTCAGAGCTGGGGAATCAGAAGCGGGGAATCAGAGTTGGGGAATCAGAGGCGGGGAATCAGATATGGGTAATCAGAGGCAGGGAATCAGAGGCGGGGAATCAGAGGCAGGGAATCAGACGCGGGGAATCTGAGGCGGGGAATTAGATATGGGGAATCAGAGGTAGGGAATCAGAGGTGGTGAATCAGTGATGGGGAATCACAGGCGGGGAATCAGAGGCAGGGAATAGAATGCGGGGAATCAGAGGCAGGGAATAGAATGCGGGGAATCAGAGGCAGGGAATCAGAGCTGGGGAATCAGAGGAGGGGATTCATAGTTGGGAATCAGAGGCGGGAATCAGATATGTGGAAACAGAGGCGGGGAATCAGAGGCGGTGAAACAGAGGCGGGGAATCAGATATGGGGAATCGGATGCAGGGAATCAGAGGCGGGGAATCAGAGCTGGGGAATCAGAGGCGGGGAATCAGAGTTGGGGCATCAGAAGTGGGGAATTAGATATAGGGAAACAGAGGCGGGGAATCAGAGGCGGGGAAACAGAGGCGGGGAATCAGATATGGGGAATCAGAGGTGGGGAATCAGAGGCAGGGAATCAGATGTGCGGAATCAGAGATGGGGAATAAGAGGCAGGGAATCAGAATCAGAAGCGGGGAATCAGAGGCCGGGAATCAGAGGCCGGGAATCAGATGCTGGGAATAAGAGGCCGGGAATCAGAGGTGGGGAATCAGATATGGGGAATCAGAGGTGGCGAATCAAAGGCGGTGAATCAGAGATGGGGAATCAGAGGCGGGGAATCAGAGGCAGGGAATCAGATGCGGGGAATCAGAGGCGGGGAATCAGAGCTGGCGAATCAGAGGCTGGGAATTAGAGGTGGGCAATCAGAGGCGGGGAAACAGATATGGGGAATCAGAGGCGGGGAATCAGAGGCGGGGAAACAGAGGCGGGGAATCAAATATAGGGAATCAGAGGTGGGGAATCAGAGGTTGTGAATCAGAGATGGGGAATCAAGGCGGGGAATCAGAGGCAGGGAATCAGACGCGGGGAATCAGAGGCGGGGATTCAGAGCTGGGGAATCAGAGGCGGGGAATCAGAGTTGGGGAATCAGAGGCAGGGAATCAGATATGGGGAATCAGAGGCGGGGAATCAGAGGCGGGAAAACAGAGGCGGGGAATCAGATGTGGGGAATCAGAGGTGGGGAATCAGGGGCAGGGAATCAGTGGCTGGGAATCAGAGGCGGGGAATCAGAGTTGGGGAATCAGAGGCAGGGAATCAGAGTTGGGGAATCAGAGGCGGGGAATCAGATATGGGGAAATAGAGGCGGGGAATCAGATATGGGGAATCAGAGGTGTGGAATCAGAGGTTGGGAATCAGAGGCAGGGAATCAGAGTCCGGGAAACTGAGGCGGGGAATCAGATATTGGGAATCAGAGGTGGCGAATCAAAGGCGGTGAAACAGAGATGGGGAATCAGGGCAGGGAATAAGAGGCAGGGAATCAAACACGGGGAATCAGAGCTGGGGAATCAGAGGCGGGGAATCAGAGTTGGGAATCAGAGGTGGGGAATCAGAGGCGGGGAAACAGGGGCGGGGAATCAGATATGGGGAATCAGAGGTGGGGAATCCGAGGTTGGGAATCAGAGGCAGGGAATCAGAGGCGGAAAATCAGAGGCGGGGAATCAGAGGAAGGGAATCAGATGTGCGGAATCGGAGATGGGGAATCAGAGGCAGGGAATCAGAGGCGGGGAATCAGAGGCGGGGAATCAGAGTCCGGGAATCAGATATGGGGAAACAGAGGCGGGGAATCCGAGGCGGGGAAACAGAGGCGGGGAATCAGATATGGGGAATCAGAGGTGGGGAATCAGAGGTTGGGAATCAGAGGCAGGGAATCAGAGGCTTGGAATCAGATGCAGGGAATCAGATGCGGGGAATCAGATGCGGGGAATCAGAGCTGGGGAATCAGAGGTGGGGAATCAGATTTGGGGAATCAGAGGCGGGGACTTAGATATTGGGAAACAGAGGCGGGGAATCAGAGGCGGGGAAACCCAGGCGGGGAATCAGATATGGGGAATCAGAGGTGGGGAATCAGAGGCAAGGAATCAGATGTGCGGAATCAGAGATGGGGAATCAGAGGTAGGGAATCAGAATCAGAAGCAGGGAATCAGAGGCCGGGAATCAGAGGCCGGACTCAGATGCTGGGAATCAGAGGCCTGGAATCAGAGGCGGGGAATCAGAGGCAGGGAATCAGATGCGGGGAATCAGAGGCGGGGAATCAGAGCTGGGGATTCAGAGGCGGGGATTCAGAGTTGGGGAATCAGAGGCGGGGAATCAGAGGCGGGGAAACAGAGGCGGGGAATCAGATATGGGGAATCAGAGGTGGGGAATCAGAGGTTGGGAATCAGAAGCAGGGAATCAGAGGCGGGGAATCAGAGGCGGGGAATCAGAGGCAGGGAATCCGATGTGCGGAATCGGAGATGGGGAATCAGAGGCAGGGAATCAGATATGGGGAAACAGAGGCGGGGAATCCGAGGCGGGGAAACAGAGGCGGGGAATCAGATATGGGGAATCAGAGGTGGGGAATCAGAGGTGGGGAATCAGTTTTGGGGAATCAGAGGCGGGGACTTAGATATTGGGAAACAGAGGCGGGGAATCAGAGGCAGGGAAACCCAGGCGGGGAATCAGAAGCAGGGAATCAGAGGTGGGGAATCAGAGGCAAGGAATCAGATGTGCGGAATCAGAGATGGGGAATCAGAGGCAGGGAATCAGAATCAGAAGCAGGGAATCAGAGGCCGGGAATCAGAGGCCGGAATCAGATGCTGGGAATCAGAGGCCTGGAATCAGAGGCGGGGAATCAGAGGCAGGGAATCAGATGCGGGGAATCAGAGGCGGGGAATCAGAGCTGGGGAATCAGAGGCGGGGATTCAGAGTTGGGGAATCAGAGGCGGGGAATCAGAGGCGGGGAAACAGAGGCGGGGAATCAGATATGGGGAATCAGAGGTGGGGAATCAGAGGTTGGGAATCAGAAGCAGGGAATCAGAGGCGGGGAATCAGAGGCGGGGAATCAGAGGCAGGGAATCCGATGTGCGGAATCGGAGATGGGGAATCAGAGGCAGGGAATCAGAGGCGGGGAATCAGAGGCGGAGAATCAGAGGCCGGGAATCAGATATGGGGAAACAGAGGCGGGGAATCAGAGGCGGGGAAACAGAGGCGGGGAATCAGATATGGGGAATCAGAGGTGGGGAATCAGAGGTTGGGAATCAGAGGCAGGGAATCAGAGGCTGGGAATCAGATGCAGGGAATCAGATGCGGGGAATCAGAGGCGGGGAATCAGAGCTGGGGAATCAGAGGTGGGGAATCAGAGTTGGGGAATCAGAGTCGGGGACTTAGATATGGGGAAACAGAGGCGGGGAATCAGAGGCGGGGAAACAGACGCGGGGAATCAGAGGCGGGGATTCAGAGCTGGGGAATCAGAGGCGGGGAATCAGAGTTGGGGAATCAGAGGCGGGGAATCAGATATGGGGAATCAGAGGCGGGGAATCAGAGGCGGGGAAACAGAGGCAGGGAATCAGATATGGGGAATCAGAGGTGGGGTATCAGGGGCAGGGAATCAGTGGCAGGGAATCAGAGGCGGGGAAACAGAGGCGGGGAATCAGAGGCAGGGAATCAGACACGTGGAATCAGATATGGGGAAACAGAGGCGGGGAATCAGAGGCGGGCAAACAGAGGCGGGGAATTAGATATGGGGAATCAGAGGTGGGGAATCAGAGGTGGTGAATCAGAGATGGGGAATCACAGGCGGGGAATCAGAGGCAGGGAATAGAACGTGGGGAATCAGAGGCGGGGAATCAGAGCTGGGGAATCAGAGGCGGGGAATCAGAGGAAGGGAATCAGATGTGCGGAATCGGAGATGGGGAATCAGAGGCAGGGAATCAGAGGCGGGGAATCAGAGGCGGGGAATCAGAGTCCGGGAATCAGATATGGGGAAACAGAGGCGGGGAATCCGAGGCGGGGAAACAGAGGCGGGGAATCAGATATGGGGAATCAGAGGTGGGGAATCAGAGGTTGGGAATCAGAGGCAGGGAATCAGAGGCTTGGAATCAGATGCAGGGAATCAGATGCGGGGAATCAGATGCGGGGAATCAGAGCTGGGGAATCAGAGGTGGGGAATCAGATTTGGGGAATCAGAGGCGGGGACTTAGATATTGGGAAACAGAGGCGGGGAATCAGAGGCGGGGAAACCCAGGCGGGGAATCAGATATGGGGAATCAGAGGTGGGGAATCAGAGGCAAGGAATCAGATGTGCGGAATCAGAGATGGGGAATCAGAGGTAGGGAATCAGAATCAGAAGCAGGGAATCAGAGGCCGGGAATCAGAGGCCGGACTCAGATGCTGGGAATCAGAGGCCTGGAATCAGAGGCGGGGAATCAGAGGCAGGGAATCAGATGCGGGGAATCAGAGGCGGGGAATCAGAGCTGGGGATTCAGAGGCGGGGATTCAGAGTTGGGGAATCAGAGGCGGGGAATCAGAGGCGGGGAAACAGAGGCGGGGAATCAGATATGGGGAATCAGAGGTGGGGAATCAGAGGTTGGGAATCAGAAGCAGGGAATCAGAGGCGGGGAATCAGAGGCGGGGAATCAGAGGCAGGGAATCCGATGTGCGGAATCGGAGATGGGGAATCAGAGGCAGGGAATCAGATATGGGGAAACAGAGGCGGGGAATCCGAGGCGGGGAAACAGAGGCGGGGAATCAGATATGGGGAATCAGAGGTGGGGAATCAGAGGTGGGGAATCAGTTTTGGGGAATCAGAGGCGGGGACTTAGATATTGGGAAACAGAGGCGGGGAATCAGAGGCAGGGAAACCCAGGCGGGGAATCAGAAGCAGGGAATCAGAGGTGGGGAATCAGAGGCAAGGAATCAGATGTGCGGAATCAGAGATGGGGAATCAGAGGCAGGGAATCAGAATCAGAAGCAGGGAATCAGAGGCCGGGAATCAGAGGCCGGAATCAGATGCTGGGAATCAGAGGCCTGGAATCAGAGGCGGGGAATCAGAGGCAGGGAATCAGATGCGGGGAATCAGAGGCGGGGAATCAGAGCTGGGGAATCAGAGGCGGGGATTCAGAGTTGGGGAATCAGAGGCGGGGAATCAGAGGCGGGGAAACAGAGGCGGGGAATCAGATATGGGGAATCAGAGGTGGGGAATCAGAGGTTGGGAATCAGAAGCAGGGAATCAGAGGCGGGGAATCAGAGGCGGGGAATCAGAGGCAGGGAATCCGATGTGCGGAATCGGAGATGGGGAATCAGAGGCAGGGAATCAGAGGCGGGGAATCAGAGGCGGAGAATCAGAGGCCGGGAATCAGATATGGGGAAACAGAGGCGGGGAATCAGAGGCGGGGAAACAGAGGCGGGGAATCAGATATGGGGAATCAGAGGTGGGGAATCAGAGGTTGGGAATCAGAGGCAGGGAATCAGAGGCTGGGAATCAGATGCAGGGAATCAGATGCGGGGAATCAGAGGCGGGGAATCAGAGCTGGGGAATCAGAGGTGGGGAATCAGAGTTGGGGAATCAGAGTCGGGGACTTAGATATGGGGAAACAGAGGCGGGGAATCAGAGGCGGGGAAACAGACGCGGGGAATCAGAGGCGGGGATTCAGAGCTGGGGAATCAGAGGCGGGGAATCAGAGTTGGGGAATCAGAGGCGGGGAATCAGATATGGGGAATCAGAGGCGGGGAATCAGAGGCGGGGAAACAGAGGCAGGGAATCAGATATGGGGAATCAGAGGTGGGGTATCAGGGGCAGGGAATCAGTGGCAGGGAATCAGAGGCGGGGAAACAGAGGCGGGGAATCAGAGGCAGGGAATCAGACACGTGGAATCAGATATGGGGAAACAGAGGCGGGGAATCAGAGGCGGGCAAACAGAGGCGGGGAATTAGATATGGGGAATCAGAGGTGGGGAATCAGAGGTGGTGAATCAGAGATGGGGAATCACAGGCGGGGAATCAGAGGCAGGGAATAGAACGTGGGGAATCAGAGGCGGGGAATCAGAGCTGGGGAATCAGAGGCGGGGAATCATAGTTGGGAATCAGAGGCGGGGAATCAGATATGGGGAAACAGAGGCGGGGAATCAAAGGCGGGGAAACAGAGGCGGGGAATCAGATATGGGGAATCGGATGCGGGGAATCAGATGCGGGGAATGGGAGCTGGGGAATCAGAGGCGGGGTATCAGAGTTGGGGCATCTGAGGTGGGGAATTAGATATGGGGAAACAGAGGCGGGGAATCAGAGGCGGGGAAACAGAGGCGAGGAATCAGATATGGGGAATCAGAGGTGGGGAATCAGAGGCAGGGAATCAGATGTGCGGAATCAGAGATGGGGAATCAGAGGCAGGGAATCAGAATCAGAAGCGGGGAATCAGAGGCCGGGAATCAGAGGCCGGGATTCAGATGCCGGGAATAAGAGGCCGGGAATCAGAGGTGGGGAATCAGAGTCCGGGAATCAGAGATGGGGATTCACAGGCGGGGAATGATATATGGGGAATCAGAGGCGGGGAATCAGAGGCGGGGTAACAGAGGTGGGGAATCAGATATGGGGAATCAGAGGTGGCGAATCAAAGGCGGTGAATCAGAGATGGGGTATCAGAGGCGGGGAATCAGAGGCAGGGAATCAAACACGGGGAATCAGAGGTGGGGAATCAGAGCTGGGGAATCAGAGGCGGGGAATCAGAGTTGGGGAATCAGAGGCGGGGAATCAGAAATGGGGAAACAGGGGCGGGGAATCAGAGGCAGGGAAACAGAGGCGGGGAATCAGATATGGGGAATCAGGGGTGGGGAATCAGAGGTTGGGAATCAGAGGCAGGGAATCAGAGGCGTGGAAACAGAGGCGGGGATTCAGATATGGGGAATCAGAGGTGGGGAATCAGGGGCGTGGAATCAGAGGCAGGGAATTAGATGTGGTGAATCAGAGATGGGGAATCAGAGGCAGGGAATCAGAATCAGAAGCGGGGTATCAGTGGCCGGGAATCAGAGGAAGGTAATCAGAGGCTGGGGATCAAACACGGGGAATCAGAGGCTGGGAATCAGAGCTGGGGAATTAGAGGCGGGGAATCAGAGCTGGGGAATCACAGGCGGGGAATCAGAGATGGGGAATCAGAGGCGGGGAATCAGAGTCCGGGAATCAGAGATGGGGAATCAGAGGCGGGGAATCAGAGGCAGGAAATCTGACACGGGGATTCAGAGGCTGGGAATCAGACGGGGGGAATCAAAGGCGGGGAATCAGAGCTGGGGAATCTGAGGCAGGTAATCAGAGTTGGGGATTCAGAGGCGGGGAATCAGATATGGGGAAACAGAGGCGGGGAATCAGAGGCGGGCAAACAGAGGCGGGGAATTAGATATGGGGAATCAGAGGTAGGGAATCAGAGGTGGTGAATCAGTGATGGGGAATCACAGGCGGGGAATCAGAGGCAGGGAATAGAACGCGGGGAATCAGAGGCAGGGAATCAGAGCTGGGGAATCAGAGGAGGGGATTCATAGTTGGGAATCAGAGGCGGTAATCAGATATGGGGAAACAGAGGCGGGGAATCAGAGGCGGTGAAACAGAGGCGGGGAATCAGATATGGGGAATCGGATGCAGGGAATCAGAGGCGGGGAATCAGAGCTGGGGAATCAGAGGCGGGGAATCAGAGTTGGGGCATCAGAGGTGGGGAATTAGATATAGGGAAACAGAGGCGGGGAATCAGAGGCGGGGAAACAGAGGCGGGGAATCAGATATGGGGAATCAGAGGTGGGGAATCAGAGGCAGGGAATCAGATGTGCGGAATCAGAGATGGGGAATAAGAGGCAGGGAATCAGAATCAGAAGCGGGGAATCAGAGGCCGGGAATCAGAGGCCGGGAATCAGATGCTGGGAATAAGAGGCCGGGAATCAGAGGTGGGGAATCAGATATGGGGAATCAGAGGTGGCGAATCAAAGGCGGTGAATCAGAGATGGGGAATCAGAGGCGGGGAATCAGAAGCAGGGAATCAGATGCGGGGAATCAGAGGCGGGGAATCAGAGCTGGCGAATCAGAGGCTGGGAATTAGAGGTGGGCAATCAGAGGCGGGGAATCAGATATGGGGAATCAGAGGCGGGGAATCAGAGGCGGGGAAACAGAGGCGGGGAATCAAATATAGGGAATCAGAGGTGGGGAATCAGAGGTTGTGAATCAGAGATGGGGAATCAAGGCGGGGAATCAGAGGCAGGGAATCAGACGCGGGGAATCAGAGGCGGGGATTCAGAGCTGGGGAATCAGAGGCGGGGAATCAGAGTTGGGGAATCAGAGGCAGGGAATCAGATATGGGGAATCAGAGGCGGGGAATCAGAGGCGGGGAAACAGAGGCGGGGAATCAGATGTGGGGAATCAGAGGTGGGGAATCAGGGGCAGGGAATCAGTGGCAGGGAATCAGAGGCGGGGAATCAGAGGCGGGGAATCAAAGATGGGGAATCAGAGGCGGGGAATCAGAGGCAGGGAATCGGATGCCGGGAATCAGAGTCGGGGAATCAGAGCTGGGGAATCAGAGGCGGGGTATCAGAGTTGGGGAATCAGAGGCGGGGAATCAGATATGGAGAAATAGAGGCGGGGAATCAGATATGGGGAATCAGAGGTGTGGAATCAGAGGTTGGGAATCAGAGGCAGGGAATCAGAGTCCGGGAAACTGAGACGGGGAATCAGATATTGGGAATCAGAGATGGCGAATCAAAGGCGGTGAAACAGAGATGGGGAATCAGGGCAGGGAATCAGAGGCAGGGAATCAAACACGGGGAATCAGAGCTGGGGAATCAGAGGCGGGGAATCAGAGTTGGGAATCAGAGGCGGGGAATCAGAGGCGGGGAAACAGAGGCGGGGAATCAGATATGGGGAATCAGAGGTGGGGAATCCGAGGTTGGGAATCAGAGGCAGGGAATCAGAGGCGGAAAATCAGAGGCGGGGAATCAGAGGAAGGGAATCAGAGTTGGGGAATCAGAGGCGGGGAATCAGAAATGGGGAAACAGGGGCGGGGAATCAGAGGCAGGGAAACAGAGGCGGGGAATCAGATATGGGGAATCAGGGGTGGGGAATCAGAGGCGGGGAATCAGAGTTGGGAATCAGAGGCGGGGAATCAGAGGCGGGGAAACAGAGGCGGGGAATCAGATATGGGGAATCAGAGGTGGGGAATCCGAGGTTGGGAATCTGAGGCAGGGAATCAGAGGCGGGGAATCAGAGGAAGGGAATCAGATGTGCGGAATCGGAGATGGGGAATCAGAGGCAGGGAATCAGAGGCGGGGAATCAGAGGCGGGGAATCAGAGGCCGGGAATCAGATATGGGGAAACAGAGGCGGGGAATCCGAGGCGGGGAAACAGAGGCGGGGAATCAGATATGGGGAATCAGAGGTGGGGAATCAGAGGTTGGGAATCAGAGGCAGGGAATCAGAGGCGTGGAATCAGATGCAGGGAATCAGATGCGGGGAATCAGAGGCGGGGATTCAGAGCTGGGGAATCAGAGGTGGGGAATCAGATTTGGGGAATCAGAGGCGGGGACTTAGATATTGGGAAACAGAGGCGGGGAATCAGAGGCGGGGAAACCCAGGCGGGGAATCAGATATGGGGAATCAGAGGTGGGGAATCAGAGGCAAGGAATCAGATGTGCGGAATCAGAGATGGGGAATCAGAGGCAGGGAATCAGAATCAGAAGCAGGGAATCAGATGCCGGGAATCAGAGGCCGGAATCAGATGCTGGGAATCAGAGGCCTGGAATCAGAGGCGGGGAATCAGAGGCAGGGAATCAGATGCGGGGAATCAGAGGCGGGGAATCAGAGCTGGGGAATCAGAGGCGGGGATTCAGAGTTGGGGAATCAGAGGCGGGGAATCAGAGGCGGGGAAACAGAGGCGGGGAATCAGATATGGGGAATCAGAGGTGGGGAATCAGAGGTTGGGAATCAGAAGCAGGGAATCAGAGGCGGGGAATCAGAGGCGGGGAATCAGAGGCAGGAAATCCGATGTGCGGAATCGGAGATGGGGAATCAGAGGCAGGGAATCAGAGGCGGGGAATCAGAGGCGGAGAATCAGAGGCCGGGAATCAGATATTGGGAAACAGAGGCGGGGAATCAGAGGCGGGGAAACAGAGGCGGGGAATCAGATATGGGGAATCAGAGGTGGGGAATCAGAGGTTGGGAATCAGAGGCAGGGAATCAGAGGCTGGGAATCAGATGCAGGGAATCAGATGCGGGGAATCAGAAGCGGGGAATCAGAGCTGGGGAATCAGAGGTGGGGAATCAGAGTTGGGGAATCAGAGTCGGGGACTTAGATATGGGGAAACAGAGGCAGGGATTCAGAGGCGGGGAAACAGACGCGGGGAATCAGAGGCGGGGATTCAGAGCTGGGGAATCAGAGGCGGGGAATCAGAGTTGGGGAATCAGAGGCGGGGAATCAGATATGGGGAATCAGAGGCGGGGAATCAGAGGCGGGGAAACAGAGGCAGGGAATCAGATATGGGGAATCAGAGGTGGGGTATCAGGGGCAGGGAATCAGTGGCAGGGAATCAGAGGCGGGGAAACAGAGGCGGGGAATCAGAGGCAGGGAATCAGACACGGGGAATCAGATATGGGGAAACAGAGGCGGGGAATCAGAGGCGGGCAAACAGAGGCGGGGAATTAGATATGGGGAATCAGAGGTGGGGAATCAGAGGTGGTGAATCAGAGATGGGGAATCACAGGCGGGGAATCAGAGGCAGGGAATAGAACGCGGGGAATCAGAGGCGGGGAATCAGAGCTGGGGAATCAGAGGCGGGGAATCATAGTTGGGAATCAGAGGCGGGGAATCAGATATGGGGAAACAGAGGCGGGGAATCAAAGGCGGGGAAACAGATGCGGGGAATCAGATATGGGGAATCGGATGCGGGGAATCAGAGGCGGGGAATGGGAGCTGGGGAATCAGAGGCGGGGTATCAGAGTTGGGGCATCTGAGGTGGGGAATTAGATATGGGGAAACAGAGGCGGGGAATCAGAGGCGGGGAAACAGAGGCGAGGAATCAGATATGGGGAATCAGAGGTGGGGAATCAGAGGCAGGGAATCAGATGTGCGGAATCAGAGATGGGGAATCAGAGGCAGGGAATCAGAATCAGAAGCGGGGAATCAGAGGCCGGGAATCAGAGGCCGGGATTCAGATGCCGGGAATAAGAGGCCGGGAATCAGAGGTGGGGAATCAGAGTCCGGGAATCAGAGATGGGGATTCAGAGGCGGGGAATGATATATGGGGAATCAGAGGCGGGGAATCAGAGGCGGGGTAACAGAGGTGGGGAATCAGATATGGGGAATCAGAGGTGGCGAATCAAAGGCGGTGAATCAGAGATGGGGAATCAGAGGCGGGGAATCAGAGGCAGGGAATCAAACACGGGGAATCAGAGGCGGGGAATCAGAGCTGGGGAATCAGAGGCGGGGAATCAGAGTTGGGGAATCAGAGGCGGGGAATCAGATATGGGGAAACAGGGGCCTGGAATCAGAGGCAGGGAAACAGAGGCGGGGAATCAGATATGGGGAATCAGGGGTGGGGAATCAGAGGTTGGGAATCAGAGGCAGGGAATCAGAGGCGTGGAAACAGAGGCGGGGATTCAGATATGGGGAATCAGAGGTGGGGAATCAGGGGCGTGGAATCAGAGGCATGGAATTAGATGTGGTGAATCAGAGATGGGGAATCAGAGGCAGGGAATCAGAATCAGAAGCGGGGTATCAGTGGCCGGGAATCAGAGGCAGGGAATCAGATGCTGGGAATAAGAGGCCGGGAATCAGAGGTGGGGAATCAGAGTCCGGGAATCAGAGATGGGGATTCAGAGGCGGGGAATGAGATATGGAGAATCAGAGGCGGGGAATCAGAGGCCGGGAAACAGAGGTGGGGAATCAGATATGGGGAATCAGAGGTGGCGAATCAAAGGCGGTGAATCAGAGATGGGGAATCAGAGGCGTGGAATCAGAGGCAGGGAATCAGATGCGGGGAATCAGAGGCGGGGAATCAGAGCTGGCGAATCAGAGGCGGGGAATCAGAGGTGGGCAATCAGAGGCGGGGAATCAGATATGGGGAATCAGAGGCGGGGAATCAGAGGCGGGGAAACAGAGGCGGGGAATCAAATATAGGGAATCAGAGGTGGGGAATCAGAGGTTGTGAATCAGAGATGGTGAATCAAGGTGGGGAATCAGAGGCAGGGAATCAGACACGGGGAATCAGAGGCGGGGATTCAGAGCTGGGGAATCAGAGGCGGGGAATCAGAGTTGGGGAATCAGAGGCAGGGAATCAGATATGGGGAATCAGAGGCGGGGAATCAGAGGCGGGGAAACAGAGGCGGGGAATCAGATATGGGGAATCAGAGGTGGGGAATCAGGGGCAGGGATTCAGTGTCAGGGAATCAGAGGCGGGGAATCGGAGGCGGGGATTCAGAGGCAGGGAATCAGACACGGGGAATCAGAGGCGGGGAATCAGAGATGGGGAATCAGAGGCGGGGAATCAGAGGCAGGGAATCGGACGCCGGGAATCAGAGTCGGGGAATCAGAGCTGGGGAATCAGAGGCGGGGAATCTGAGTTGGGGTATCAGAGGCGGGGATTCAGATATGGGGAAATAGAGGCGGGGAATCAGATATGGGGAATCAGAGGTGTGGAATCAGAGGTTGGGAATCAGAGGAAGGGAATCAGAGTCGGGGAAACAGAGGCGGGGAATCAGATATGTGGAATCAGAGGTGGCGAATCAAAGGCGGTGAAACAGAGATGGGGAATCAGGGCAGGGAATCAGAGGCAGGGAATCAAACACGGGGAATCAGAGGTGGGGAATCAGAGGTTGGGAATCAGAGGCAGGGAATCGGAGATGGGGAATCAGAGGCAGGGAATCAGAGGTGGGGAATCAGAGGCGGGGAATCAGAGGCCGGGAATCAGATATGGGGAAACTGAGGCGGGGAATCCGAGGCGGGGAAACAGAGGCGGGGAATCAGATATGGGGAATCAGAGGTGGGGAATCAGAGGTTGGGAATCAGAGGCAGGGAATCAGAGGCTTGGAATCAGATGCAGGGAATAAGATGCGGGGAATCAGAGGCGGGGAATCAGAGCTGGGGAATCAGAGGTGGGGAATCAGATTTGGGGAATCAGAGGTGGGGACTTAGATATTGGGAAACAGAGGCGGGGAATCAGAGGCGGGGAAACAGAGGCGGGGAATCAGATATGGGGAATCAGAGGTGGGGAATCAGAGGCAGGGAATCAGATGTGCGGAATCAGAGATGGGGAATCAGAGGCAGGGAATCAGAATCAGAAGCAGGGAATCAGAGGCCGGGAATCAGAGGCCGGAATCAGATGATGGGAATCAGAGGCCTGGAATCAGAGGCGGGGAATCAGAGGCGGGGAAACAGAGGCGGGGAATCAGATATGGGGAATCAGAGGTGGGGCATCAGAGGTTGTGAATCACAGATGGGGAATCAGAGGCGGGGAATCAGAGGCAGGGAATCAGACGCGGGGAATCAGAGGCAGGGATTCAGAGCTGGGGAATCAGAAGCGGGGAATCAGAGTTGGGGAATCAGAGGCGGGGAATCAAATATGGGGAATCAGAGGCAGGGAATCAGAGGCTGGGAATCAGAGGCAGGGAATCAGACGCGGGGAATCTGAGGCGGGGAATCAGAGCTGGGGAATCAGAGGTGGGGAATCAGAGTTGGGGAATCAGAGGCAGGGAATTGGATGTGCGGAATCAGAGATGGGGAATCAGAGGTGGGGAATCAGAGGTGGTGAATCAGAGATGGGGAATCAGAGGCGGGGAATCAGAGGCAGCAAATCAGACACGGGGATTCAGAGGCTGGGAATCAGACGGGGGGAATCAAAGGCGGGGCATCAGAGCTGGGGAATCTGAGGCAGGGAATCAGAGTTGGGGATTCAGAGGCGGGGAATCAGATATGGGGAAACAGAGGCGGGGAATCAGAGGCGGGCACACAGAGGCGGGGAATTAGATATGGGGAATCAGAGGTAGGGAATCAGAGGTGGTGAATCAGTGATGGGGAATCACAGGCGGGGAATCAGAGGTAGGGAATAGAACGCGGGGAATCAGAGGCAGGGAATCAGAGCTGGGGAATCAGAGGCGGGGAATCATAGTTGGGAATCAGAGGCGGGAATCAGATATGGGGAAACAGAGGCGGGGAATCAGAGGCGAGGAAACAGAGGCGGGGAATCAGATATGGGGAATCGGATGCAGGGAATCAGAGGCGGGGAATCAGAGCTGGGGAATCAGAGGCGGGGAATCAGAGTTGGGGCATCAGAGGTGGGGAATTAGATATAGGGAAACAGAGGCGGGGAATCAGAGGCGGGGAAACAGAGGCGGGGAATCAGATATGGGGAATCAGAGGTGGGGAATCAGAGGCAGTGAATCAGATGTGCGGAATCAGAGATGGGGAATCAGAGGCAGGGAATCAGAAGCGGGGAATCAGAGGCCGGGAATCAGAGGCCGGGAATCAGATGCTGGGAATAAGAGGCCGGGAATCAGAGGAGGGGAATCAGAGTCCGGGAATCAGAGATGGGGATTCAGAGGCGGGGAATGAGATATGGAGAATCAGAGGCGGGGAATCAGAGGCGGGGAAACAGAGGTGGGGAATCAGATATGGGGAATCAGAGGTGGCGAATCAAAGGCGGTGAATCAGAGATGGGGAATCAGAGGCGGGGAATCAGAGGCAGGGAATCAGATGCGGGGAATCAGAGGCGGGGAATCAGAGCTGGCGAATCAGAGGCGGGGAATCAGAGGTGGGCAATCAGAGGCGGGGAATCAGATATGGGGAATCAGAGGCGGGGAATCAGAGGCGGGGAAACAGAGGCGGGGAATCAAATATAGGGAATCAGAGGTGGGGAATCAGAGATTGTGAATCAGAGATGGGGAATCAAGGCGGGGAATCAGAGGCAGGGAATCAGACGCGGGGAATCAGAGGCGGGGATTCAGAGCTGGGGAATCTGAGGCGGGGAATCAGAGTTGGGGAATCAGAGGCAGGGAATCAGATATGGGGAATCAGAGGCGGGGAATCAGAGGCCGGGAATCAGATATGGGGAAACAGAGGCGGGGAATCCGAGGCGGGGAAACAGAGGCGGGGAATCAGATATGGGGAATCAGAGGTGGGGAATCAGAGGTTGGGAATCAGAGGCAGGGAATCACAGGCTTGGAATCAGATGCAGGGTATCAGATGCGGGGAATCAGAGGCGGGGAATCAGAGCTGGGGAATCAGAGGTGGGGAATCAGAGGCAGGGAATCAGATGTGCGGAATCAGAGATGGGGAATCAGAGGCAGGGAATCAGAATCAGAAGCAGGGAATCAGAGGCCGGGAATCAGAGGCCGGAATCAGATGCTATGAATCAGAGGCCTGGAATCAGACGCGGGGAATCAGAGGCAGGGAATCAGATGCGGGGAATCAGAGGCGGGGAATCAGAGCTGGGGAATCAGAGGCGGGGTATTAGAGTTGGGGAATCAGAGGCGGGGAATCAGATATGGGGAAACAGAGGTGGGGAATCAGAGGCGGGGAAACAGATATGGGGAAACAGAGGTGGGGAATCAGAGGCGGGGAAACAGAGGCAGGGAATAAGATATGGGGAATCAGAGGTGGGGCATCAGAGGTTGTGAATCACAGATGGGGAATCAGAGGCGGGGAATCAGAGGCAGGGAATCAGACGTGGGGAATCAGAGGCGGGGATTCAGAGCTGGGGAATCAGAAGCGGGGAATCAGAGTTGGGGAATCAGAGGCGGGGAATCAGATATGGGTAATCAGAGGCAGGGAATCAGAGGCGGGGAATCAGAGGCAGGGAATCAGACGCGGGGAATCTGAGGCGGGGAATCAGAGCTGGGGAATCAGAGGTGGGTAATCAGAGTTGGGGAATCAGAGGCAGGGAATTGGATGTGCGGAATCAGAGAGGGGGAATCAGAGGTGGGAATCAGAGGCGGTGAATCAGAGATGGGGAATCAGAGGCGGGGAATCAGAGGCAGGAAATCAGACACGGGGATTCAGAGGCTGGGAATCAGACGGGGGGAATCAAAGGCGGGGAATCAGAGCTGGGGAATCTGAGGCAGGGAATCAGAGTTGGGGATTCAGAGGCTGGGAATCAGATATGGGGAAACCGAGGCGGGGAATCAGAGGCGGGCAAACAGAGGCGGGGAATTAGATATGGGGAATCAGAGGTAGGGAATCAGAGGTGGTGAATCAGTGATGGGGAATCACAGGCGGGGAATCAGAGGCAGGGAATAGAACGCGGGGAATCAGAGGCAGGGAATCAGAGCTGGGGAATCAGAGGAGGGGATTCATAGTTGGGAATCAGAGGCGGGAATCAGATATGGGGAAACAGAGGCGGGGAATCAGAGGCGGTGAAACAGAGGCGGGGAATCAGATATGGGGAATCGGATGCAGGGAATCAGAGGCGGGGAATCAGAGCTGGGGAATCAGAGGCGGGGAATCAGAGTTGGGGCATCAGAAGTGGGGAATTAGATATAGGGAAACAGAGGCGGGGAATCAGAGGCGGGGAAACAGAGGCGGGGAATCAGATATGGGGAATCAGAGGTGGGGAATCAGAGGCAGGGAATCAGATGTGCGGAATCAGAGATGGGGAATAAGAGGCAGGGAATCAGAATCAGAAGCGGGGAATCAGAGGCCGGGAATCAGAGGCCGGGAATCAGATGCTGGGAATAAGAGGCCGGGAATCAGAGGTGGGGAATCAGATATGGGGAATCAGAGGTGGCGAATCAAAGGCGGTGAATCAGAGATGGGGAATCAGAGGCGGGGAATCAGAGGCAGGGAATCAGATGCGGGGAATCAGAGGCGGGGAATCAGAGCTGGCGAATCAGAGGCTGGGAATTAGAGGTGGGCAATCAGAGGCGGGGAATCAGATATGGGGAATCAGAGGCGGGGAATCAGAGGCGGGGAAACAGAGGCGGGGAATCAAATATAGGGAATCAGAGGTGGGGAATCAGAGGTTGTGAATCAGAGATGGGGAATCAAGGCGGGGAATCAGAGGCAGGGAATCAGACGCGGGGAATCAGAGGCGGGGATTCAGAGCTGGGGAATCAGAGGCGGGGAATCAGAGTTGGGGAATCAGAGGCAGGGAATCAGATATGGGGAATCAGAGGCGGGGAATCAGAGGCGGGGAAACAGAGGCGGGGAATCAGATGTGGGGAATCAGAGGTGGGGAATCAGGGGCAGGGAATCAGTGGCAGGGAATCAGAGGCGGGGAATCAGAGGCGGGGAATCAAAGACAATGAATCAGACACGGGGAATCAGAGGCGGGGAATCAGAGATGGGGAATCAGAGGCGGGGAATCAGAGGCAGGGAATCGGATGCCGGGAATCAGAGTTGGGGAATCAGAGTTGGGGAATCAGAGGCAGGGAATCAGAGTTGGGGAATCAGAGGCGGGGAATCAGATATAGGGAAATAGAGGCGGGGAATCAGATATGGGGAATCAGAGGTGTGGAATCAGAGGTTGGGAATCAGAGGCAGGGAATCAGAGTCCGGGAAACTGAGGCGGGGAATCAGATATTGGGAATCAGAGGTGGCGAATCAAAGGCGGTGAAACAGAGATGGGGAATCAGGGCAGGGAATAAGAGGCAGGGAATCAAACACGGGGAATCAGAGCTGGGGAATCAGAGGCGGGGAATCAGAGTTGGGAATCAGAGGCGGGGAAACAGGGGCGGGGAATCAGATATGGGGAATCAGAGGTGGGGAATCCGAGGTTGGGAATCAGAGGCAGGGAATCAGAGGCGGAAAATCAGAGGCGGGGAATCAGAGGAAGGGAATCAGATGTGCGGAATCGGAGATGGGGAATCAGAGGCAGGGAATCAGAGGCGGGGAATCAGAGGCGGGGAATCAGAGTCCGGGAATCAGATATGGGGAAACAGAGGCGGGGAATCCGAGGCGGGGAAACAGAGGCGGGGAATCAGATATGGGGAATCAGAGGTGGGGAATCAGAGGTTGGGAATCAGAGGCAGGGAATCAGAGGCTTGGAATCAGATGCAGGGAATCAGATGCGGGGAATCAGATGCGGGGAATCAGAGCTGGGGAATCAGAGGTGGGGAATCAGAGGCAAGGAATCAGATGTGCGGAATCAGAGATGGGGAATCAGAGGCAGGGAATCAGAATCAGAAGCAGGGAATCAGAGGCCTGGAATCAGAGGCGGGGAATCAGAGGCAGGGAATCAGATGCGGGGAATCAGAGGCGGGGAATCAGAGCTGGGGAATCAGAGGCGGGGATTCAGAGTTGGGGAATCAGAGGCGGGGAATCAGAGGCGGGGAAACAGAGGCGGGGAATCAGATATGGGGAATCAGAGGTGGGGAATCAGAGGTTGGGAATCAGAAGCAGGGAATCAGAGGCGGGGAATCAGAGGCGGGGAATCAGAGGCAGGGAATCCGATGTGCGGAATCGGAGATGGGGAATCAGAGGCAGGGAATCAGATATGGGGAAACAGAGGCGGGGAATCCGAGGCGGGGAAACAGAGGCGGGGAATCAGATATGGGGAATCAGAGGTGGGGAATCAGAGGTGCGGAATCAGATTTGGGGAATCAGAGGCGGAGTCTTAGATATTGGGAAACAGAGGCGGGGAATCAGAGGCAGGGAAACCCAGGCGGGGAATCAGAAGCAGGGAATCAGAGGTGGGGAATCAGAGGCAAGGAATCAGATGTGCGGAATCAGAGATGGGGAATCAGAGGCAGGGAATCAGAATCAGAAGCAGGGAATCAGAGGCCGGGAATCAGAGGCTGGAATCAGATGCTGGGAATCAGAGGCCTGGAATCAGAGGCGGGGAATCAGAGGCAGGGAATCAGATGCGGGGAATCAGAGGCTGGGAATCAGAGCTGGGGAATCAGAGGCGGGGATTCAGAGTTGGGGAATCAGAGGCGGGGAATCAGAGGCGGGGAAACAGAGGCGGGGAATCAGATATGGGGAATCAGAGGTGGGGAATCAGAGGTTGGGAATCAGAAGCAGGGAATCAGAGGCGGGGAATCAGAGGCGGTGAATCAGAGGCAGGGAATCCGATGTGCGGAATCGGAGATGGGGAATCAGAGGCAGGGAATCAGATATGGGGAAACAGAGGCGGGGAATCCGAGGCGGGGAAACAGAGGCGGGGAATCAGATATGGGGAATCAGAGGTGGGGAATCAGAGGTGGGGAATCAGATTTGGGGAATCAGAGGCGGGGACTTAGATATTGGGAAACAGAGGCGGGGAATCAGAGGCAGGGAAACCCAGGCGGGGAATCAGAAGCAGGGAATCAGAGGTGGGGAATCAGAGGCAAGGAATCAGATGTGCGGAATCAGAGATGGGGAATCAGAGGCAGGGAATCAGAATCAGAAGCAGGGAATCAGAGGCCGGGAATCAGAGGCTGGAATCAGATGCTGGGAATCAGAGGCCTGGAATCAGAAGCGGGGAATCAGAGGCAGGGAATCAGATGCGGGGAATCAGAGGCGGGGAATCAGAGCTGGGGAATCAGAGGCGGGGATTCAGAGTTGGGGAATCAGAGGCGGGGAATTAGAGGCGGGGAAACAGAGGCGGGGAATCAGATATGGGGAATCAGAGGTGGGGAATCAGAGGTTGGGAATCAGAAGCAGGGAATCAGAGGCGGGGAATCAGAGGCGGGGAATCAGAGGCAGGGAATCCGATGTGCGGAATCGGAGATGGGGAATCAGAGGCAGGGAATCAGAGGCGGGGAATCAGAGGCGGAGAATCAGAGGCCGGGAATCAGATATGGGGAAACAGAGGCGGGGAATCAGAGGCGGGGAAACAGAGGCGGGGAATCAGATATGGGGAATCAGAGGTGGGGAATCAGAGGTTGGGAATCAGAGGCAGGGAATCAGAGGCTGGGAATCAGATGCAGGGAATCAGATGCGGGGAATCAGAGGCGGGGAATCAGAGCTGGGGAATCAGAGGTGGGGAATCAGAGTTGGGGAATCAGAGTCGGGGACTTAGATATGGGGAAACAGAGGCGGGGAATCAGAGGCGGGGAAACAGACGCGGGGAATCAGAGGCGGGGATTCAGAGCTGGGGAATCAGAGGCGGGGAATCAGAGTTGGGGAATCAGAGGCGGGGAATCAGATATGGGGAATCAGAGGCGGGGAATCAGAGGCGGGGAAACAGAGGCAGGGAATCAGATATGGGGAATCAGAGGTGGGGTATCAGGGGCAGGGAATCAGTGGCAGGGAATCAGAGGCGGGGAAACAGAGGCGGGGAATCAGAGGCAGGGAATCAGACACGTGGAATCAGATATGGGGAAACAGAGGCGGGGAATCAGAGGCGGGCAAACAGAGGCGGGGTATTAGATATGGGGAATCAGAGGTGGGGAATCAGAGGTGGTGAATCAGAGATGGGGAATCACAGGCGGGGAATCAGAGGCAGGGAATAGAACGCGGGGAATCAGAGGCGGGGAATCAGAGCTGGGGAATCAGAGGCGGGGAATCATAGTTGGGAATCAGAGGCGGGGAATCAGATATGGGGAAACAGAGGCGGGGAATCAAAGGCGGGGAAACAGAGGCGGGGAATCAGATATGGGGAATCGGATGCGGGGAATCAGATGCGGGGAATGGGAGCTGGGGAATCAGAGGCGGGGTATCAGAGTTAGGGCATCTGAGGTGGGGAATTAGATATGGGGAAACAGAGGCGGGGAATCAGAGGCGGGGAAACAGAGGCGAGGAATCAGATATGGGGAATCAGAGGTGGGGAATCAGAGGCAGGGAATCAGATGTGCGGAATCAGAGATGGGGAATCAGAGTCAGGGAATCAGAATCAGAAGCGGGGAATCAGAGGCCGGGAATCAGAGGCCGGGATTCAGATGCCGGGAATAAGAGGCCGGGAATCAGAGGTGGGGAATCAGAGTCCGGGAATCAGAGATGGGGATTCAGAGGCGGGGAATGATATATGGGGAATCAGAGGCGGGGAATCAGAGGCGGGGTAACAGAGGTGGGGAATCAGATATGGGGAATCAGAGGTGGCGAATCAAAGGCGGTGAATCAGAGATGGGGAATCAGAGGCGGGGAATCAGAGGCAGGGAATCAAACACGGGGAATCAGAGGCGGGGAATCAGAGCTGGGGAATCAGAGGCGGGGAATCAGAGTTGGGGAATCAGAGGCGGGGAATCAGATATGGGGAAACAGGGGCGGGGAATCAGAGGCAGGGAAACAGAGGCGGGGAATCAGATATGGGGAATCAGGGGTGGGGAATCAGAGGTTGGGAATCAGAGGCAGGGAATCAGAGGCGTGGAAACAGAGGCGGGGATTCAGATATGGGGAATCAGAGGTGGGGAGTCAGGGGCGTGGAATCAGAGGCAGGGAATTAGATGTGGTGAATCAGAGATGGGGAATCAGAGGCAGGGAATCAGAATCAGAAGCGGGGTATCAGTGGCCGGGAATCAGAGGAAGGTAATCAGAGGCAGGGGATCAAACACGGGGAATCAGAGGCTGGGAATCAGAGCTGGGGAATTAGAGGCGGGGAATCAGAGCTGGGGAATCACAGGCGGGGAATCAGAGATGGGGAATCAGAGGCGGGGAATCAGAGGCAGGGAATCAGATGCGGGGAATCAGAGGCGGGGAATCAGAGCTGGCGAATCAGAGGCGGGGAATCAGAGGTGGGCAATCAGAGGATGGGAATCAGATATGGGGAATCAGAGGCGGGTAATCAGAGCTGGGGAATCACAGGCGGGGAATCAGAGTTGGGGAATCAGAGGCGGGGAATCAGATATGGGGAAACAGAGGCGGGGAATCAGAGGCGGTGAAACAGAGGCGGGGAATCAGATATTGGGAATCAGAGGTGGGGAATCAGAGGTTGGGAATCAGAGGCCTGGAATCAGAGGCGTGGAATCAGAGGCAGGGAATCAGATGCGGGGAATCAGAGGAGGGGAATCAGAGCTGGGGAATCAGAGGCGGGGTATTAGAGTTGGGGAATCAGAGGCGGGGAATCAGACGCGGGGAATCAGAGGGGGGGAATCATAGCTGGCGAATCAGAGGCGGGGAATCAGGGGTGGGCAATCAGAGGCCGGGAATCAGAGGTGGTGAATCAGAGATGGGGAATCAGAGGCGGGGAATCAGTGGCAGGGAATCAGATATGGGGAATCAGAGGCGTGGAATCAGAGGCAGGGAATCAGACACGGGGAATCAGACACGGGGAATCAGAGGTGGGGAATCAGAGATGGGGAATCAGAGGCGGTGAATCAGAGATGGGGAATCAGAGGCGGGGAATCAGAGGCAGGAAATCAGACACGGGGATTCAGAGGCTGGGAATCAGACGGGGGGAATCAAAGGCGGGGAATCAGAGCTGGGGAATCAGAGGCAGGGAATCAGAGGCGGGGAATCAGATATGGGGAATCAGAGGCTGGTATTCAGAGGCGGGGAATCAGATATGGGGAATCAGAGGTGGGGAATCAGAGGTTGGGAATCAGAGGCAGGGAATCAGAGGCTTGGAATCAGATGCAGGGAATAAGATGCGGGGAATCAGAGGCGGGGAATCAGAGCTGGGGAATCAGAGGTGGGGAATCAGATTTGGGGAATCAGAGGTGGGGACTTAGATATTGGGAAACAGAGGCGGGGAATCAGAGGCGGGGAAACAGAGGCGGGGAATCAGATATGGGGAATCAGAGGTGGGGAATCAGAGGCAGGGAATCAGATGTGCGGAATCAGAGATGGGGAATCAGAGGCAGGGAATCAGAATCAGAAGCAGGGAATCAGAGGCCGGGAATCAGAGGCCGGAATCAGATGATGGGAATCAGAGGCCTGGAATCAGAGGCGGGGAATCAGAGGCGGGGAAACAGAGGCGGGGAATCAGATATGGGGAATCAGAGGTGGGGCATCAGAGGTTGTGAATCACAGATGGGGAATCAGAGGCGGGGAATCAGAGGCAGGGAATCAGACGCGGGGAATCAGAGGCAGGGATTCAGAGCTGGGGAATCAGAAGCGGGGAATCAGAGTTGGGGAATCAGAGGCGGGGAATCAAATATGGGGAATCAGAGGCAGGGAATCAGAGGCTGGGAATCAGAGGCAGGGAATCAGATGCGGGGAATCTGAGGCGGGGAATCAGAGCTGGGGAATCAGAGGTGGGGAATCAGAGTTGGGGAATCAGAGGCAGGGAATTGGATGTGCGGAATCAGAGATGGGGAATCAGAGGTGGGGAATCAGAGGTGGTGAATCAGAGATGGGGAATCAGAGGCGGGGAATCAGAGGCAGCAAATCAGACACGGGGATTCAGAGGCTGGGAATCAGACGGGGGGAATCAAAGGCGGGGCATCAGAGCTGGGGAATCTGAGGCAGGGAATCAGAGTTGGGGATTCAGAGGCGGGGAATCAGATATGGGGAAACAGAGGCGGGGAATCAGAGGCGGGCACACAGAGGCGGGGAATTAGATATGGGGAATCAGAGGTAGGGAATCAGAGGTGGTGAATCAGTGATGGGGAATCACAGGCGGGGAATCAGAGGTAGGGAATAGAACGCGGGGAATCAGAGGCAGGGAATCAGAGCTGGGGAATCAGAGGCGGGGAATCATAGTTGGGAATCAGAGGCGGGAATCAGATATGGGGAAACAGAGGCGGGGAATCAGAGGCGAGGAAACAGAGGCGGGGAATCAGATATGGGGAATCGGATGCAGGGAATCAGAGGCGGGGAATCAGAGCTGGGGAATCAGAGGCGGGGAATCAGAGTTGGGGCATCAGAGGTGGGGAATTAGATATAGGGAAACAGAGGCGGGGAATCAGAGGCGGGGAAACAGAGGCGGGGAATCAGATATGGGGAATCAGAGGTGGGGAATCAGAGGCAGTGAATCAGATGTGCGGAATCAGAGATGGGGAATCAGAGGCAGGGAATCAGAAGCGGGGAATCAGAGGCCGGGAATCAGAGGCCGGGAATCAGATGCTGGGAATAAGAGGCCGGGAATCAGAGGAGGGGAATCAGAGTCCGGGAATCAGAGATGGGGATTCAGAGGCGGGGAATGAGATATGGAGAATCAGAGGCGGGGAATCAGAGGCGGGGAAACAGAGGTGGGGAATCAGATATGGGGAATCAGAGGTGGCGAATCAAAGGCGGTGAATCAGAGATGGGGAATCAGAGGCGGGGAATCAGAGGCAGGGAATCAGATGCGGGGAATCAGAGGCGGGGAATCAGAGCTGGCGAATCAGAGGCGGGGAATCAGAGGTGGGCAATCAGAGGCGGGGAATCAGATATGGGGAATCAGAGGCGGGGAATCAGAGGCGTGGAAACAGAGGCGGGGAATCAAATATAGGGAATCAGAGGTGGGGAATCAGAGATTGTGAATCAGAGATGGGGAATCAAGGCGGGGAATCAGAGGCAGGGAATCAGACGCGGGGAATCAGAGGCGGGGATTCAGAGCTGGGGAATCTGAGGCGGGGAATCAGAGTTGGGGAATCAGAGGCAGGGAATCAGATATGGGGAATCAGAGGCGGGGAATCAGAGGCCGGGAATCAGATATGGGGAAACAGAGGCGGGGAATCCGAGGCGGGGAAACAGAGGCGGGGAATCAGATATGGGGAATCAGAGGTGGGGAATCAGAGGTTGGGAATCAGAGGCAGGGAATCACAGGCTTGGAATCAGATGCAGGGTATCAGATGCGGGGAATCAGAGGCGGGGAATCAGAGCTGGGGAATCAGAGGTGGGGAATCAGAGGCAGGGAATCAGATGTGCGGAATCAGAGAAGGGGAATCAGAGGCAGGGAATCAGAATCAGAAGCAGGGAATCAGAGGCCGGGAATCAGAGGCCGGAATCAGATGCTATGAATCAGAGGCCTGGAATCAGACGCGGGGAATCAGAGGCAGGGAATCAGATGCGGGGAATCAGAGGCGGGGAATCAGAGCTGGGGAATCAGAGGCGGGGTATTAGAGTTGGGGAATCAGAGGCGGGGAATCAGATATGGGGAAACAGAGGTGGGGAATCAGAGGCGGGGAAACAGATATGGGGAAACAGAGGTGGGGAATCAGAGGCGGGGAAACAGAGGCAGGGAATAAGATATGGGGAATCAGAGGTGGGGCATCAGAGGTTGTGAATCACAGATGGGGAATCAGAGGCGGGGAATCAGAGGCAGGGAATCAGACGTGGGGAATCAGAGGCGGGGATTCAGAGCTGGGGAATCAGAAGCGGGGAATCAGAGTTGGGGAATCAGAGGCGGGGAATCAGATATGGGTAATCAGAGGCAGGGAATCAGAGGCGGGGAATCAGAGGCAGGGAATCAGACGCGGGGAATCTGAGGCGGGGAATCAGAGCTGGGGAATCAGAGGTGGGTAATCAGAGTTGGGGAATCAGAGGCAGGGAATTGGATGTGCGGAATCAGAGAGGGGGAATCAGAGGTGGGAATCAGAGGCGGTGAATCAGAGATGGGGAATCAGAGGCGGGGAATCAGAGGCAGGAAATCAGACACGGGGATTCAGAGGCTGGGAATCAGACGGGGGGAATCAAAGGCGGGGAATCAGAGCTGGGGAATCTGAGGCAGGGAATCAGAGTTGGGGATTCAGAGGCTGGGAATCAGATATGGGGAAACAGAGGCGGGGAATCAGAGGCGGGCAAACAGAGGCGGGGAATTAGATATGGGGAATCAGAGGTAGGGAATCAGAGGTGGTGAATCAGTGATGGGGAATCACAGGCGGGGAATCAGAGGCAGGGAATAGAACGCGGGGAATCAGAGGCAGGGAATCAGAGCTGGGGAATCAGAGGAGGGGATTCATAGTTGGGAATCAGAGGCGGGAATCAGATATGGGGAAACAGAGGCGGGGAATCAGAGGCGGTGAAACAGAGGCGGGGAATCAGATATGGGGAATCGGATGCAGGGAATCAGAGGCGGGGAATCAGAGCTGGGGAATCAGAGGCGGGGAATCAGAGTTGGGGCATCAGAAGTGGGGAATTAGATATAGGGAAACAGAGGCGGGGAATCAGAGGCGGGGAAACAGAGGCGGGGAATCAGATATGGGGAATCAGAGGTGGGGAATCAGAGGCAGGGAATCAGATGTGCGGAATCAGAGATGGGGAATAAGAGGCAGGGAATCAGAATCAGAAGCGGGGAATCAGAGGCCGGGAATCAGAGGCCGGGAATCAGATGCTGGGAATAAGAGGCCGGGAATCAGAGGTGGGGAATCAGATATGGGGAATCAGAGGTGGCGAATCAAAGGCGGTGAATCAGAGATGGGGAATCAGAGGCGGGGAATCAGAGGCAGGGAATCAGATGCGGGGAATCAGAGGCGGGGAATCAGAGCTGGCGAATCAGAGGCTGGGAATTAGAGGTGGGCAATCAGAGGCGGGGAATCAGATATGGGGAATCAGAGGCGGGGAATCAGAGGCGGGGAAACAGAGGCGGGGAATCAAATATAGGGAATCAGAGGTGGGGAATCAGAGGTTGTGAATCAGAGATGGGGAATCAAGGCGGGGAATCAGAGGCAGGGAATCAGACGCGGGGAATCAGAGGCGGGGATTCAGAGCTGGGGAATCAGAGGCGGGGAATCAGAGTTGGGGAATCAGAGGCAGGGAATCAGATATGGGGAATCAGAGGCGGGGAATCAGAGGCGGGGAAACAGAGGCGGGGAATCAGATGTGGGGAATCAGAGGTGGGGAATCAGGGGCAGGGAATCAGTGGCAGGGAATCAGAGGCGGGGAATCAGAGGCGGGGAATCAAAGACAAGGAATCAGACACGGGGAATCAGAGGCGGGGAATCAGAGATGGGGAATCAGAGGCGGGGAATCAGAGGCAGGGAATCGGATGCCGGGAATCAGAGTTGGGGAATCAGAGTTGGGGAATCAGAGGCAGGGAATCAGAGTTGGGGAATCAGAGGCAGGGAATCAGATATAGGGAAATAGAGGCGGGGAATCAGATATGGGGAATCAGAGGTGTGGAATCAGAGGTTGGGAATCAGAGGCAGGGAATCAGAGTCCGGGAAACTGAGGCGGGGAATCAGATATTGGGAATCAGAGGTGGCGAATCAAAGGCGGTGAAACAGAGATGGGGAATCAGGGCAGGAAATAAGAGGCAGGGAATCAAACACGGGGAATCAGAGCTGGGGAATCAGAGGCGGGGAATCAGAGTTGGGAATCAGAGGCGGGGAAACAGGGGCGGGGAATCAGATATGGGGAATCAGAGGTGGGGAATCCGAGGTTGGGAATCAGAGGCAGGGAATCAGAGGCGGAAAATCAGAGGCGGGGAATCAGAGGAAGGGAATCAGATGTGCGGAATCGGAGATGGGGAATCAGAGGCAGGGAATCAGAGGCGGGGAATCAGAGGCGGGGAATCAGAGTCCGGGAATCAGATATGGGGAAACAGAGGCGGGGAATCCGAGGCGGGGAAACAGAGGCGGGGAATCAGATATGGGGAATCAGAGGTGGGGAATCAGAGGTTGGGAATCAGAGGCAGGGAATCAGAGGCTTGGAATCAGATGCAGGGAATCAGATGCGGGGAATCAGATGCGGGGAATCAGAGCTGGGGAATCAGAGGTGGGGAATCAGATTTGGGGAATCAGAGGCGGGGACTTAGATATTGGCAAACAGAGGCGGGGATTCAGAGGCGGGGAAACCCAGGCGGGGAATCAGATATGGGGAATCAGAGGTGGGGAATCAGAGGCAAGGAATCAGATGTGCGGAATCAGAGATGGGGAATCAGAGGCAGGGAATCAGAATCAGAAGCAGGGAATCAGAGGCCTGGAATCAGAGGCGGGGAATCAGAGGCAGGGAATCAGATGCGGGGAATCAGAGGCGGGGAATCAGAGCTGGGGAATCAGAGGCGGGGATTCAGAGTTGGGGAATCAGAGGCGGGGAATCAGAGGCGGGGAAACAGAGGCGGGGAATCAGATATGGGGAATCAGAGGTGGGGAATCAGAGGTTGGGAATCAGAAGCAGGGAATCAGAGGCGGGGAATCAGAGGCGGGGAATCAGAGGCAGGGAATCCGATGTGCGGAATCGGAGATGGGGAATCAGAGGCAGGGAATCAGATATGGGGAAACAGAGGCGGGGAATCCGAGGCGGGGAAACAGAGGCGGGGAATCAGATATGGGGAATCAGAGGTGGGGAATCAGAGGTGCGGAATCAGATTTGGGGAATCAGAGGCGGAGTCTTAGATATTGGGAAACAGAGGCGGGGAATCAGAGGCAGGGAAACCCAGGCGGGGAATCAGAAGCAGGGAATCAGAGGTGGGGAATCAGAGGCAAGGAATCAGATGTGCGGAATCAGAGATGGGGAATCAGAGGCAGGGAATCAGAATCAGAAGCAGGGAATCAGAGGCCGGGAATCAGAGGCTGGAATCAGATGCTGGGAATCAGAGGCCTGGAATCAGAGGCGGGGAATCAGAGGCAGGGAATCAGATGCGGGGAATCAGAGGCTGGGAATCAGAGCTGGGGAATCAGAGGCGGGGATTCAGAGTTGGGGAATCAGAGGCGGGGAATCAGAGGCGGGGAAACAGAGGCGGGGAATCAGATATGGGGAATCAGAGGTGGGGAATCAGAGGTTGGGAATCAGAAGCAGGGAATCAGAGGCGGGGAATCAGAGGCGGGGAATCAGAGGCAGGGAATCCGATGTGCGGAATCGGAGATGGGGAATCAGAGGCAGGGAATCAGATATGGGGAAACAGAGGCGGGGAATCCGAGGCGGGGAAACAGAGGCGGGGAATCAGATATGGGGAATCAGAGGTGGGGAATCAGAGGTGGGGAATCAGATTTGGGGAATCAGAGGCGGGGACTTAGATATTGGGAAACAGAGGCGGGGAATCAGAGGCAGGGAAACCCAGGCGGGGAATCAGAAGCAGGGAATCAGAGGTGGGGAATCAGAGGCAAGGAATCAGATGTGCGGAATCAGAGATGGGGAATCAGAGGCAGGGAATCAGAATCAGAAGCAGGGAATCAGAGGCCGGGAATCAGAGGCTGGAATCAGATGCTGGGAATCAGAGGCCTGGAATCAGAAGCGGGGAATCAGAGGCAGGGAATCAGATGCGGGGAATCAGAGGCGGGGAATCAGAGCTGGGGAATCAGAGGCGGGGATTCAGAGTTGGGGAATCAGAGGCGGGGAATTAGAGGCGGGGAAACAGAGGCGGGGAATCAGATATGGGGAATCAGAGGTGGGGAATCAGAGGTTGGGAATCAGAAGCAGGGAATCAGAGGCGGGGAATCAGAGGCGGGGAATCAGAGGCAGGGAATCCGATGTGCGGAATCGGAGATGGGGAATCAGAGGCAGGGAATCAGAGGCGGGGAATCAGAGGCGGAGAATCAGAGGCCGGGAATCAGATATGGGGAAACAGAGGCGGGGAATCAGAGGCGGGGAAACAGAGGCGGGGAATCAGATATGGGGAATCAGAGGTGGGGAATCAGAGGTTGGGAATCAGAGGCAGGGAATCAGAGGCTGGGAATCAGATGCAGGGAATCAGATGCGGGGAATCAGAGGCGGGGAATCAGAGCTGGGGAATCAGAGGTGGGGAATCAGAGTTGGGGAATCAGAGTCGGGGACTTAGATATGGGGAAACAGAGGCGGGGAATCAGAGGCGGGGAAACAGACGCGGGGAATCAGAGGCGGGGATTCAGAGCTGGGGAATCAGAGGCGGGGAATCAGAGTTGGGGAATCAGAGGCGGGGAATCAGATATGGGGAATCAGAGGCGGGGAATCAGAGGCGGGGAAACAGAGGCAGGGAATCAGATATGGGGAATCAGAGGTGGGGTATCAGGGGCAGGGAATCAGTGGCAGGGAATCAGAGGCGGGGAAACAGAGGCGGGGAATCAGAGGCAGGGAATCAGACACGTGGAATCAGATATGGGGAAACAGAGGCGGGGAATCAGAGGCGGGCAAACAGAGGCGGGGTATTAGATATGGGGAATCAGAGGTGGGGAATCAGAGGTGGTGAATCAGAGATGGGGAATCACAGGCGGGGAATCAGAGGCAGGGAATAGAACGCGGGGAATCAGAGGCGGGGAATCAGAGCTGGGGAATCAGAGGCGGGGAATCATAGTTGGGAATCAGAGGCGGGGAATCAGATATGGGGAAACAGAGGCGGGGAATCAAAGGCGGGGAAACAGAGGCGGGGAATCAGATATGGGGAATCGGATGCGGGGAATCAGATGCGGGGAATGGGAGCTTGGGAATCAGAGGCGGGGTATCAGAGTTAGGGCATCTGAGGTGGGGAATTAGATATGGGGAAACAGAGGCGGGGAATCAGAGGCGGGGAAACAGAGGCGAGGAATCAGATATGGGGAATCAGAGGTGGGGAATCAGAGGCAGGGAATCAGATGTGCGGAATCAGAGATGGGGAATCAGAGTCAGGGAATCAGAATCAGAAGCGGGGAATCAGAGGCCGGGAATCAGAGGCCGGGATTCAGATGCCGGGAATAAGAGGCCGGGAATCAGAGGTGGGGAATCAGAGTCCGGGAATCAGAGATGGGGATTCAGAGGCGGGGAATGATATATGGGGAATCAGAGGCGGGGAATCAGAGGCGGGGTAACAGAGGTGGGGAATCAGATATGGGGAATCAGAGGTGGCGAATCAAAGGCGGTGAATCAGAGATGGGGAATCAGAGGCGGGGAATCAGAGGCAGGGAATCAAACACGGGGAATCAGAGGCGGGGAATCAGAGCTGGGGAATCAGAGGCGGGGAATCAGAGTTGGGGAATCAGAGGCGGGGAATCAGATATGGGGAAACAGGGGCGGGGAATCAGAGGCAGGGAAACAGAGGCGGGGAATCAGATATGGGGAATCAGGGGTGGGGAATCAGAGGTTGGGAATCAGAGGCAGGGAATCAGAGGCGTGGAAACAGAGGCGGGGATTCAGATATGGGGAATCAGAGGTGGGGAGTCAGGGGCGTGGAATCAGAGGCAGGGAATTAGATGTGGTGAATCAGAGATGGGGAATCAGAGGCAGGGAATCAGAATCAGAAGCGGGGTATCAGTGGCCGGGAATCAGAGGAAGGTAATCAGAGGCAGGGGATCAAACACGGGGAATCAGAGGCTGGGAATCAGAGCTGGGGAATTAGAGGCGGGGAATCAGAGCTGGGGAATCACAGGCGGGGAATCAGAGATGGGGAATCAGAGGCGGGGAATCAGAGGCAGGGAATCAGATGCGGGGAATCAGAGGCGGGGAATCAGAGCTGGCGAATCAGAGGCGGGGAATCAGAGGTGGGCAATCAGAGGATGGGAATCAGATATGGGGAATCAGAGGCGGGTAATCAGAGCTGGGGAATCACAGGCGGGGAATCAGAGTTGGGGAATCAGAGGCGGGGAATCAGATATGGGGAAACAGAGGCGGGGAATCAGAGGCGGTGAAACAGAGGCGGGGAATCAGATATTGGGAATCAGAGGTGGGGAATCAGAGGTTGGGAATCAGAGGCCTGGAATCAGAGGCGTGGAATCAGAGGCAGGGAATCAGATGCGGGGAATCAGAGGAGGGGAATCAGAGCTGGGGAATCAGAGGCGGGGTATTAGAGTTGGGGAATCAGAGGCGGGGAATCAGACGCGGGGAATCAGAGGGGGGGAATCATAGCTGGCGAATCAGAGGCGGGGAATCAGGGGTGGGCAATCAGAGGCCGGGAATCAGAGGTGGTGAATCAGAGATGGGGAATCAGAGGCGGGGAATCAGTGGCAGGGAATCAGATATGGGGAATCAGAGGCGTGGAATCAGAGGCAGGGAATCAGACACGGGGAATCAGACACGGGGAATCAGAGGTGGGGAATCAGAGATGGGGAATCAGAGGCGGTGAATCAGAGATGGGGAATCAGAGGCGGGGAATCAGAGGCAGGAAATCAGACACGGGGATTCAGAGGCTGGGAATCAGACGGGGGGAATCAAAGGCGGGGAATCAGAGCTGGGGAATCAGAGGCAGGGAATCAGAGGCGGGGAATCAGATATGGGGAATCAGAGGCTGGTATTCAGAGGCGGGGAATCAGAGGCAGGGAATCAGACACGGGGAATCAGAGGTGGGGAATCAGAGATGGGGAATCAGAGGCGGAGAATCAGAGTTGGGGATTCAGAGGCAGGGAATCGGATGTGCGGAATCAGAGATGGGGAATCAGAGGTGGGGAATCAGAGGCGGTGAATCAGAGATGGGGAATCAGAGGCGGGGAATCAGAGGCAGGAAATCAGACACGGGGATTCAGAGGCTGGGAATCAGACGGGGGGAATCAAAGGCGGGGAATCAGAGCTGGGGAATCAGAGGCAGGGAATCAGAGTTGGGGATTCAGAGACGGGGAATCAGATATGGGGAAACAGAGGCGGGGTATCAGAGGCGGGCAAACAGAGGCGGGGAATTAGATATGGGGAATCAGATGTGGGGAATCAGAAGTGGTGAATCAGTGATGGGGAATCACAGGCGGGGAATCAGAGGCAGGGAATAGAACGCAGGGAATCAGAGGCAGGGAATCAGAGCTGGGGAATCAGAGGCGGGGAATCATAGTTGGGAATCAGAGTCGGGGAATCAGATATGGGGAAACAGAGGCGGGGAATCAGAGGCGGGGAAACAGAGGCGGGGAATCAGAGCTGGGGAATCAGAGGCGGGGAATCATAGTTGGGAATCAGAGGCGGGGAATCAGATATGGGGAAACAGAGGCGGGGAATCAAAGGCGGGGAAACAGAGGCGGGGAATCAGATATGGGGAATCGGATGCGGGGAATCAGATGCGGGGAATGGGAGCTGGGGAATCAGAGGCGGGGTATCAGAGTTGGGGCATCTGAGGTGGGGAATTAGATATGGGGAAACAGAGGCGGGGAATCAGAGGCGGGGAAACAGAGGCGAGGAATCAGATATGGGGAATCAGAGGTGGGGAATCAGAGGCAGGGAATCAGATGTGCGGAATCAGAGATGGGGAATCAGAGGCAGGGAATCAGAATCAGAAGCGGGGAATCAGAGGCCGGGAATCAGAGGCCGGGATTCAGATGCCGGGAATAAGAGGCCGGGAATCAGAGGTGGGGAATCAGAGTCCGGGAATCAGAGATGGGGATTCAGAGGCGGGGAATGATATATGGGGAATCAGAGGCGGGGAATCAGAGGCGGGGTAACAGAGGTGGGGAATCAGATATGGGGAATCAGAGGTGGCGAATCAAAGGCGGTGAATCAGAGATGGGGAATCAGAGGCGGGGAATCAGAGGCAGGGAATCAAACACGGGGAATCAGAGGCGGGGAATCAGAGCTGGGAATCAGAGGCGGGGAATCAGAGTTGGGGAATCAGAGGCGGGGAATCAGATATGGGGAAACAGGGGCGGGGAATCAGAGGCAGGGAAACAGAGGCGGGGAATCAGATATGGGGAATCAGGGGTGGGGAATCAGAGGTTGGGAATCAGAGGCAGGGAATCAGAGGCGTGGAAACAGAGGCGGGGATTCAGATATGGGGAATCAGAGGTGGGGAGTCAGGGGTGTGGAATCAGAGGCAGGGAATTAGATGTGGTGAATCAGAGATGGGGAATCAGAGGCAGGGAATCAGAATCAGAAGCGGGGTATCAGTGGCCGGGAATCAGAGGAAGGTAATCAGAGGCAGGGGATCAAACACGGGGAATCAGAGGCTGGGAATCAGAGCTGGGGAATTAGAGGCGGGGAATCAGAGCTGGGGAATCACAGGCGGGGAATCAGAGATGGGGAATCAGAGGCGGGGAATCAGAGGCAGGGAATCAGATGCGGGGAATCAGAGGCGGGGAATCAGAGCTGGCGAATCAGAGGCGGGGAATCAGAGGTGGGCAATCAGAGGATGGGAATCAGATATGGGGAATCAGAGGCGGGTAATCAGAGCTGGGGAATCACAGGCGGGGAATCAGAGTTGGGGAATCAGAGGCGGGGAATCAGATATGGGGAAACAGAGGCGGGGAATCAGAGGCGGTGAAACAGAGGCGGGGAATCAGATATTGGGAATCAGAGGTGGGGAATCAGAGGTTGGGAATCAGAGGCCTGGAATCAGAGGCGTGGAATCAGAGGCAGGGAATCAGAGGCTTGGAATCAGATGCAGGGAATAAGATGCGGGGAATCAGAGGCGGGGAATCAGAGCTGGGGAATCAGAGGTGGGGAATCAGATTTGGGGAATCAGAGGTGGGGACTTAGATATTGGGAAACAGAGGCGGGGAATCAGAGGCGGGGAAACAGAGGCGGGGAATCAGATATGGGGAATCAGAGGTGGGGAATCAGAGGCAGGGAATCAGATGTGCGGAATCAGAGATGGGGAATCAGAGGCAGGGAATCAGAATCAGAAGCAGGGAATCAGAGGCCGGGAATCAGAGGCCGGAATCAGATGATGGGAATCAGAGGCCTGGAATCAGAGGCGGGGAATCAGAGGCGGGGAAACAGAGGCGGGGAATCAGATATGGGGAATCAGAGGTGGGGCATCAGAGGTTGTGAATCACAGATGGGGAATCAGAGGCGGGGAATCAGAGGCAGGGAATCAGACGCGGGGAATCAGAGGCAGGGATTCAGAGCTGGGGAATCAGAAGCGGGGAATCAGAGTTGGGGAATCAGAGGCGGGGAATCAAATATGGGGAATCAGAGGCAGGGAATCAGAGGCTGGGAATCAGAGGCAGGGAATCAGACGCGGGGAATCTGAGGCGGGGAATCAGAGCTGGGGAATCAGAGGTGGGGAATCAGAGTTGGGGAATCAGAGGCAGGGAATTGGATGTGCGGAATCAGAGATGGGGAATCAGAGGTGGGGAATCAGAGGTGGTGAATCAGAGATGGGGAATCAGAGGCGGGGAATCAGAGGCAGCAAATCAGACACGGGGATTCAGAGGCTGGGAATCAGACGGGGGGAATCAAAGGCGGGGCATCAGAGCTGGGGAATCTGAGGCAGGGAATCAGAGTTGGGGATTCAGAGGCGGGGAATCAGATATGGGGAAACAGAGGCGGGGAATCAGAGGCGGGCACACAGAGGCGGGGAATTAGATATGGGGAATCAGAGGTAGGGAATCAGAGGTGGTGAATCAGTGATGGGGAATCACAGGCGGGGAATCAGAGGTAGGGAATAGAACGCGGGGAATCAGAGGCAGGGAATCAGAGCTGGGGAATCAGAGGCGGGGAATCATAGTTGGGAATCAGAGGCGGGAATCAGATATGGGGAAACAGAGGCGGGGAATCAGAGGCGAGGAAACAGAGGCGGGGAATCAGATATGGGGAATCGGATGCAGGGAATCAGAGGCGGGGAATCAGAGCTGGGGAATCAGAGGCGGGGAATCAGAGTTGGGGCATCAGAGGTGGGGAATTAGATATAGGGAAACAGAGGCGGGGAATCAGAGGCGGGGAAACAGAGGCGGGGAATCAGATATGGGGAATCAGAGGTGGGGAATCAGAGGCAGTGAATCAGATGTGCGGAATCAGAGATGGGGAATCAGAGGCAGGGAATCAGAAGCGGGGAATCAGAGGCCGGGAATCAGAGGCCGGGAATCAGATGCTGGGAATAAGAGGCCGGGAATCAGAGGAGGGGAATCAGAGTCCGGGAATCAGAGATGGGGATTCAGAGGCGGGGAATGAGATATGGAGAATCAGAGGCGGGGAATCAGAGGCGGGGAAACAGAGGTGGGGAATCAGATATGGGGAATCAGAGGTGGCGAATCAAAGGCGGTGAATCAGAGATGGGGAATCAGAGGCGGGGAATCAGAGGCAGGGAATCAGATGCGGGGAATCAGAGGCGGGGAATCAGAGCTGGCGAATCAGAGGCGGGGAATCAGAGGTGGGCAATCAGAGGCGGGGAATCAGATATGGGGAATCAGAGGCGGGGAATCAGAGGCGGGGAAACAGAGGCGGGGAATCAAATATAGGGAATCAGAGGTGGGGAATCAGAGATTGTGAATCAGAGATGGGGAATCAAGGCGGGGAATCAGAGGCAGGGAATCAGACGCGGGGAATCAGAGGCGGGGATTCAGAGCTGGGGAATCTGAGGCGGGGAATCAGAGTTGGGGAATCAGAGGCAGGGAATCAGATATGGGGAATCACAGGCGGGGAATCAGAGGCCGGGAATCAGATATGGGGAAACAGAGGCGGGGAATCCGAGGCGGGGAAACAGAGGCGGGGAATCAGATATGGGGAATCAGAGGTGGGGAATCAGAGGTTGGGAATCAGAGGCAGGGAATCACAGGCTTGGAATCAGATGCAGGGTATCAGATGCGGGGAATCAGAGGCGGGGAATCAGAGCTGGGGAATCAGAGGTGGGGAATCAGAGGCAGGGAATCAGATGTGCGGAATCAGAGATGGGGAATCAGAGGCAGGGAATCAGAATCAGAAGCAGGGAATCAGAGGCCGGGAATCAGAGGCCGGAATCAGATGCTATGAATCAGAGGCCTGGAATCAGAGGCGGGGAATCAGAGGCAGGGAATCAGATGCGGGGAATCAGAGGCGGGGAATCAGAGCTGGGGAATCAGAGGCGGGGTATTAGAGTTGGGGAATCAGAGGCGGGGAATCAGATATGGGGAAACAGAGGTGGGGAATCAGAGGCGGGGAAACAGATATGGGGAAACAGAGGTGGGGAATCAGAGGCGGGGAAACAGAGGCAGGGAATAAGATATGGGGAATCAGAGGTGGGGCATCAGAGGTTGTGAATCACAGATGGGGAATCAGAGGCGGGGAATCAGAGGCAGGGAATCAGACGTGGGGAATCAGAGGCGGGGATTCAGAGCTGGGGAATCAGAAGCGGGGAATCAGAGTTGGGGAATCAGAGGCGGGGAATCAGATATGGGTAATCAGAGGCAGGGAATCAGAGGCGGGGAATCAGAGGCAGGGAATCAGACGCGGGGAATCTGAGGCGGGGAATCAGAGCTGGGGAATCAGAGGTGGGTAATCAGAGTTGGGGAATCAGAGGCAGGGAATTGGATGTGCGGAATCAGAGAGGGGGAATCAGAGGTGGGAATCAGAGGCGGTGAATCAGAGATGGGGAATCAGAGGCGGGGAATCAGAGGCAGGAAATCAGACACGGGGATTCAGAGGCTGGGAATCAGACGGGGGGAATCAAAGGCGGGGAATCAGAGCTGGGGAATCTGAGGCAGGGAATCAGAGTTGGGGATTCAGAGGCTGGGAATCAGATATGGGGAAACAGAGGCGGGGAATCAGAGGCGGGCAAACAGAGGCGGGGAATTAGATATGGGGAATCAGAGGTAGGGAATCAGAGGTGGTGAATCAGTGATGGGGAATCACAGGCGGGGAATCAGAGGCAGGGAATAGAACGCGGGGAATCAGAGGCAGGGAATCAGAGCTGGGGAATCAGAGGAGGGGATTCATAGTTGGGAATCAGAGGCGGGAATCAGATATGGGGAAACAGAGGCGGGGAATCAGAGGCGGTGAAACAGAGGCGGGGAATCAGATATGGGGAATCGGATGCAGGGAATCAGAGGCGGGGAATCAGAGCTGGGGAATCAGAGGCGGGGAATCAGAGTTGGGGCATCAGAAGTGGGGAATTAGATATAGGGAAACAGAGGCGGGGAATCAGAGGCGGGGAAACAGAGGCGGGGAATCAGATATGGGGAATCAGAGGTGGGGAATCAGAGGCAGGGAATCAGATGTGCGGAATCAGAGATGGGGAATAAGAGGCAGGGAATCAGAATCAGAAGCGGGGAATCAGAGGCCGGGAATCAGAGGCCGGGAATCAGATGCTGGGAATAAGAGGCCGGGAATCAGAGGTGGGGAATCAGATATGGGGAATCAGAGGTGGCGAATCAAAGGCGGTGAATCAGAGATGGGGAATCAGAGGCGGGGAATCAGAGGCAGGGAATCAGATGCGGGGAATCAGAGGCGGGGAATCAGAGCTGGCGAATCAGAGGCTGGGAATTAGAGGTGGGCAATCAGAGGCGGGGAATCAGATATGGGGAATCAGAGGCGGGGAATCAGAGGCGGGGAAACAGAGGCGGGGAATCAAATATAGGGAATCAGAGGTGGGGAATCAGAGGTTGTGAATCAGAGATGGGGAATCAAGGCGGGGAATCAGAGGCAGGGAATCAGACGCGGGGAATCAGAGGCGGGGATTCAGAGCTGGGGAATCAGAGGCGGGGAATCAGAGTTGGGGAATCAGAGGCAGGGAATCAGATATGGGGAATCAGAGGCGGGGAATCAGAGGCGGGGAAACAGAGGCGGGGAATCAGATGTGGGGAATCAGAGGTGGGGAATCAGGGGCAGGGAATCAGTGGCAGGGAATCAGAGGCGGGGAATCAGAGGCGGGGAATCAAAGACAAGGAATCAGACACGGGGAATCAGAGGCGGGGAATCAGAGATGGGGAATCAGAGGCGGGGAATCAGAGGCAGGGAATCGGATGCCGGGAATCAGAGTTGGGGAATCAGAGTTGGGGAATCAGAGGCAGGGAATCAGAGTTGGGGAATCAGAGGCGGGGAATCAGATATAGGGAAATAGAGGCGGGGAATCAGATATGGGGAATCAGAGGTGTGGAATCAGAGGTTGGGAATCAGAGGCAGGGAATCAGAGTCCGGGAAACTGAGGCGGGGAATCAGATATTGGGAATCAGAGGTGGCGAATCAAAGGCGGTGAAACAGAGATGGGGAATCAGGGCAGGGAATAAGAGGCAGGGAATCAAACACGGGGAATCAGAGCTGGGGAATCAGAGGCGGGGAATCAGAGTTGGGAATCAGAGGCGGGGAAACAGGGGCGGGGAATCAGATATGGGGAATCAGAGGTGGGGAATCCGAGGTTGGGAATCAGAGGCAGGGAATCAGAGGCGGAAAATCAGAGGCGGGGAATCAGAGGAAGGGAATCAGATGTGCGGAATCGGAGATGGGGAATCAGAGGCAGGGAATCAGAGGCGGGGAATCAGAGGCGGGGAATCAGAGTCCGGGAATCAGATATGGGGAAACAGAGGCGGGGAATCCGAGGCGGGGAAACAGAGGCGGGGAATCAGATATGGGGAATCAGAGGTGGGGAATCAGAGGTTGGGAATCAGAGGCAGGGAATCAGAGGCTTGGAATCAGATGCAGGGAATCAGATGCGGGGAATCAGATGCGGGGAATCAGAGCTGGGGAATCAGAGGTGGGGAATCAGATTTGGGGAATCAGAGGCGGGGACTTAGATATTGGCAAACAGAGGCGGGGATTCAGAGGCGGGGAAACCCAGGCGGGGAATCAGATATGGGGAATCAGAGGTGGGGAATCAGAGGCAAGGAATCAGATGTGCGGAATCAGAGATGGGGAATCAGAGGCAGGGAATCAGAATCAGAAGCAGGGAATCAGAGGCCTGGAATCAGAGGCGGGGAATCAGAGGCAGGGAATCAGATGCGGGGAATCAGAGGCGGGGAATCAGAGCTGGGGAATCAGAGGCGGGGATTCAGAGTTGGGGAATCAGAGGCGGGGAATCAGAGGCGGGGAAACAGAGGCGGGGAATCAGATATGGGGAATCAGAGGTGGGGAATCAGAGGTTGGGAATCAGAAGCAGGGAATCAGAGGCGGGGAATCAGAGGCGGGGAATCAGAGGCAGGGAATCCGATGTGCGGAATCGGAGATGGGGAATCAGAGGCAGGGAATCAGATATGGGGAAACAGAGGCGGGGAATCCGAGGCGGGGAAACAGAGGCGGGGAATCAGATATGGGGAATCAGAGGTGGGGAATCAGAGGTGCGGAATCAGATTTGGGGAATCAGAGGCGGAGTCTTAGATATTGGGAAACAGAGGCGGGGAATCAGAGGCAGGGAAACCCAGGCGGGGAATCAGAAGCAGGGAATCAGAGGTGGGGAATCAGAGGCAAGGAATCAGATGTGCGGAATCAGAGATGGGGAATCAGAGGCAGGGAATCAGAATCAGAAGCAGGGAATCAGAGGCCGGGAATCAGAGGCTGGAATCAGATGCTGGGAATCAGAGGCCTGGAATCAGAGGCGGGGAATCAGAGGCAGGGAATCAGATGCGGGGAATCAGAGGCGGGGAATCAGAGCTGGGGAATCAGAGGCGGGGATTCAGAGTTGGGGAATCAGAGGCGGGGAATCAGAGGCGGGGAAACAGAGGCGGGGAATCAGATATGGGGAATCAGAGGTGGGGAATCAGAGGTTGGGAATCAGAAGCAGGGAATCAGAGGCGGGGAATCAGAGGCGGGGAATCAGAGGCAGGGAATCCGATGTGCGGAATCGGAGATGGGGAATCAGAGGCAGGGAATCAGATATGGGGAAACAGAGGCGGGGAATCCGAGGCGGGGAAACAGAGGCGGGGAATCAGATATGGGGAATCAGAGGTGGGGAATCAGAGGTGGGGAATCAGATTTGGGGAATCAGAGGCGGGGACTTAGATATTGGGAAACAGAGGCGGGGAATCAGAGGCAGGGAAACCCAGGCGGGGAATCAGAAGCAGGGAATCAGAGCTGGGGAATCAGAGGTGGGGAATCAGATTTGGGGAATCAGAGGCGGGGACTTAGATATTGGCAAACAGAGGCGGGGATTCAGAGGCGGGGAAACCCAGGCGGGGAATCAGATATGGGGAATCAGAGGTGGGGAATCAGAGGCAAGGAATCAGATGTGCGGAATCAGAGATGGGGAATCAGAGGCAGGGAATCAGAATCAGAAGCAGGGAATCAGAGGCCTGGAATCAGAGGCGGGGAATCAGAGGCAGGGAATCAGATGCGGGGAATCAGAGGCGGGGAATCAGAGCTGGGGAATCAGAGGCGGGGATTCAGAGTTGGGGAATCAGAGGCGGGGAATCAGAGGCGGGGAAACAGAGGCAGGGAATCGGATGCCGGGAATCAGAGTTGGGGAATCAGAGTTGGGGAATCAGAGGCAGGGAATCAGAGTTGGGGAATCAGAGGCGGGGAATCAGATATAGGGAAATAGAGGCGGGGAATCAGATATGGGGAATCAGAGGTGTGGAATCAGAGGTTGGGAATCAGAGGCAGGGAATCAGAGTCCGGGAAACTGAGGCGGGGAATCAGATATTGGGAATCAGAGGTGGCGAATCAAAGGCGGTGAAACAGAGATGGGGAATCAGGGCAGGGAATAAGAGGCAGGGAATCAAACACGGGGAATCAGAGCTGGGGAATCAGAGGCGGGGAATCAGAGTTGGGAATCAGAGGCGGGGAAACAGGGGCGGGGAATCAGATATGGGGAATCAGAGGTGGGGAATCCGAGGTTGGGAATCAGAGGCAGGGAATCAGAGGCGGAAAATCAGAGGCGGGGAATCAGAGGAAGGGAATCAGATGTGCGGAATCGGAGATGGGGAATCAGAGGCAGGGAATCAGAGGCGGGGAATCAGAGGCGGGGAATCAGAGTCCGGGAATCAGATATGGGGAAACAGAGGCGGGGAATCCGAGGCGGGGAAACAGAGGCGGGGAATCAGATATGGGGAATCAGAGGTGGGGAATCAGAGGTTGGGAATCAGAGGCAGGGAATCAGAGGCTTGGAATCAGATGCAGGGAATCAGATGCGGGGAATCAGATGCGGGGAATCAGAGCTGGGGAATCAGAGGTGGGGAATCAGATTTGGGGAATCAGAGGCGGGGACTTAGATATTGGCAAACAGAGGCGGGGATTCAGAGGCGGGGAAACCCAGGCGGGGAATCAGATATGGGGAATCAGAGGTGGGGAATCAGAGGCAAGGAATCAGATGTGCGGAATCAGAGATGGGGAATCAGAGGCAGGGAATCAGAATCAGAAGCAGGGAATCAGAGGCCTGGAATCAGAGGCGGGGAATCAGAGGCAGGGAATCAGATGCGGGGAATCAGAGGCGGGGAATCAGAGCTGGGGAATCAGAGGCGGGGATTCAGAGTTGGGGAATCAGAGGCGGGGAATCAGAGGCGGGGAAACAGAGGCGGGGAATCAGATATGGGGAATCAGAGGTGGGGAATCAGAGGTTGGGAATCAGAAGCAGGGAATCAGAGGCGGGGAATCAGAGGCGGGGAATCAGAGGCAGGGAATCCGATGTGCGGAATCGGAGATGGGGAATCAGAGGCAGGGAATCAGATATGGGGAAACAGAGGCGGGGAATCCGAGGCGGGGAAACAGAGGCGGGGAATCAGATATGGGGAATCAGAGGTGGGGAATCAGAGGTGCGGAATCAGATTTGGGGAATCAGAGGCGGAGTCTTAGATATTGGGAAACAGAGGCGGGGAATCAGAGGCAGGGAAACCCAGGCGGGGAATCAGAAGCAGGGAATCAGAGGTGGGGAATCAGAGGCAAGGAATCAGATGTGCGGAATCAGAGATGGGGAATCAGAGGCAGGGAATCAGAATCAGAAGCAGGGAATCAGAGGCCGGGAATCAGAGGCTGGAATCAGATGCTGGGAATCAGAGGCCTGGAATCAGAGGCGGGGAATCAGAGGCAGGGAATCAGATGCGGGGAATCAGAGGCGGGGAATCAGAGCTGGGGAATCAGAGGCGGGGATTCAGAGTTGGGGAATCAGAGGCGGGGAATCAGAGGCGGGGAAACAGAGGCGGGGAATCAGATATGGGGAATCAGAGGTGGGGAATCAGAGGTTGGGAATCAGAAGCAGGGAATCAGAGGCGGGGAATCAGAGGCGGGGAATCAGAGGCAGGGAATCCGATGTGCGGAATCGGAGATGGGGAATCAGAGGCAGGGAATCAGATATGGGGAAACAGAGGCGGGGAATCCGAGGCGGGGAAACAGAGGCGGGGAATCAGATATGGGGAATCAGAGGTGGGGAATCAGAGGTGGGGAATCAGATTTGGGGAATCAGAGGCGGGGACTTAGATATTGGGAAACAGAGGCGGGGAATCAGAGGCAGGGAAACCCAGGCGGGGAATCAGAAGCAGGGAATCAGAGCTGGGGAATCAGAGGTGGGGAATCAGATTTGGGGAATCAGAGGCGGGGACTTAGATATTGGCAAACAGAGGCGGGGATTCAGAGGCGGGGAAACCCAGGCGGGGAATCAGATATGGGGAATCAGAGGTGGGGAATCAGAGGCAAGGAATCAGATGTGCGGAATCAGAGATGGGGAATCAGAGGCAGGGAATCAGAATCAGAAGCAGGGAATCAGAGGCCTGGAATCAGAGGCGGGGAATCAGAGGCAGGGAATCAGATGCGGGGAATCAGAGGCGGGGAATCAGAGCTGGGGAATCAGAGGCGGGGATTCAGAGTTGGGGAATCAGAGGCGGGGAATCAGAGGCGGGGAAACAGAGGCGGGGAATCAGATATGGGGAATCAGAGGCGGGGATTCAGAGTTGGGGAATCAGAGGCGGGGAATCAGAGGCGGGGAAACAGAGGCGGGGAATCAGATATGGGGAATCAGAGGTGGGGAATCAGAGGTTGGGAATCAGAAGCAGGGAATCAGAGGCGGGGAATCAGAGGCGGGGAATCAGAGGCAGGGAATCCGATGTGCGGAATCGGAGATGGGGAATCAGAGGCAGGGAATCAGATATGGGGAAACAGAGGCGGGGAATCCGAGGCGGGGAAACAGAGGCGGGGAATCAGATATGGGGAATCAGAGGTGGGGAATCAGAGGTGCGGAATCAGATTTGGGGAATCAGAGGCGGAGTCTTAGATATTGGGAAACAGAGGCGGGGAATCAGAGGCAGGGAAACCCAGGCGGGGAATCAGAAGCAGGGAATCAGAGGTGGGGAATCAGAGGCAAGGAATCAGATGTGCGGAATCAGAGATGGGGAATCAGAGGCAGGGAATCAGAATCAGAAGCAGGGAATCAGAGGCCGGGAATCAGAGGCTGGAATCAGATGCTGGGAATCAGAGGCCTGGAATCAGAGGCGGGGAATCAGAGGCAGGGAATCAGATGCGGGGAATCAGAGGCGGGGAATCAGAGCTGGGGAATCAGAGGCGGGGATTCAGAGTTGGGGAATCAGAGGCGGGGAATCAGAGGCGGGGAAACAGAGGCGGGGAATCAGATATGGGGAATCAGAGGTGGGGAATCAGAGGTTGGGAATCAGAAGCAGGGAATCAGAGGCGGGGAATCAGAGGCGGGGAATCAGAGGCAGGGAATCCGATGTGCGGAATCGGAGATGGGGAATCAGAGGCAGGGAATCAGATATGGGGAAACAGAGGCGGGGAATCCGAGGCGGGGAAACAGAGGCGGGGAATCAGATATGGGGAATCAGAGGTGGGGAATCAGAGGTGGGGAATCAGATTTGGGGAATCAGAGGCGGGGACTTAGATATTGGGAAACAGAGGCGGGGAATCAGAGGCAGGGAAACCCAGGCGGGGAATCAGAAGCAGGGAATCAGAGGTGGGGAATCAGAGGCAAGGAATCAGATGTGCGGAATCAGAGATGGGGAATCAGAGGCAGGGAATCAGAATCAGAAGCAGGGAATCAGAGGCCGGGAATCAGAGGCTGGAATCAGATGCTGGGAATCAGAGGCCTGGAATCAGAGGCGGGGAATCAGAGGCAGGGAATCAGATGCGGGGAATCAGAGGCGGGGAATCAGAGCTGGGGAATCAGAGGCGGGGATTCAGAGTTGGGGAATCAGAGGCGGGGAATCAGAGGCGGGGAAACAGAGGCAGGGAATCAGATATGGGGAATCAGAGGTGGGGTATCAGGGGCAGGGAATCAGTGGCAGGGAATCAGAGGCGGGGAAACAGAGGCGGGGAATCAGAGGCAGGGAATCAGACACGTGGAATCAGATATGGGGAAACAGAGGCGGGGAATCAGAGGCGGGCAAACAGAGGCGGGGTATTAGATATGGGGAATCAGAGGTGGGGAATCAGAGGTGGTGAATCAGAGATGGGGAATCACAGGCGGGGAATCAGAGGCAGGGAATAGAACGCGGGGAATCAGAGGCGGGGAATCAGAGCTGGGGAATCAGAGGCGGGGAATCATAGTTGGGAATCAGAGGCGGGGAATCAGATATGGGGAAACAGAGGCGGGGAATCAAAGGCGGGGAAACAGAGGCGGGGAATCAGATATGGGGAATCGGATGCGGGGAATCAGATGCGGGGAATGGGAGCTGGGGAATCAGAGGCGGGGTATCAGAGTTGGGGCATCTGAGGTGGGGAATTAGATATGGGGAAACAGAGGCGGGGAATCAGAGGCGGGGAAACAGAGGCGAGGAATCAGATATGGGGAATCAGAGGTGGGGAATCAGAGGCAGGGAATCAGATGTGCGGAATCAGAGATGGGGAATCAGAGTCAGGGAATCAGAATCAGAAGCGGGGAATCAGAGGCCGGGAATCAGAGGCCGGGATTCAGATGCCGGGAATAAGAGGCCGGGAATCAGAGGTGGGGAATCAGAGTCCGGGAATCAGAGATGGGGATTCAGAGGCGGGGAATGATATATGGGGAATCAGAGGCGGGGAATCAGAGGCGGGGTAACAGAGGTGGGGAATCAGATATGGGGAATCAGAGGTGGCGAATCAAAGGCGGTGAATCAGAGATGGGGAATCAGAGGCGGGGAATCAGAGGCAGGGAATCAAACACGGGGAATCAGAGGCGGGGAATCAGAGCTGGGGAATCAGAGGCGGGGAATCAGAGTTGGGGAATCAGAGGCGGGGAATCAGATATGGGGAAACAGGGGCGGGGAATCAGAGGCAGGGAAACAGAGGCGGGGAATCAGATATGGGGAATCAGGGGTGGGGAATCAGAGGTTGGGAATCAGAGGCAGGGAATCAGAGGCGTGGAAACAGAGGCGGGGATTCAGATATGGGGAATCAGAGGTGGGGAGTCAGGGGCGTGGAATCAGAGGCAGGGAATTAGATGTGGTGAATCAGAGATGGGGAATCAGAGGCAGGGAATCAGAATCAGAAGCGGGGTATCAGTGGCCGGGAATCAGAGGAAGGTAATCAGAGGCAGGGGATCAAACACGGGGAATCAGAGGCTGGGAATCAGAGCTGGGGAATTAGAGGCGGGGAATCAGAGCTGGGGAATCACAGGCGGGGAATCAGAGATGGGGAATCAGAGGCGGGGAATCAGAGGCAGGGAATCAGATGCGGGGAATCAGAGGCGGGGAATCAGAGCTGGCCAATCAGAGGCGGGGAATCAGAGGTGGGCAATCAGAGGATGGGAATCAGATATGGGGAATCAGAGGCGGGTAATCAGAGCTGGGGAATCACAGGCGGGGAATCAGAGTTGGGGAATCAGAGGCGGGGAATCAGATATGGGGAAACAGAGGCGGGGAATCAGAGGCGGTGAAACAGAGGCGGGGAATCAGATATTGGGAATCAGAGGTGGGGAATCAGAGGTTGGGAATCAGAGGCCTGGAATCAGAGGCGTGGAATCAGAGGCAGGGAATCAGATGCGGGGAATCAGAGGAGGGGAATCAGAGCTGGGGAATCAGAGGCGGGGTATTAGAGTTGGGGAATCAGAGGCGGGGAATCAGACGCGGGGAATCAGAGGGGGGGAATCATAGCTGGCGAATCAGAGGCGGGGAATCAGGGGTGGGCAATCAGAGGCCGGGAATCAGAGGTGGTGAATCAGAGATGGGGAATCAGAGGCGGGGAATCAGTGGCAGGGAATCAGATATGGGGAATCAGAGGCGTGGAATCAGAGGCAGGGAATCAGACACGGGGAATCAGACACGGGGAATCAGAGGTGGGGAATCAGAGATGGGGAATCAGAGGCGGTGAATCAGAGATGGGGAATCAGAGGCGGGGAATCAGAGGCAGGAAATCAGACACGGGGATTCAGAGGCTGGGAATCAGACGGGGGGAATCAAAGGCGGGGAATCAGAGCTGGGGAATCAGAGGCAGGGAATCAGAGGCGGGGAATCAGATATGGGGAATCAGAGGCTGGTATTCAGAGGCGGGGAATCAGAGGCAGGGAATCAGACACGGGGAATCAGAGGTGGGGAATCAGAGATGGGGAATCAGAGGCGGAGAATCAGAGTTGGGGATTCAGAGGCAGGGAATCGGATGTGCGGAATCAGAGATGGGGAATCAGAGGTGGGGAATCAGAGGCGGTGAATCAGAGATGGGGAATCAGAGGCGGGGAATCAGAGGCAGGAAATCAGACACGGGGATTCAGAGGCTGGGAATCAGACGGGGGGAATCAAAGGCGGGGAATCAGAGCTGGGGAATCAGAGGCAGGGAATCAGAGTTGGGGATTCAGAGACGGGGAATCAGATATGGGGAAACAGAGGCGGGGTATCAGAGGCGGGCAAACAGAGGCGGGGAATTAGATATGGGGAATCAGATGTGGGGAATCAGAAGTGGTGAATCAGTGATGGGGAATCACAGGCGGGGAATCAGAGGCAGGGAATAGAACGCAGGGAATCAGAGGCAGGGAATCAGAGCTGGGGAATCAGAGGCGGGGAATCATAGTTGGGAATCAGAGTCGGGGAATCAGATATGGGGAAACAGAGGCGGGGAATCAGAGGCGGGGAAACAGAGGCGGGGAATCAGAGCTGGGGAATCAGAGGCGGGGAATCATAGTTGGGAATCAGAGGCGGGGTATCAGATATGGGGAAACAGAGGCGGGGAATCAAAGGCGGGGAAACAGAGGCGGGGAATCAGATATGGGGAATCAGATGCGGGGAATCAGATGCGGGGAATGGGAGCTGGGGAATCAGAGGCGGGGTATCAGAGTTGGGGCATCTGAGGTGGGGAATTAGATATGGGGAAACAGAGGCGGGGAATCAGAGGCGGGGAAACAGAGGCGAGGAATCAGATATGGGGAATCAGAGGTGGGGAATCAGAGGCAGGGAATCAGATGTGCGGAATCAGAGATGGGGAATCAGAGGCAGGGAATCAGAATCAGAAGCGGGGAATCAGAGGCCGGGAATCAGAGGCCGGGATTCAGATGCCGGGAATAAGAGGCCGGGAATCAGAGGTGGGGAATCAGAGTCCGGGAATCAGAGATGGGGATTCAGAGGCGGGGAATGATATATGGGGAATCAGAGGCGGGGAATCAGAGGCGGGGTAACAGAGGTGGGGAATCAGATATGGGGAATCAGAGGTGGCGAATCAAAGGCGGTGAATCAGAGATGGGGAATCAGAGGCGGGGAATCAGAGGCAGGGAATCAAACACGGGGAATCAGAGGCGGGGAATCAGAGCTGGGGAATCAGAGGCGGGGAATCAGAGTTGGGGAATCAGAGGCGGGGAATCAGATATGGGGAAACAGGGGCGGGGAATCAGAGGCAGGGAAACAGAGGCGGGGAATCAGATATGGGGAATCAGGGGTGGGGAATCAGAGGTTGGGAATCAGAGGCAGGGAATCAGAGGCGTGGAAACAGAGGCGGGGATTCAGATATGGGGAATCAGAGGTGGGGAGTCAGGGGTGTGGAATCAGAGGCAGGGAATTAGATGTGGTGAATCAGAGATGGGGAATCAGAGGCAGGGAATCAGAATCAGAAGCGGGGTATCAGTGGCCGGGAATCAGAGGAAGGTAATCAGAGGCAGGGGATCAAACACGGGGAATCAGAGGCTGGGAATCAGAGCTGGGGAATTAGAGGCGGGGAATCAGAGCTGGGGAATCACAGGCGGCGAATCAGAGATGGGGAATCAGAGGCGGGGAATCAGAGGCAGGGAATCAGATGCGGGGAATCAGAGGCGGGGAATCAGAGCTGGCGAATCAGAGGCGGGGAATCAGAGGTGGGCAATCAGAGGATGGGAATCAGATATGGGGAATCAGAGGCGGGTAATCAGAGCTGGGGAATCACAGGCGGGGAATCAGAGTTGGGGAATCAGAGGCGGGGAATCAGATATGGGGAAACAGAGGCGGGGAATCAGAGGCGGTGAAACAGAGGCGGGGAATCAGATATTGGGAATCAGAGGTGGGGAATCAGAGGTTGGGAATCAGAGGCCTGGAATCAGAGGCGTGGAATCAGAGGCAGGGAATCAGATGCGGGGAATCAGAGGAGGGGAATCAGAGCTGGGGAATCAGAGGCGGGGTATTAGAGTTGGGGAATCAGAGGCGGGGAATCAGACGCGGGGAATCAGAGGGGGGGAATCATAGTTGGCGAATCAGAGGCGGGGAATCAGGGGTGGGCAATCAGAGGCCGGGAATCAGAGGTGGTGAATCAGAGATGGGGAATCAGAGGCGGGGAATCAGTGGCAGGGAATCAGATATGGGGAATCAGAGGCGTGGAATCAGAGGCAGGGAATCAGACACGGGGAATCAGACACGGGGAATCAGAGGTGGGGAATCAGAGATGGGGAATCAGAGGCGGTGAATCAGAGATGGGGAATCAGAGGCGGGGAATCAGAGGCAGGAAATCAGACACGGGGATTCAGAGGCTGGGAATCAGACGGGGGGAATCAAAGGCGGGGAATCAGAGCTGGGGAATCAGAGGCAGGGAATCAGAGGCGGGGAATCAGATATGGGGAATCAGAGGCTGGTATTCAGAGGCGGGGAATCAGAGGCAGGGAATCAGACACGGGGAATCAGAGGTGGGGAATCAGAGATGGGGAATCAGAGGCGGAGAATCAGAGTTGGGGATTCAGAGGCAGGGAATCGGATGTGCGGAATCAGAGATGGGGAATCAGAGGTGGGGAATCAGAGGCGGTGAATCAGAGATGGGGAATCAGAGGCGGGGAATCAGAGGCAGGAAATCAGACACGGGGATTCAGAGGCTGGGAATCAGACGGGGGGAATCAAAGGCGGGGAATCAGAGCTGGGGAATCAGAGGCAGGGAATCAGAGTTGGGGATTCAGAGACGGGGAATCAGATATGGGGAAACAGAGGCGGGGTATCAGAGGCGGGCAAACAGAGGCGGGGAATTAGATATGGGGAATCAGATGTGGGGAAACAGAAGTGGTGAATCAGTGATGGGGAATCACAGGCGGGGAATCAGAGGCAGGGAATAGAACGCAGGGAATCAGAGGCAGGGAATCAGAGCTGGGGAATCAGAGGCGGGGAATCATAGTTGGGAATCAGAGTCGGGGAATCAGATATGGGGAAACAGAGGCGGGGAATCAGAGGCGGGGAAACAGAGGCGGGGAATCAGATATGGGGAATCGGATGCGGGGAATCAGAGGCGGGGAATCAGAGCTGGGGAATCAGAGGCGGGGAATCAGAGTTGGGGCATCAGAGGTGGGGAATCAAATATAGGGAATCAGAGGTGGTGAATCAGAGGTTGTGAATCAGAGATGGGGAATCAAGGCGGGGAATCAGAGGCAGGGAATCAGACGCGGGGAATCAGAGGCGGGGATTCAGAGCTGGGGAATCAGAGGCGGGGAATCAGAGTTGGGGAATCAGAGGCGGGGAATCAGAGGCGGGGAAACAGATGCGGGGAATCAGATATGGGGAATCAGAGGTGGGGAATCAGAGGCAGGGAATCAGATGTGCGGAATCAGAGATGGGGAATAAGAGGCAGGGAATCAGAATCAGAAGCGGGGAATCAGAGGCCGGGAATCAGAGGCCGGGAATCAGATGCTGGGAATAAGAGGCCGGGAATCAGAGGTGGGGAATCAGATATGGGGAATCAGAGGTGGCGAATCAAAGGCGGTGAATCAGAGATGGGGAATCAGAGGCGGGGAATCAGAGGCAGGGAATCAGATGCGGGGAATCAGAGGCGGGGAATCAGAGCTGGCGAATCAGAGGCTGGGAATTAGAGGTGGGCAATCAGAGGCGGGGAATCAGATATGGGGAATCAGAGGCGGGGAATCAGAGGCGGGGAAACAGAGGCGGGGAATCAAATATAGGGAATCAGAGGTGGGGAATCAGAGGTTGTGAATCAGAGATGGGGAATCAAGGCGGGGAATCAGAGGCAGGGAATCAGACGCGGGGAATCAGAGGCGGGGATTCAGAGCTGGGGAATCAGAGGCGGGGAATCAGAGTTGGGGAATCAGAGGCAGGGAATCAGATATGGGGAATCAGAGGCGGGGAATCAGAGGCGGGGAAACAGAGGCGGGGAATCAGATGTGGGGAATCAGAGGTGGGGAATCAGGGGCAGGGAATCAGTGGCAGGGAATCAGAGGCGGGGAATCAGAGGCGGGGAATCAAAGATGGGGAATCAGAGGCGGGGAATCAGAGGCAGGGAATCGGATGCCGGGAATCAGAGTCGGGGAATCAGAGATGGGGAATCAGAGGCGGGGAATCAGAGTTGGGGAATCAGAGGCGGGGAATCAGATATGGAGAAATAGAGGCGGGGAATCAGATATGGGGAATCAGAGGTGTGGAATCAGAGGTTGGGAATCAGAGGCAGGGAATCAGAGTCCGGGAAACTGAGACGGGGAATCAGATATTGGGAATCAGAGATGGCGAATCAAAGGCGGTGAAACAGAGATGGGGAATCAGGGCAGGGAATCAGAGGCAGGGAATCAAACACGGGGAATCAGAGCTGGGGAATCAGAGGCGGGGAATCAGAGTTGGGAATCAGAGGCGGGGAATCAGAGGCGGGGAAACAGAGGCGGGGAATCAGATATGGGGAATCAGAGGTGGGGAATCCGAGGTTGGGAATCAGAGGCAGGGATTCAGAGGCGGAAAATCAGAGGCGGGGAATCAGAGGAAGGGAATCAGAGTTGGGGAATCAGAGGCGGGGAATCAGAAATGGGGAAACAGGGGCGGGGAATCAGAGGCAGGGAAACAGAGGCGGGGAATCAGATATGGGGAATCAGGGGTGGGGAATCAGAGGCGGGGAATCAGAGTTGGGAATCAGAGGCGGGGAATCAGAGGCGGGGAAACAGAGGCGGGGAATCAGATATGGGGAATCAGAGGTGGTGAATCCGAGGTTGGGAATCAGAGGCAGGGAATCAGAGGCGGAAAATCAGAGGCGGGGAATCAGAGGAAGGGAATCAGATGTGCGGAATCGGAGATGGGGTATCAGAGGCAGGGAATCAGAGGCGGGGAATCAGAGGCGGGGAATCAGAGGCCGGGAATCAGATATGGGGAAACAGAGGCGGGGAATCCGAGGCGGGGAAACAGAGGCGGGGAATCAGATATGGGGAATCAGAGGTGGGGAATCAGAGGTTGGGAATCAGAGGCAGGGAATCAGAGGCGTGGAATCAGATGCAGGGAATCAGATGCGGGGAATCAGAGGCGGGGAATCAGAGCTGGGGAATCAGAGGTGGGGAATCAGATTTGGGGAATCAGAGGCGGGGACTTAGATATTGGGAAACAGAGGCGGGGAATCAGAGGCGGGGAAACCCAGGCGGGGAATCAGATATGGGGAATCAGAGGTGGGGAATCAGAGGCAAGGAATCAGATGTGCGGAATCAGAGATGGGGAATCAGAGGCAGGGAATCAGAATCAGAAGCAGGGAATCAGAGGCCGGGAATCAGAGGCCGGAATCAGATGCTGGGAATCAGAGGCCTGGAATCAGAGGCGGGGAATCAGAGGCAGGGAATCAGATGCGGGGAATCAGAGGCGGGGAATCAGAGCTGGGGAATCAGAGGCGGGGATTCAGAGTTGGGGAATCAGAGGCGGGGAATCAGAGGCGGGGAAACAGAGGCGGGGAATCAGATATGGGGAATCAGAGGTGGGGAATCAGAGGTTGGGAATCAGAAGCAGGGAATCAGAGGCGGGGAATCAGAGGCGGGGAATCAGAGGCAGGAAATCCGATGTGCGGAATCGGAGATGGGGAATCAGAGGCAGGGAATCAGAGGCGGGGAATCAGAGGCGGAGAATCAGAGGCCGGGAATCAGATATGGGGAAACAGAGGCGGGGAATCAGAGGCGGGGAAACAGAGGCGGGGAATCAGATATGGGGAATCAGAGGTGGGGAATCAGAGGTTGGGAATCAGAGGCAGGGAATCAGAGGCTGGGAATCAGATGCAGGGAATCAGATGCGGGGAATCAGAGGCGGGGAATCAGAGCTGGGGAATCAGAGGTGGGGAATCAGAGTTGGGGAATCAGAGTCGGGGACTTAGATATGGGGAAACAGAGGCAGGGAATCAGAGGCGGGGAAACAGACGCGGGGAATCAGATGCGGGGATTCAGAGCTGGGGAATCAGAGGCGGGGAATCAGAGTTGGGGAATCAGAGGCGGGGAATCAGATATGGGGAATCAGAGGCGGGGAATCAGAGGCGGGGAAACAGAGGCAGGGAATCAGATATGGGGAATCAGAGGTGGGGTATCAGGGGCAGGGAATCAGTGGCAGGGAATCAGAGGCGGGGATACAGAGGCGGGGAATCAGAGGCAGGGAATCAGACACGGGGAATCAGATATGGGGAAACAGAGGCGGGGAATCAGAGGCGGGGAATTAGATATGGGGAATCAGAGGTGGGGAATCAGAGGTGGTGAATCAGAGATGGGGAATCACAGGCGGGGAATCAGAGGCAGGGAATAGAACGCGGGGAATCAGAGGCGGGGAATCAGAGCTGGGGAATCAGAGGCGGGGAATCATAGTTGGGAATCAGAGGCGGGGAATCAGATATGGGGAAACAGAGGCGGGGAATCAAAGGCGGGGAAACAGATGCGGGGAATCAGATATGGGGAATCGGATGCGGGGAATCAGAGGCGGGGAATGGGAGCTGGGGAATCAGAGGCGGGGTATCAGAGTTGGGGCATCTGAGGTGGGGAATTAGATATGGGGAAACAGAGGCGGGGAATCAGAGGCGGGGAAACAGAGGCGAGGAATCAGATATGGGGAATCAGAGGTGGGGAATCAGAGGCAGGGAATCAGATGTGCGGAATCAGAGATGGGGAATCAGAGGCAGGGAATCAGAATCAGAAGCGGGGAATCAGAGGCCGGGAATCAGAGGCCGGGATTCAGATGCCGGGAATAAGAGGCCGGGAATCAGAGGTGGGGAATCAGAGTCCGGGAATCAGAGATGGGGATTCAGAGGCGGGGAATGATATATGGGGAATCAGAGGCGGGGAATCAGAGGCGGGGTAACAGAGGTGGGGAATCAGATATGGGGAATCAGAGGTGGCGAATCAAAGGCGGTGAATCAGAGGTGGGGAATCAGAGGCGGGGAATCAGAGGCAGGGAATCAAACACGGGGAATCAGAGGCGGGGAATCAGAGCTGGGGAATCAGAGGCGGGGAATCAGAGTTGGGGAATCAGAGGCGGGGAATCAGATATGGGGAAACAGGGGCGGGGAATCAGAGGCAGGGAAACAGAGGCGGGGAATCAGATATGGGGAATCAGGGGTGGGGAATCAGAGGTTGGGAATCAGAGGCAGGGAATCAGAGGCGTGGAAACAGAGGCGGGGATTCAGATATGGGGAATCAGAGGTGGGGAATCAGGGGCGTGGAATCAGAGGCAGGGAATTAGATGTGGTGAATCAGAGATGGGGAATCAGAGGCAGGGAATCAGAATCAGAAGCGGGGTATCAGTGGCCGGGAATCAGAGGCAGGGAATCAGATGCTGGGAATAAGAGGCCGGGAATCAGAGGTGGGGAATCAGAGTCTGGGAATCAGAGATGGGGATTCAGAGGCGGGGAATGAGATATGGAGAATCAGAGGCGGGGAATCAGAGGCCGGGAAACAGAGGTGGGGAATCAGATATGGGGAATCAGAGGTGGCGAATCAAAGGCGGTGAATCAGAGATGGGGAATCAGAGGCGGGGAATCAGAGGCAGGGAATCAGATGCGGGGAATCAGAGGCGGGGAATCAGAGCTGGCGAATCAGAGGCGGGGAATCAGAGGTGGGCAATCAGAGGCGGGGAATCAGATATGGGGAATCAGAGGCGGGGAATCAGAGGCGGGGAAACAGAGGCGGGGAATCAAATATAGGGAATCAGAGGTGGGGAATCAGAGGTTGTGAATCAGAGATGGTGAATCAAGGCGGGGAATCAGAGGCAGGGAATCAGACACGGGGAATCAGAGGCGGGGATTCAGAGCTGGGGAATCAGAGGCGGGGAATCAGAGTTGGGGAATCAGAGGCAGGGAATCAGATATGGGGAATCAGAGGCGGGGAATCAGAGGCGGGGAAACAGAGGCGGGGAATCAGATATGGGGAATCAGAGGTGGGGAATCAGGGGCAGGGATTCAGTGTCAGGGAATCAGAGGCGGGGAATCAGAGGCGGGGAATCAGAGGCAGGGAATCAGACACGGGGAATCAGAGGCGGGGAATCAGAGATGGGGAATCAGAGGCGGGGAATCAGAGGCAGGGAATCGGACGCCGGGAATCAGAGTCGGGGAATCAGAGCTGGGGAATCAGAGGCGGGGAATCAGAGTTGGGGTATCAGAGGCGGGGATTCAGATATGGGGAAATAGAGGCGGGGAATCAGATATGGGGAATCAGAGGTGTGGAATCAGAGGTTGGGAATCAGAGGAAGGGAATCAGAGTCGGGGAAACAGAGGCGGGGAATCAGATATGTGGAATCAGAGGTGGCGAATCAAAGGCGGTGAAACAGAGATGGGGAATCAGGGCAGGGAATCAGAGGCAGGGAATCAAACACGGGGAATCAGAGGTGGGGAATCAGAGGTGGGGAATCAGAGGCAGGGAATCGGAGATGGGGAATCAGAGGCAGGGAATCAGAGGTGGGGAATCAGAGGCGGGGAATCAGAGGCCGGGAATCAGATATGGGGAAACTGAGGCGGTGAATCCGAGGCGGGGAAACTGAGGCGGGGAATCAGATATGGGGAATCAGAGGTGGGGAATCAGAGGTTGGGAATCAGAGGCAGGGAATCAGAGGCTTGGAATCAGATGCAGGGAATAAGATGCGGGGAATCAGAGGCGGGGAATCAGAGCTGGGGAATCAGAGGTGGGGAATCAGATTTGGGGAATCAGAGGTGGGGACTTAGATATTGGGAAACAGAGGCGGGGAATCAGAGGCGGGGAAACAGAGGCGGGGAATCAGATATGGGGAATCAGAGGTGGGGAATCAGAGGCAGGGAATCAGATGTGCGGAATCAGAGATGGGGAATCAGAGGCAGGGAATCAGAATCAGAAGCAGGGAATCAGAGGCCGGGAATCAGAGGCCGGAATCAGATGATGGGAATCAGAGGCCTGGAATCAGAGGCGGGGAATCAGAGGCGGGGAAACAGAGGCGGGGAATCAGATATGGGGAATCAGAGGTGGGGCATCAGAGGTTGTGAATCACAGATGGGGAATCAGAGGCGGGGAATCAGAGGCAGGGAATCAGACGCGGGGAATCAGAGGCAGGGATTCAGAGCTGGGGAATCAGAAGCGGGGAATCAGAGTTGGGGAATCAGAGGCGGGGAATCAAATATGGGGAATCAGAGGCAGGGAATCAGAGGCTGGGAATCAGAGGCAGGGAATCAGACGCGGGGAATCTGAGGCGGGGAATCAGAGCTGGGGAATCAGAGGTGGGGAATCAGAGTTGGGGAATCAGAGGCAGGGAATTGGATGTGCGGAATCAGAGATGGGGAATCAGAGGTGGGGAATCAGAGGTGGTGAATCAGAGATGGGGAATCAGAGGCGGGGAATCAGAGGCAGCAAATCAGACACGGGGATTCAGAGGCTGGGAATCAGACGGGGGGAATCAAAGGCGGGGCATCAGAGCTGGGGAATCTGAGGCAGGGAATCAGAGTTGGGGATTCAGAGGCGGGGAATCAGATATGGGGAAACAGAGGCGGGGAATCAGAGGCGGGCACACAGAGGCGGGGAATTAGATATGGGGAATCAGAGGTAGGGAATCAGAGGTGGTGAATCAGTGATGGGGAATCACAGGCGGGGAATCAGAGGTAGGGAATAGAACGCGGGGAATCAGAGGCAGGGAATCAGAGCTGGGGAATCAGAGGTGGGGAATCATAGTTGGGAATCAGAGGCGGGAATCAGATATGGGGAAACAGAGGCGGGGAATCAGAGGCGAGGAAACAGAGGCGGGGAATCAGATATGGGGAATCGGATGCAGGGAATCAGAGGCGGGGAATCAGAGCTGGGGAATCAGAGGCGGGGAATCAGAGTTGGGGCATCAGAGGTGGGGAATTAGATATAGGGAAACAGAGGCGGGGAATCAGTGGCGGGGAAACAGAGGCGGGGAATCAGATATGGGGAATCAGAGGTGGGGAATCAGAGGCAGTGAATCAGATGTGCGGAATCAGAGATGGGGAATCAGAGGCAGGGAATCAGAAGCGGGGAATCAGAGGCCGGGAATCAGAGGCCGGGAATCAGATGCTGGGAATAAGAGGCCGGGAATCAGAGGAGGGGAATCAGAGTCCGGGAATCAGAGATGGGGATTCAGAGGCGGGGAATGAGATATGGAGAATCAGAGGCGGGGAATCAGAGGCGGGGAAACAGAGGTGGGGAATCAGATATGGGGAATCAGAGGTGGCGAATCAAAGGCGGTGAATCAGAGATGGGGAATCAGAGGCGGGGAATCAGAGGCAGGGAATCAGATGCGGGGAATCAGAGGCGGGGAATCAGAGCTGGCGAATCAGAGGCGGGGAATCAGAGGTGGGCAATCAGAGGCGGGGAATCAGATATGGGGAATCAGAGGCGGGGAATCAGAGGCGGGGAAACAGAGGCGGGGAATCAAATATAGGGAATCAGAGGTGGGGAATCAGAGATTGTGAATCAGAGATGGGGAATCAAGGCGGGGAATCAGAGGCAGGGAATCAGACGCGGGGAATCAGAGGCGGGGATTCAGAGCTGGGGAATCTGAGGCGGGGAATCAGAGTTGGGGAATCAGAGGCAGGGAATCAGATATGGGGAATCAGAGGCGGGGAATCAGAGGCCGGGAATCAGATATGGGGAAACAGAGGCGGGGAATCCGAGGCGGGGAAACAGAGGCGGGGAATCAGATATGGGGAATCAGAGGTGGGGAATCAGAGGTTGGGAATCAGAGGCAGGGAATCACAGGCTTGGAATCAGATGCAGGGTATCAGAGGCGGGGAATCAGAGGCGGGGAATCAGAGCTGGGGAATCAGAGGTGGGGAATCAGAGGCAGGGAATCAGATGTGCGGAATCAGAGATGGGGAATCAGAGGCAGGGAATCAGAATCAGAAGCAGGGAATCAGAGGCCGGGAATCAGAGGCCGGAATCAGATGCTATGAATCAGAGGCCTGGAATCAGAGGCGGGGAATCAGAGGCAGGGAATCAGATGCGGGGAATCAGAGGCGGGGAATCAGAGCTGGGGAATCAGAGGCGGGGTATTAGAGTTGGGGAATCAGAGGCGGGGAATCAGATATGGGGAAACAGAGGTGGGGAATCAGAGGCGGGGAAACAGATATGGGGAAACAGAGGTGGGGAATCAGAGGCGGGGAAACAGAGGCAGGGAATAAGATATGGGGAATCAGAGGTGGGGCATCAGAGGTTGTGAATCACAGATGGGGAATCAGAGGCGGGGAATCAGAGGCAGGGAATCAGACGCGGGGAATCAGAGGCGGGGATTCAGAGCTGGGGAATCAGAAGCGGGGAATCAGAGTTGGGGAATCAGAGGCGGGGAATCAGATATGGGTAATCAGAGGCAGGGAATCAGAGGCGGGGAATCAGAGGCAGGGAATCAGACGCGGGGAATCTGAGGCGGGGAATCAGAGCTGGGGAATCAGAGGTGGGTAATCAGAGTTGGGGAATCAGAGGCAGGGAATTGGATGTGCGGAATCAGAGAGGGGGAATCAGAGGTGGGAATCAGAGGCGGTGAATCAGAGATGGGGAATCAGAGGCGGGGAATCAGAGGCAGGAAATCAGACACGGGGATTCAGAGGCTGGGAATCAGACGGGGGGAATCAAAGGCGGGGAATCAGAGCTGGGGAATCTGAGGCAGGGAATCAGAGTTGGGGATTCAGAGGCTGGGAATCAGATATGGGGAAACAGAGGCGGGGAATCAGAGGCGGGCAAACAGAGGCGGGGAATTAGATATGGGGAATCAGAGGTAGGGAATCAGAGGTGGTGAATCAGTGATGGGGAATCACAGGCGGGGAATCAGAGGCAGGGAATAGAACGCGGGGAATCAGAGGCAGGGAATCAGAGCTGGGGAATCAGAGGAGGGGATTCATAGTTGGGAATCAGAGGCGGGAATCAGATATGGGGAAACAGAGGCGGGGAATCAGAGGCGGTGAAACAGAGGCGGGGAATCAGATATGGGGAATCGGATGCAGGGAATCAGAGGCGGGGAATCAGAGCTGGGGAATCAGAGGCGGGGAATCAGAGTTGGGGCATCAGAAGTGGGGAATTAGATATAGGGAAACAGAGGCGGGGAATCAGAGGCGGGGAAACAGAGGCGGGGAATCAGATATGGGGAATCAGAGGTGGGGAATCAGAGGCAGGGAATCAGATGTGCGGAATCAGAGATGGGGAATAAGAGGCAGGGAATCAGAATCAGAAGCGGGGAATCAGAGGCCGGGAATCAGAGGCCGGGAATCAGATGCTGGGAATAAGAGGCCGGGAATCAGAGGTGGGGAATCAGATATGGGGAATCAGAGGTGGCGAATCAAAGGCGGTGAATCAGAGATGGGGAATCAGAGGCGGGGAATCAGAGGCAGGGAATCAGATGCGGGGAATCAGAGGCGGGGAATCAGAGCTGGCGAATCAGAGGCTGGGAATTAGAGGTGGGCAATCAGAGGCGGGGAATCAGATATGGGGAATCAGAGGCGGGGAATCAGAGGCGGGGAAACAGAGGCGGGGAATCAAATATAGGGAATCAGAGGTGGGGAATCAGAGGTTGTGAATCAGAGATGGGGAATCAAGGCGGGGAATCAGAGGCAGGGAATCAGACGCGGGGAATCAGAGGCGGGGATTCAGAGCTGGGGAATCAGAGGCGGGGAATCAGAGTTGGGGAATCAGAGGCAGGGAATCAGATATGGGGAATCAGAGGCGGGGAATCAGAGGCGGGGAAACAGAGGCGGGGAATCAGATGTGGGGAATCAGAGGTGGGGAATCAGGGGCAGGGAATCAGTGGCAGGGAATCAGAGGCGGGGAATCAGAGGCGGGGAATCAAAGACAGGGAATCAGACACGGGGAATCAGAGGCGGGGAATCAGAGATGGGGAATCAGAGGCGGGGAATCAGAGGCAGGCAATCGGATGCCGGGAATCAGAGTTGGGGAATCAGAGTTGGGGAATCAGAGGCAGGGAATCAGAGTTGGGGAATCAGAGGCGGGGAATCAGATATGGGGAAATAGAGGCGGGGAATCAGATATGGGGAATCAGAGGTGTGGAATCAGAGGCTGGGAATCAGAGGCAGGGAATCAGACGCGGGGAATCTGAGGCGGGGAATCAGAGCTGGGGAATCAGAGGTGGGGAATCAGAGTTGGGGAATCAGAGGCAGGGAATTGGATGTGCGGAATCAGAGATGGGGAATCAGAGGTGGGGAATCAGAGGTGGTGAATCAGAGATGGGGAATCAGAGGCGGGGAATCAGAGGCAGCAAATCAGACACGGGGATTCAGAGGCTGGGAATCAGACGGGGGGAATCAAAGGCGGGGCATCAGAGCTGGGGAATCTGAGGCAGGGAATCAGAGTTGGGGATTCAGAGGCGGGGAATCAGATATGGGGAAACAGAGGCGGGGAATCAGAGGCGGGCACACAGAGGCGGGGAATTAGATATGGGGAATCAGAGGTAGGGAATCAGAGGTGGTGAATCAGTGATGGGGAATCACAGGCGGGGAATCAGAGGTAGGGAATAGAACGCGGGGAATCAGAGGCAGGGAATCAGAGCTGGGGAATCAGAGGCGGGGAATCATAGTTGGGAATCAGAGGCGGGAATCAGATATGGGGAAACAGAGGCGGGGAATCAGAGGCGAGGAAACAGAGGCGGGGAATCAGATATGGGGAATCGGATGCAGGGAATCAGAGGCGGGGAATCAGAGCTGGGGAATCAGAGGCGGGGAATCAGAGTTGGGGCATCAGAGGTGGGGAATTAGATATAGGGAAACAGAGGCGGGGAATCAGAGGCGGGGAAACAGAGGCGGGGAATCAGATATGGGGAATCAGAGGTGGGGAATCAGAGGCAGTGAATCAGATGTGCGGAATCAGAGATGGGGAATCAGAGGCAGGGAATCAGAAGCGGGGAATCAGAGGCCGGGAATCAGAGGCCGGGAATCAGATGCTGGGAATAAGAGGCCGGGAATCAGAGGAGGGGAATCAGAGTCCGGGAATCAGAGATGGGGATTCAGAGGCGGGGAATGAGATATGGAGAATCAGAGGCGGGGAATCAGAGGCGGGGAAACAGAGGTGGGGAATCAGATATGGGGAATCAGAGGTGGCGAATCAAAGGCGGTGAATCAGAGATGGGGAATCAGAGGCGGGGAATCAGAGGCAGGGAATCAGATGCGGGGAATCAGAGGCGGGGAATCAGAGCTGGCGAATCAGAGGCGGGGAATCAGAGGTGGGCAATCAGAGGCGGGGAATCAGATATGGGGAATCAGAGGCGGGGAATCAGAGGCGGGGAAACAGAGGCGGGGAATCAAATATAGGGAATCAGAGGTGGGGAATCAGAGATTGTGAATCAGAGATGGGGAATCAAGGCGGGGAATCAGAGGCAGGGAATCAGACGCGGGGAATCAGAGGCGGGGATTCAGAGCTGGGGAATCTGAGGCGGGGAATCAGAGTTGGGGAATCAGAGGCAGGGAATCAGATATGGGGAATCAGAGGCGGGGAATCAGAGGCCGGGAATCAGATATGGGGAAACAGAGGCGGGGAATCCGAGGCGGGGAAACAGAGGCGGGGAATCAGATATGGGGAATCAGAGGTGGGGAATCAGAGGTTGGGAATCAGAGGCAGGGAATCACAGGCTTGGAATCAGATGCAGGGTATCAGATGCGGGGAATCAGAGGCGGGGAATCAGAGCTGGGGAATCAGAGGTGGGGAATCAGAGGCAGGGAATCAGATGTGCGGAATCAGAGATGGGGAATCAGAGGCAGGGAATCAGAATCAGAAGCAGGGAATCAGAGGCCGGGAATCAGAGGCCGGAATCAGATGCTATGAATCAGAGGCCTGGAATCAGAGGCGGGGAATCAGAGGCAGGGAATCAGATGCGGGGAATCAGAGGCGGGGAATCAGAGCTGGGGAATCAGAGGCGGGGTATTAGAGTTGGGGAATCAGAGGCGGGGAATCAGATATGGGGAAACAGAGGTGGGGAATCAGAGGCGGGGAAACAGATATGGGGAAACAGAGGTGGGGAATCAGAGGCGGGGAAACAGAGGCAGGGAATAAGATATGGGGAATCAGAGGTGGGGCATCAGAGGTTGTGAATCACAGATGGGGAATCAGAGGCGGGGAATCAGAGGCAGGGAATCAGACGCGGGGAATCAGAGGCGGGGATTCAGAGCTGGGGAATCAGAAGCGGGGAATCAGAGGTGGGGAATCAGAGGCGGGGAATCAGATATGGGTAATCAGAGGCAGGGAATCAGAGGCGGGGAATCAGAGGCAGGGAATCAGACGCGGGGAATCTGAGGCGGGGAATCAGAGCTGGGGAATCAGAGGTGGGTAATCAGAGTTGGGGATACAGAGGCAGGGAATTGGATGTGCGGAATCAGAGAGGGGGAATCAGAGGTGGGAATCAGAGGCGGTGAATCAGAGATGGGGAATCAGAGGCGGGGAATCAGAGGCAGGAAATCAGACACGGGGATTCAGAGGCTGGGAATCAGACGGGGGGAATCAAAGGCGGGGAATCAGAGCTGGGGAATCTGAGGCAGGGAATCAGAGTTGGGGATTCAGAGGCTGGGAATCAGATATGGGGAAACAGAGGCGGGGAATCAGAGGCGGGCAAACAGAGGCGGGGAATTAGATATGGGGAATCAGAGGTAGGGAATCAGAGGTGGTGAATCAGTGATGGGGAATCACAGGCGGGGAATCAGAGGCAGGGAATAGAACGCGGGGAATCAGAGGCAGGGAATCAGAGCTGGGGAATCAGAGGAGGGGATTCATAGTTGGGAATCAGAGGCGGGAATCAGATATGGGGAAACAGAGGCGGGGAATCAGAGGCGGTGAAACAGAAACGGGGAATCAGATATGGGGAATCGGATGCAGGGAATCAGAGGCGGGGAATCAGAGCTGGGGAATCAGAGGCGGGGAATCAGAGTTGGGGCATCAGAAGTGGGGAATTAGATATAGGGAAACAGAGGCGGGGAATCAGAGGCGGGGTCTTAGATATTGGGAAACAGAGGCGGGGAATCAGAGGCAGGGAAACCCAGGCGGGGAATCAGAAGCAGGGAATCAGAGGTGGGGAATCAGAGGCAAGGAATCAGATGTGCGGAATCAGAGATGGGGAATCAGAGGCAGGGAATCAGAATCAGAAGCAGGGAATCAGAGGCCGGGAATCAGAGGCTGGAATCAGATGCTGGGAATCAGAGGCCTGGAATCAGAGGCGGGGAATCAGAGGCAGGGAATCAGATGCGGGGAATCAGAGGCGGGGAATCAGAGCTGGGGAATCAGAGGCGGGGATTCAGAGTTGGGGAATCAGAGGCGGGGAATCAGAGGCGGGGAAACAGAGGCGGGGAATCAGATATGGGGAATCAGAGGTGGGGAATCAGAGGTTAGGAATCAGAAGCAGGGAATCAGAGGCGGGGAATCAGAGGCGGGGAATCAGAGGCAGGGAATCCGATGTGCGGAATCGGAGATGGGGAATCAGAGGCAGGGAATCAGATATGGGGAAACAGAGGCGGGGAATCCGAGGCGGGGAAACAGAGGCGGGGAATCAGATATGGGGAATCAGAGGTGGGGAATCAGAGGTGGGGAATCAGATTTGGGGAATCAGAGGCGGGGACTTAGATATTGGGAAACAGAGGCGGGGAATCAGAGGCAGGGAAACCCAGGCGGGGAATCAGAAGCAGGGAATCAGAGGTGGGGAATCAGAGGCAAGGAATCAGATGTGCGGAATCAGAGATGGGGAATCAGAGGCAGGGAATCAGAATCAGAAGCAGGGAATCAGAGGCCGGGAATCAGAGGCTGGAATCAGATGCTGGGAATCAGAGGCCTGGAATCAGAGGCGGGGAATCAGAGGCAGGGAATCAGATGCGGGGAATCAGAGGCGGGGAATCAGAGCTGGGGAATCAGAGGCGGGGATTCAGAGTTGGGGAATCAGAGGCGGGGAATTAGAGGCGGGGAAACAGAGGCGGGGAATCAGATATGGGGAATCAGAGGTGGGGAATCAGAGGTTGGGAATCAGAAGCAGGGAATCAGAGGCGGGGAATCAGAGGCGGGGAATCAGAGGCAGGGAATCCGATGTGCGGAATCGGAGATGGGGAATCAGAGGCAGGGAATCAGAGGCGGGGAATCAGAGGCGGAGAATCAGAGGCCGGGAATCAGATATGGGGAAACAGAGGCGGGGAATCAGAGGCGGGGAAACAGAGGCGGGGAATCAGATATGGGGAATCAGAGGTGGGGAATCAGAGGTTGGGAATCAGAGGCAGGGAATCAGAGGCTGGGAATCAGATGCAGGGAATCAGATGCGGGGAATCAGAGGCGGGGAATCAGAGCTGGGGAATCAGAGGTGGGGAATCAGAGTTGGGGAATCAGAGTCGGGGACTTAGATATGGGGAAACAGAGGCGGGGAATCAGAGGCGGGGAAACAGACGCGGGGAATCAGAGGCGGGGATTCAGAGCTGGGGAATCAGAGGCGGGGAATCAGAGTTGGGGAATCAGAGGCGGGGAATCAGATATGGGGAATCAGAGGCGGGGAATCAGAGGCGGGGAAACAGAGGCAGGGAATCAGATATGGGGAATCAGAGGTGGGGTATCAGGGGCAGGGAATCAGTGGCAGGGAATCAGAGGCGGGGAAACAGAGGCGGGGAATCAGAGGCAGGGAATCAGACACGTGGAATCAGATATGGGGAAACAGAGGCGGGGAATCAGAGGCGGGCAAACAGAGGCGGGGTATTAGATATGGGGAATCAGAGGTGGGGAATCAGAGGTGGTGAATCAGAGATGGGGAATCACAGGCGGGGAATCAGAGGCAGGGAATAGAACGCGGGGAATCAGAGGCGGGGAATCAGAGCTGGGGAATCAGAGGCGGGGAATCATAGTTGGGAATCAGAGGCGGGGAATCAGATATGGGGAAACAGAGGCGGGGAATCAAAGGCGGGGAAACAGAGGCGGGGAATCAGATATGGGGAATCGGATGCGGGGAATCAGATGCGGGGAATGGGAGCTGGGGAATCAGAGGCGGGGTATCAGAGTTGGGGCATCTGAGGTGGGGAATTAGATATGGGGAAACAGAGGCGGGGAATCAGAGGCGGGGAAACAGAGGCGAGGAATCAGATATGGGGAATCAGAGGTGGGGAATCAGAGGCAGGGAATCAGATGTGCGGAATCAGAGATGGGGAATCAGAGGCAGAGAATCAGAATCAGAAGCGGGGAATCAGAGGCCGGGAATCAGAGGCCGGGATTCAGATGCCGGGAATAAGAGGCCGGGAATCAGAGGTGGGGAATCAGAGTCCGGGAATCAGAGATGGGGATTCAGAGGCGGGGAATGATATATGGGGAATCAGAGGCGGGGAATCAGAGGCGGGGTAACAGAGGTGGGGAATCAGATATGGGGAATCAGAGGTGGCGAATCAAAGGCGGTGAATCAGAGATGGGGAATCAGAGGCGGGGAATCAGAGGCAGGGAATCAAACACGGGGAATCAGAGGCGGGGAATCAGAGCTGGGGAATCAGAGGCGGGGAATCAGAGTTGGGGAATCAGAGGCGGGGAATCAGATATGGGGAAACAGGGGCGGGGAATCAGAGGCAGGGAAACAGAGGCGGGGAATCAGATATGGGGAATCAGGGGTGGGGAATCAGAGGTTGGGAATCAGAGGCAGGGAATCAGAGGCGTGGAAACAGAGGCGGGGATTCAGATATGGGGAATCAGAGGTGGGGAGTCAGGGGCGTGGAATCAGAGGCAGGGAATTAGATGTGGTGAATCAGAGATGGGGAATCAGAGGCAGGGAATCAGAATCAGAAGCGGGGTATCAGTGGCCGGGAATCAGAGGAAGGTAATCAGAGGCAGGGGATCAAACACGGGGAATCAGAGGCTGGGAATCAGAGCTGGGGAATTAGAGGCGGGGAATCAGAGCTGGGGAATCACAGGCGGGGAATCAGAGATGGGGAATCAGAGGCGGGGAATCAGAGGCAGGGAATCAGATGCGGGGAATCAGAGGCGGGGAATCAGAGCTGGCGAATCAGAGGCGGGGAATCAGAGGTGGGCAATCAGAGGATGGGAATCAGATATGGGGAATCAGAGGCGGGCAATCAGAGCTGGGGAATCACAGGCGGGGAATCAGAGTTGGGGAATCAGAGGCGGGGAATCAGATATGGGGAAACAGAGGCGGGGAATCAGAGGCGGTGAAACAGAGGCGGGGAATCAGATATTGGGAATCAGAGGTGGGGAATCAGAGGTTGGGAATCAGAGGCCTGGAATCAGAGGCGTGGAATCAGAGGCAGGGAATCAGATGCGGGGAATCAGAGGAGGGGAATCAGAGCTGGGGAATCAGAGGCGGGGTATTAGAGTTGGGGAATCAGAGGCGGGGAATCAGACGCGGGGAATCAGAGGGGGGGAATCATAGCTGGCGAATCAGAGGCGGGGAATCAGGGGTGGGCAATCAGAGGCCGGGAATCAGAGGTGGTGAATCAGAGATGGGGAATCAGAGGCGGGGAATCAGTGGCAGGGAATCAGATATGGGGAATCAGAGGCGTGGAATCAGAGGCAGGGAATCAGACACGGGGAATCAGACACGGGGAATCAGAGGTGGGGAATCAGAGATGGGGAATCAGAGGCGGTGAATCAGAGATGGGGAATCAGAGGCGGGGAATCAGAGGCAGGAAATCAGACACGGGGATTCAGAGGCTGGGAATCAGACGGGGGGAATCAAAGGCGGGGAATCAGAGCTGGGGAATCAGAGGCAGGGAATCAGAGGCGGGGAATCAGATATGGGGAATCAGAGGCTGGTATTCAGAGGCGGGGAATCAGAGGCAGGGAATCAGACACGGGGAATCAGAGGTGGGGAATCAGAGATGGGGAATCAGAGGCGGAGAATCAGAGTTGGGGATTCAGAGGCAGGGAATCGGATGTGCGGAATCAGAGATGGGGAATCAGAGGTGGGGAATCAGAGGCGGTGAATCAGAGATGGGGAATCAGAGGCGGGGAATCAGAGGCAGGAAATCAGACACGGGGATTCAGAGGCTGGGAATCAGACGGGGGGAATCAAAGGCGGGGAATCAGAGCTGGGGAATCAGAGGCAGGGAATCAGAGTTGGGGATTCAGAGACGGGGAATCAGATATGGGGAAACAGAGGCGGGGTATCAGAGGCGGGCAAACAGAGGCGGGGAATTAGATATGGGGAATCAGATGTGGGGAATCAGAAGTGGTGAATCAGTGATGGGGAATCACAGGCGGGGAATCAGAGGCAGGGAATAGAACGCAGGGAATCAGAGGCAGGGAATCAGAGCTGGGGAATCAGAGGCGGGGAATCATAGTTGGGAATCAGAGTCGGGGAATCAGATATGGGGAAACAGAGGCGGGGAATCAGAGGCGGGGAAACAGAGGCGGGGAATCAGATATGGGGAATCGGATGCGGGGAATCAGAGGCGGGGAATCAGAGCTGGGGAATCAGAGGCGGGGAATCAGAGTTGGGGCATCAGAGGTGGGGAATCAAATATAGGGAATCAGAGGTGGTGAATCAGAGGTTGTGAATCAGAGATGGGGAATCAAGGCGGGGAATCAGAGGCAGGGAATCAGACGCGGGGAATCAGAGGCGGGGATTCAGAGCTGGGGAATCAGAGGCGGGGAATCAGAGTTGGGGAATCAGAGGCGGGGAATCAGAGGCGGGGAAACAGAGGCGGGGAATCAGATATGGGGAATCAGAGGTGGGGAATCAGAGGTTGGGAATCAGAAGCAGGGAATCAGAGGCGGGGAATCAGAGGCGGGGAATCAGAGGCAGGGAATCCGATGTGCGGAATCAGAGATGGGGAATCAGAGGCAGGGAATCAGAGGCGGGGAATCAGAGGCGGAGAATCAGAGGCCGGGAATCAGATATGGGGAAACAGAGGCGGGGAATCAGAGGCGGGGAAACAGAGGCGGGGAATCAGATATGGGGAATCAGAGGTGGGGAATCAGAGGTTGGGAATCAGAGGCAGGGAATCAGAGGCTGGGAATCAGATGCAGGGAATCAGATGCGGGGAATCAGAGGCGGGGAATCAGAGCTGGGGAATCAGAGGTGGGGAATCAGAGTTGGGGAATCAGAGTCGGGGACTTAGATATGGGGAAACAGAGGCGGGGAATCAGAGGCGGGGAAACAGACGCGGGGAATCAGAGGCGGGGATTCAGAGCTGGGGAATCAGAGGCGGGGAATCAGAGTTGGGGAATCAGAGGCGGGGAATCAGATATGGGGAATCAGAGGCGGGGAATCAGAGGCGGGGAAACAGAGGCAGGGAATCAGATATGGGGAATCAGAGGTGGGGTATCAGGGGCAGGGAATCAGTGGCAGGGAATCAGAGGCGGGGAAACAGAGGCGGGGAATCAGAGGCAGGGAATCAGACACGGGGAATCAGATATGGGGAAACAGAGGCGGGGAATCAGAGGCGGGCAAACAGAGGCGGGGAATTAGATATGGGGAATCAGAGGTAGGGAATCAGAGGTGGTGAATCAGTGATGGGGAATCACAGGCGGGGAATCAGAGGCAGGGAATAGAACGCGGGGAATCAGAGGCAGGAAATCAGAGCTGGGGAATCAGAGGCGGGGAATCATAGTTGGGAATCAGAGGCGGGAATCAGATATGGGGAAACAGAGGCGGGGAATCAGAGGCGAGGAAACAGAGGCGGGGAATCAGATATGGGGAATCGGATGCAGGGAATCAGAGGCGGGGAATCAGAGCTGGGGAATCAGAGGCGGGGAATCAGAGTTGGGGCATCAGAGGTGGGGAATTAGATATAGGGAAACAGAGGCGGGGAATCAGAGGCGGGGAAACAGAGGCGGGGAATCAGATATGGGGAATCAGAGGTGGGGAATCAGAGGCAGTGAATCAGATGTGCGGAATCAGAGATGGGGAATCAGAGGCAGGGAATCAGAAGCGGGGAATCAGAGGCCGGGAATCAGAGGCCGGGAATCAGATGCTGGGAATAAGAGGCCGGGAATCAGAGGAGGGGAATCAGTGTCCGGGAATCAGAGATGGGGATTCAGAGGCGGGGAATGAGATATGGAGAATCAGAGGCGGGGAATCAGAGGCGGGGAAACAGAGGTGGGGAATCAGATATGGGGAATCAGAGGTGGCGAATCAAAGGCGGTGAATCAGAGATGGGGAATCAGAGGCTGGGAATCAGAGGCGGGGAATCAGAGCTGGCGAATCAGAGGCGGGGAATCAGAGGTGGGCAATCAGAGGCGGGGAATCAGATATGGGGAATCAGAGGCGGGGAATCAGAGGCGGGGAAACAGAGGCGGGGAATCAAATATAGGGAATCAGAGGTGGGGAATCAGAGGTTGTGAATCAGAGATGGGGAATCAAGGCAGGGAATCAGAGGCAGGGATTCAGACGCGGGGAATCAGAGGCGGGGATTCAGAGCTGGGGAATCTGAGGCGGTGAATCAGAGTTGGGGAATCAGAGGCAGGGAATCAGATATGGGGAATCAGAGGCGGGGAATCAGAGGCCGGGAATCAGATATGGGGAAACAGAGGCGGGGAATCCGAGGCGGGGAAACAGAGGCGGGGAATCAGATATGGGGAATCAGAGGTGGGGAATCAGAGGTTGGGAATCAGAGGCAGGGAATCACAGGCTTGGAATCAGATGCAGGGTATCAGATGCGGGGAATCAGAGGCGGGGAATCAGAGCTGGGGAATCAGAGGTGGGGAATCAGATTTGGGGAATCAGAGGTGGGGACTTAGATATTGGGAAACAGAGGCGGGGAATCAGAGGCGGGGAAACAGAGGCGGGGAATCAGATATGGCGAATCAGAGGTGGGGAATCAGAGGCAGGGAATCAGATGTGCGGAATCAGAGATGGGGAATCAGAGGCAGGGAATCAGAATCAGAAGCAGGGAATCAGAGGCCGGGAATCAGAGGCCGGAATCAGATGCTTGGAATCAGAGGCCTGGAATCAGAGGCGGGGAATCAGAGGCAGGGAATCAGATGCGGGGAATCAGAGGCGGGGAATCAGAGCTGGGGAATCAGAGGCGGGGTATTAGAGTTGGGGAATCAGAGGCGGGGAATCAGATATGGGGAAACAGAGGTGGGGAATCAGAGGCGGGGAAACAGAGGCAGGGAATCAGATATGGGGAATCAGAGGTGGGGCATCAGAGGTTGTGAATCACAGATGGGGAATCAGAGGCGGGGAATCAGAGGCAGGGAATCAGACGCGGGGAATCAGAGGCGGGGATTCAGAGCTGGGGAATCAGAAGCGGGGAATCAGAGTTGGGGAATCAGAGGCGGGGAATCAGATATGGGTAATCAGAGGCAGGGAATCAGAGGCGGGGAATCAGAGGCAGGGAATCAGACGCGGGGAATCTGAGGCGGGGAATCAGAGCTGGGGAATCAGAGGTGGGTAATCAGAGTTGGGGAATCAGAGGCAGGGAATTGGATGTGCGGAATCAGAGAGGGGGAATCAGAGGTGGGGAATCAGAGGCGGTGAATCAGAGATGGGGAATCAGAGGCGGGGAATCAGAGGCAGGAAATCAGACACGGGGATTCAGAGGCTGGGAATCAGACGGGGGGAATCAAAGGCGGGGAATCAGAGCTGGGGAATCTGAGGCAGGGAATCAGAGTTGGGGATTCAGAGGCGGGGAATCAGATATGGGGAAACAGAGGCGGGGAATCAGAGGCGGGCAAACAGAGGCGGGGAATTAGATATGGGGAATCAGAGGTAGGGAATCAGAGGTGGTGAATCAGTGATGGGGAATCACAGGCGGGGAATCAGAGGCAGGGAATAGAACGCGGGGAATCAGAGGCAGGGTATCAGAGCTGGGGAATCAGAGGAGGGGATTCATAGTTGGGAATCAGAGGCGGGAATCAGATATGGGGAAACAGAGGCGGGGAATCAGAGGCGGTGAAACAGAGGCGGGGAATCAGATATGGGGAATCGGATGCAGGGAATCAGAGGCGGGGAATCAGAGCTGGGGAATCAGAGGCGGGGAATCATAGTTGGGAATCAGAGGCGGGGAATCAGATATGGGGAAACAGAGGCGGGGAATCAAAGGCGGGGAAACAGAGGCGGGGAATCAGATATGGGGAATCGGATGCGGGGAATCAGAGGCGGGGAATGGGAGCTGGGGAATCAGAGGCGGGGTATCAGAGTTGGGGCATCTGAGGTGGGGAATTAGATATGGGGAAACAGAGGCGGGGAATCAGAGGCGGGGAAACAGAGGCGAGGAATCAGATATGGGGAATCAGAGGTGAGGAATCAGAGGCAGGGAATCAGATATGGGGAAACAGAGGCGGGGAATCAGAGGCGGGCAAACAGAGGCGGGGAATTAGATATGGGGAATCAGAGGTAGGGAATCAGAGGTGGTGAATCAGTGATGGGGAATCACAGGCGGGGAATCAGAGGAAGGGAATAGAATGCGGGGAATCAGAGGCGGGGAATCAGAGCTGGGGAATCAGAGGCGGGGAATCATAGTTGGGAATCAGAGGCGGGGAATCAGATATGGGGAAACAGAGGCGGGGAATCAGAGGCGGGGAAACAGAGAAGGGGAATCAGATATGGGGAATCGGATGCGGGGAATCAGAGGCGGGGAATCAGAGCTGGGGAATCAGAGGCGGGGAATCAGAGTTGGGGCATCAGAGGTGGGGAATCAAATATAGGGAATCAGAGGTGGGGAATCAGAGGTTGTGAATCAGAGATGGGGAATCAAGGCGGGGAATCAGAGGCAGGGAATCAGACGCGGGGAATCAGAGGCGGGGATTCAGAGCTGGGGAATCAGAGGCTGGGAATCAGAGTTGGGGAATCAGAGGCGGGGAATCAGATATGGGGAATCAGAGGCGGGGAATCAGAGGCGGGGAAACAGAGGCAGGGAATCAGATATGGGGAATCAGAGGTGGGGTATCAGGTGCAGGGTATCAGGGGCAGGGAATCAGAGGCGGGGAATCAGAGGCGGGGAATCAGAGGCAGGGAATCCGATGTGCGGAATCGGAGATGGGGAATCAGAGGCAGGGAATCAGAGGCGGGGAATCAGAGGCGGAGAATCAGAGGCCGGGAATCAGATATGGGGAATCAGAGGCGGGGAATCAGAGGCGGGGAAACAGAGGCGGGGAATCAGATATGGGGAATCAGAGGTGGGGAATCAGAGGTTGGGAATCAGAGGCAGGGAATCAGAGGCTGGGAATCAGATGCAGGGAATCAGATGCGGGGAATCAGAGGCGGGGAATCAGAGCTGGGGAATCAGAGGTGGGGAATCAGAGTTGGGGAATCAGAGTCGGGGACTTAGATATGGGGAAACAGAGGCGGGGAATCAGAGGCGGGGAAACAGACGCGGGGAATCAGAGGCGGGGATTCAGAGCTGGGGAATCAGAGGCGGGGAATCAGAGTTGGGGAATCAGAGGCGGGGAATCAGATATGGGGAATCAGAGGCGGGGAATCAGAGGCGGGGAAACAGAGGCAGGGAATCAGATATGGGGAATCAGAGGTGGGGTATCAGGGGCAGGGAATCAGTGGCAGGGAATCAGAGGCGGGGAAACAGAGGCGGGGAATCAGAGGCAGGGAATCAGACACGTAGAATCAGATATGGGGAAACAGAGGCGGGGAATCAGAGGCGGGCAAACAGAGGCGGGGAATTAGATATGGGGAATCAGAGGTGGGGAATCAGAGGTGGTGAATCAGAGATGGGGAATCACAGGCGGGGAATCAGAGGCAGGGAATAGAACGCGGGGAATCAGAGGCGGGGAATCAGAGCTGGGGAATCAGAGGCGGGGAATCATAGTTGGGAATCAGAGGCGGGGAATCAGATATGGGGAAACAGAGGCGGGGAATCAAAGGCGGGGAAACAGAGGCGGGGAATCAGATATGGGGAATCGGATGCGGGGAATCAGATGCGGGGAATGGGAGCTGGGGAATCAGAGGCGGGGTATCAGAGTTGGGGCGTCTGAGGTGGGGAATTAGATATGGGGAAACAGAGGCGGGGAATCAGAGGCGGGGAAACAGAGGCGAGGAATCAGATATGGGGAATCAGAGGTGGGGAATCAGAGGCAGGGAATCAGATGTGCGGAATCAGAGATGGGGAATCAGAGGCAGGGAATCAGAATCAGAAGCGGGGAATCAGAGGCCGGGAATCAGAGGCCGGGATTCAGATGCCGGGAATAAGAGGCCAGGAATCAGTGGTGGGGAATCAGAGTCCGGGAATCAGAGATGGGGATTCAGAGGCGGGGAATGATATATGGGGAATCAGAGGCGGGGAATCAGAGGCGGGGTAACAGAGGTGGGGAATCAGATATGGGGAATCAGAGGTGGCGAATCAAAGGCGGTGAATCAGAGATGGGGAATCAGAGGCGGGGAATCAGAGGCAGGGAATCAAACACGGGGAATCAGAGGCGGGGAATCAGAGCTGGGGAATCAGAGGCGGGGAATCAGAGTTGGGGAATCACAGGCGGGGAATCAGATATGGGGAAACAGGGGCGGGGAATCAGAGGCAGGGAAACAGAGGCGGGGAATCAGATATGGGGAATCAGGGGTGGGGAATCAGAGGTTGGGAATCAGAGGCAGGGAATCAGAGGCGTGGATACAGAGGCGGGGATTCAGATATGGGGAATCAGAGGTGGGGAATCAGGGGCGTGGAATCAGAGGCAGGGAATTAGATGTGGTGAATCAGAGATGGGGAATCAGAGGCAGGGAATCAGAATCAGAAGCGGGGTATCAGTGGCCGGGAATCAGAGGAAGGTAATCAGAGGCAGGGGATCAAACACGGGGAATCAGAGGCTGGGAATCAGAGCTGAGGAATTAGAGGCGGGGAATCAGAGCTGGGGAATCACAGGCGGGGAATCAGAGATGGGGAATCAGAGGCGGGGAATCAGAGGCAGGGAATCAGATGCGGGGAATCAGAGGCGGGGAATCAGAGCTGGCGAATCAGAGGCGGGGAATCAGAGGTGGGCAATCAGAGGATGGGAATCAGATATGGGGAATCAGAGGCGGGGAATCAGAGCTGGGGAATCACAGGCGGGGAATCAGAGTTGGGGAATCAGAGGCGGGGAATCAGATATGGGGAAACAGAGGCGGGGAATCAGAGGCGGTGAAACAGAGGCGGGGAATCAGATATTGGGAATCAGAGGTGGGGAATCAGAGGTTGGGAATCAGAGGCCTGGAATCAGAGGCGTGGAATCAGAGGCAGGGAATCAGATGCGGGGAATCAGAGGAGGGGAATCAGAGCTGGGGAATCAGAGGCGGGGTATTAGAGTTGGGGAATCAGAGGCGGGGAATCAGACGCGGGGAATCAGAGGGGGGGAATCATAGCTGGCGAATCAGAGGCGGGGAATCAGGGGTGGGCAATCAGAGGCCGGGAATCAGAGGTGGTGAATCAGAGATGGGGAATCAGAGGCGGGGAATCAGTGGCAGGGAATCAGATATGGGGAATCAGAGGCGTGGAATCAGAGGCAGGGAATCAGACACGGGGAATCAGACACGGGGAATCAGAGGTGGGGAATCAGAGATGGGGAATCAGAGGCGGTGAATCAGAGATGGGGAATCAGAGGCGGGGAATCAGAGGCAGGAAATCAGACACGGGGATTCAGAGGCTGGGAATCAGACGGGGGGAATCAAAGGCGGGGAATCAGAGCTGGGGAATAGAACGCAGGGAATCAGAGGCGGGGTATCAGAGGCGGGCAAACAGAGGCGGGGAATTAGATATGGGGAATCAGATGTGGGGAATCAGAGGTGGTGAATCAGTGATGGGGAATCACAGGCGGGGAATCAGAGGCAGGGAATAGAACGCAGGGAATCAGAGGCAGGGAATCAGAGCTGGGGAATCAGAGGCGGGGAATCATAGTTGGGAATCAGAGGCGGGGAATCAGATATGGGGAAACAGAGGCGGGGAATCAGAGGCGGGGAAACAGAGGCGGGGAATCAGATATGGGGAATCGGATGCGGGGAATCAGAGGCGGGGAATCAGAGCTGGGGAATCAGAGGCGGGGAATCAGAGTTGGGGCATCAGAGGTGGGGAATCAAATATAGGGAATCAGAGGTGGTGAATCAGAGGTTGTGAATCAGAGATGGGGAATCAAGGCGGGGAATCAGAGGCAGGGAATCAGACGCGGGGAATCAGAGGCGGGGATTCAGAGCTGGGGAATCAGAGGCGGGGAATCAGAGTTGGGGAATCAGAGGCGGGGAATCAGAGGCGGGGAAACAGAGGCGGGGAATCAGATATGGGGAATCAGAGGTGGGGAATCAGAGGTTGGGAATCAGAAGCAGGGAATCAGAGGCGGGGAATCAGAGGCGGGGAATCAGAGGCAGGGAATCCGATGTGCGGAATCGGAGATGGGGAATCAGAGGCAGGGAATCAGAGGCGGGGAATCAGAGGCGGAGAATCAGAGGCCGGGAATCAGATATGGGGAAACAGAGGCGGGGAATCAGAGGCGGGGAAACAGAGGCGGGGAATCAGATATGGGGAATCAGAGGTGGGGAATCAGAGGTTGGGAATCAGAGGCAGGGAATCAGAGGCTGGGAATCAGATGCAGGGAATCAGATGCGGGGAATCAGAGGCGGGGAATCAGAGCTGGGGAATCAGAGGTGGGGAATCAGAGTTGGGGAATCAGAGTCGGGGACTTAGATATGGGGAAACAGAGGCGGGGAATCAGAGGCGGGGAAACAGACGCGGGGAATCAGAGGCGGGGATTCAGAGCTGGGGAATCGGAGGCGGGGAATCAGAGTTGGGGAATCAGAGGCGGGGAATCAGATATGGGGAATCAGAGGCGGGGAATCAGAGGCGGGGAAACAGAGGCAGGGAATCAGATATGGGGAATCAGAGGTGGGGTATCAGGGGCAGGGAATCAGTGGCAGGGAATCAGAGGCGGGGAAACAGAGGCGGGGAATCAGAGGCAGGGAATCAGACACGGGGAATCAGATATGGGGAAACAGAGGCGGGGAATCAGAGGCGGGCAAACAGAGGCGGGGAATTAGATATGGGGAATCAGAGGTGGGGAATCAGAGGTGGTGAATCAGAGATGGGGAATCACAGGCGGGGAATCAGAGGCAGGGAATAGAACGCGGGGAATCAGAGGCGGGGAATCAGAGCTGGGGAATCAGAGGCGGGGAATCATAGTTGGGAATCAGAGGCGGGGAATCAGATATGGGGAAACAGAGGCGGGGAATCAAAGGCGGGGAAACAGAGGCGGGGAATCAGATATGGGGAATCGGATGCGGGGAATCAGAGGCGGGGAATGGGAGCTGGGGAATCAGAGGCGGGGTATCAGAGTTGGGGCATCTGAGGTGGGGAATTAGATATGGGGAAACAGAGGCGGGGAATCAGAGGCGGGGAAACAGAGGCGAGGAATCAGATATGGGGAATCAGAAGTGGGGAATCAGAGGCAGGGAATCAGATATGGGGAAACAGAGGCGGGGAATCAGAGGCGGGCAAACAGAGGCGGGGAATTAGATATGGGGAATCAGAGGTAGGGAATCAGAGGTGGTGAATCAGTGATGGGGAATCACAGGCGGGGAATCAGAGGCAGGGAATAGAACGCGGGGAATCAGAGGCAGGAAATCAGAGCTGGGGAATCAGAGGTGGGGAATCAGAGGTTGGGAATCAGAAGCAGGGAATCAGAGGCGGGGAATCAGAGGCGGGGAATCAGAGGCAGGGAATCCGATGTGCGGAATCGGAGATGGGGAATCAGAGGCAGGGAATCAGAGGCGGGGAATCAGAGGCGGAGAATCAGAGGCCGGGAATCAGATATGGGGAAACAGAGGCGGGGAATCAGAGGCGGGGAAACAGAGGCGGGGAATCAGATATGGGGAATCAGAGGTGGGGAATCAGAGGTTGGGAATCAGAGGCAGGGAATCAGAGGCTGGGAATCAGATGCAGGGAATCAGATGCGGGGAATCAGAGGCGGGGAATCAGAGCTGGGGAATCAGAGGTGGGGAATCAGAGTTGGGGAATCAGAGTCGGGGACTTAGATATGGGGAAACAGAGGCGGGGAATCAGAGGCGGGGAAACAGACGCGGGGAATCAGAGGCGGGGATTCAGAGCTGGGGAATCAGAGGCGGGGAATCAGAGTTGGGGAATCAGAGGCGGGGAATCAGATATGGGGAATCAGAGGCGGGGAATCAGAGGCGGGGAAACAGAGGCAGGGAATCAGATATGGGGAATCAGAGGTGGGGTATCAGGGGCAGGGAATCAGGGGCAGGGAATCAGAAGCGGGGAATCAGAGGCGGGGAATCAGAGGCAGGGAATCCGATGTGCGGAATCGGAGATGGGGAATCAGAGGCAGGGAATCAGAGGCGGGGAATCAGAGGCGGAGAATCAGAGGCCGGGAATCAGATATGGGGAAACAGAGGCGGGGAATCAGAGGCGGGGAAACAGAGGCGGGGAATCAGATATGGGGAATCAGAGGTGGGGAATCAGAGGTTGGGAATCAGAGGCAGGGAATCAGAGGCTGGGAATCAGATGCAGGGAATCAGATGCGGGGAATCAGAGGCGGGGAATCAGAGCTGGGGAATCAGAGGTGGGGAATCAGAGTTGGGGAATCAGAGTCGGGGACTTAGATATGGGGAAACAGAGGCGGGGAATCAGAGGCGGGGAAACAGACACGGGGAATCAGAGGCGGGGATTCAGAGCTGGGGAATCAGAGGCGGGGAATCAGAGTTGGGGAATCAGAGGCGGGGAATCAGATATGGGGAATCAGAGGCGGGGAATCAGAGGCGGGGAAACAGAGGCAGGGAATCAGATATGGGGAATCAGAGGTGGGGTATCAGGGGCAGGGAATCAGTGGCAGGGAATCAGAGGCGGGGAAACAGAGGCGGGGAATCAGATATGGGGAATCAGAGGTGGGGAATCAGAGGTTGGGAATCAGAGGCAGGGAATCAGAGGCTGGGAATCAGATGCAGGGAATCAGATGCGGGGAATCAGAGGCGGGGAATCAGAGTTGGGGAATCAGAGTCGGGGACTTAGATATGGGGAAACAGAGGCGGGGAATCAGAGGCGGGGAAACAGACGCGGGGAATCAGAGGCGGGGATTCAGAGCTGGGGAATCAGAGGCGGGGAATCAGAGTTGGGGAATCAGAGGCGGGGAATCAGATATGGGGAATCAGAGGCGGGGAATCAGAGGCGGGGAAACAGAGGCAGGGAATCAGATATGGGGAATCAGAGGTGGGGTATCAGGGGCAGGGAATCAGTGGCAGGGAATCAGAGGCGGGGAAACAGAGGCGGGGAATCAGAGGCAGGGAATCAGACACGTGGAATCAGATATGGGGAAACAGAGGCGGGGAATCAGAGGCGGGCAAACAGAGGCGGGGAATTAGATATGGGGAATCAGAGGTGGGGAATCAGAGGTGGTGAATCAGAGATGGGGAATCACAGGCGGGGAATCAGAGGAAGGGAATAGAACGCGGGGAATCAGAGGCGGGGAATCAGAGCTGGGGAATCAGAGGCGGGGAATCATAGTTGGGAATCAGAGGCTGGGAATCAGATATGGGGAAACAGAGGCGGGGAATCAAAGGCGGGGAAACAGAGGCGGGGAATCAGATATGGGGAATCGGATGCGGGGAATCAGATGCGGGGAATGGGAGCTGGGGAATCAGAGGCGGGGTATCAGAGTTGGGGCATCTGAGGTGGGGAATTAGATATGGGGAAACAGAGGCGGGGAATCAGAGGCGGGGAAACAGAGGCGAGGAATCAGATATGGGGAATCAGAGGTGTGGAATCAGAGGCAGGGAATCAGATGTGCGGAATCAGAGATGGGGAATCAGAGGCAGGGAATCAGAATCAGAAGCGGGGAATCAGAGGCCGGGAATCAGAGGCCGGGATTCAGATGCCGGGAATAAGAGGCCGGGAATCAGAGGTGGGGAATCAGAGTCCGGGAATCAGAGATGGGGATTCAGAGGCGGGGAATGATATATGGGGAATCAGATGCGGGGAATCAGAGGCGGGGTAACAGAGGTGGGGAATCAGATATGGGGAATCAGAGGTGGCAAATCAAAGGCGGTGAATCAGAGATGGGGAATCAGAGGCGGGGAATCAGAGGCAGGGAATCAAACACGGGGAATCAGAGGCGGGGAATCAGAGCTGGGGAATCAGAGGCGGGGAATCAGAGTTGGGGAATCAGAGGCGGGGAATCAGATATGGGGAAACAGGGGCGGGGAATCAGAGGCAGGGAAACAGAGGCGGGGAATCAGATATGGGGAATCAGGGGTGGGGAATCAGAGGTTGGGAATCAGAGGCAGGGAATCAGAGGCGTGGAAACAGAGGCGGGGATTCAGATATGGGGAATCAGAGGTGGGGAATCAGGGGCGTGGAATCAGAGGCAGGGAATTAGATGTGGTGAATCAGAGATGGGGAATCAGAGGCAGGGAATCAGAATCAGAAGCGGGGTATCAGTGGCCGGGAATCAGAGGAAGGTAATCAGAGGCAGGGGATCAAACACGGGGAATCAGAGGCTGGGAATCAGAGCTGGGGAATTAGAGGCGGGGAATCAGAGCTGGGGAATCACAGGCGGGGAATCAGAGATGGGGAATCAGAGGCGGGGAATCAGAGGCAGGGAATCAGATGCGGGGAATCAGAGGCGGGGAATCAGAGCTGGCGAATCAGAGGCGGGGAATCAGAGGTGGGCAATCAGAGGATGGGAATCAGATATGGGGAATCAGAGGCGGGGAATCAGAGCTGGGGAATCACAGGCGGGGAATCAGAGTTGGGGAATCAGAGGCGGGGAATCAGATATGGGGAAACAGAGGCGGGGAATCAGAGGCGGTGAAACAGAGGCGGGGAATCAGATATTGGGAATCAGAGGTGGGGAATCAGAGGTTGGGAATCAGAGGCCTGGAATCAGAGGCGTGGAATCAGAGGCAGGGAATCAGATGCGGGGAATCAGAGGAGGGGAATCAGAGCTGGGGAATCAGAGGCGGGGTATTAGAGTTGGGGAATCAGAGGCGGGGAATCAGACGCGGGGAATCAGAGGGGGGGAATCATAGCTGGCGAATCAGAGGCGGGGAATCAGGGGTGGGAAATCAGAGGCCGGGAATCAGAGGTGGTGAATCAGAGATGGGGAATCAGAGGCGGGGAATCAGTGGCAGGGAATCAGATATGGGGAATCAGAGGCGTGGAATCAGAGGCAGGGAATCAGACACGGGGAATCAGACACGGGGAATCAGAGGTGGGGAATCAGAGATGGGGAATCAGAGGCGGTGAATCAGAGATGGGGAATCAGAGGCGGGGAATCAGAGGCAGGAAATCAGACACGGGGATTCAGAGGCTGGGAATCAGACGGGGGGAATCAAAGGCGGGGAATCAGAGCTGGGGAATCAGAGGCAGGGAATCAGAGGCGGGGAATCAGATATGGGGAATCAGAGGCTGGTATTGAGAGGCGGGGAATCAGAGGCAGGGAATCAGACACGGGGAATCAGAGGTGGGGAATCAGAGATGGGGAATCAGAGGCGGGGAATCAGAGTTGGGGATTGAGAGGCAGGGAATCGGATGTGCGGAATCAGAGATGGGGAATCAGAGGTGGGGAATCAGAGGCGGTGAATCAGAGATGGGGAATCAGAGGCGGGGAATCAGAGGCAGGAAATCAGACACGGGGATTCAGAGGCTGGGAATCAGACGGGGGGAATCAAAGGCGGGGAATCAGAGCTGGGGAATCAGAGGCAGGGAATCAGAGTTGGGGATTCAGAGACGGGGTATCAGATATGGGGAAACAGAGGCGGGGTATCAGAGGCGGGCAAACAGAGGCGGGGAATTAGATATGGGGAATCAGATGTGGGGAATCAGAGGTGGTGAATCAGTGATGGGGAATCACAGGCGGGGAATCAGAGGCAGGGAATAGAACGCAAGGAATCAGAGGCAGGGAATCAGAGCTGGGGAATCAGAGGCGGGGAATCATAGTTGGGAATCAGAGGCGGGGAATCAGATATGGGGAAACAGAGGCGGGGAATCAGAGGCGGGGAAACAGAGGCGGGGAATCAGATATGGGGAATCGGATGCGGGGAATCAGAGGCGGGGAATCAGAGCTGGGGAATCAGAGGCGGGGAATCAGAGTTGGGGCATCAGAGGTGGGGAATCAAATATAGGGAATCAGAGGTGGTGAATCAGAGGTTGTGAATCAGAGATGGGGAATCAAGGCGGGGAATCAGAGGCAGGGAATCAGATGCGGGGAATCAGAGGCGGGGATTCAGAGCTGGGGAATCAGAGGCGGGGAATCAGAGTTGGGGAATCAGAGGCGGGGAATCAGAGGCGGGAAAACAGAGGCGGGGAATGAGATATGGAGAATCAGAGGCGGGGAATCAGAGGCGGGGAAACAGAGGTGGGGAATCAGATATGGGGAATCAGAGGTGGCGAATCAAAGGCGGTGAATCAGAGATGGGGAATCAGAGGCGGGGAATCAGAGGCAGGGAATCAGATGCGGGGAGTCAGAGGCGGGGAATCAGAGGCGGGGAATCAGAGCTGGCGAATCAGAGGCGGGGAATCAGAGGTGGGCAATCAGAGGCGGGGAATCAGATATGGGGAATCAGAGGCGGGGAATCAGAGGCGGGGAAACAGAGGCGGGGAATCAAATATAGGGAATCAGAGGTGGGGAATCAGAGGTTGTGAATCAGAGATGGGGAATCAAGGCGGGGAATCAGAGGCAGGGAATCAGACGCGGGGAATCAGAGGCGGGGATTCAGAGCTGGGGAATCTGAGGCGGGGAATCAGAGTTGGGGAATCAGAGGCAGGGAATCAGATATGGGGAATCAGAGGCGGGGAATCAGAGGCCGGGAATCAGATATGGGGAAACAGAGGCGGGGAATCCGAGGCAGGGAAACAGAGGCGGGGAATCAGATATGGGGAATCAGAGGTGGGGAATCAGAGGTTGGGAATCAGAGGCAGGGAATCACAGGCTTGGAATCAGATGCAGGGTATCAGATGCGGGGAATCAGAGGCGGGGAATCAGAGCTGGGGAATCAGAGGTGGGGAATCAGATTTGGGGAATCAGAGGTGGGGACTTAGATATTGGGAAACAGAGGCGGGGAATCAGAGGCGGGGAAACAGAGGCGGGGAATCAGATATGGGGAATCAGAGGTGGGGAATCAGAGGCAGGGAATCAGATGTGCGGAATCAGAGATGGGGAATCAGAGGCAGGGAATCAGAATCAGAAGCAGGGAATCAGAGGCCGGGAATCAGAGGCCGGAATCAGATGCTTGGAATCAGAGGCCTGGAATCAGAGGCGGGGAATCAGAGGCAGGGAATCAGATGCGGGGAATCAGAGGCGGGGAATCAGAGCTGGGGAATCAGAGGCGGGGTATTAGTGTTGGGGAATCAGAGGCGGGGAATCAGATATGGGGAAACAGAGGTGGGGAATCAGAGGCGGGGAAACAGAGGCAGGGAATCAGATATGGGGAATCAGAGGTGGGGCATCAGAGGTTGTGAATCACAGATGGGGAATCAGAGGCTGGGAATCAGAGGCAGGGAATCAGACGCGGGGAATCAGAGGCGGGGATTCAGAGCTGGGGAATCAGAAGCGGGGAATCAGAGTTGGGGAATCAGAGGCGGGGAATCAGATATGGGTAATCAGAGGCAGGGAATCAGAGGCGGGGAATCAGAGGCAGGGAATCAAACGCGGGGAATCTGAGGCGGGGAATCAGAGCTGGGGAATCAGAGGTGGGTAATCAGAGTTGGGGAATCAGAGGCAGGGAATTGGATGTGCGGAATCAGAGAGGGGGAATCAGAGGTGGGGAATCAGAGGCGGAGAATCAGAGATGGGGAATCAGAGGCGGGGAATCAGAGGCAGGAAATCAGACACGGGGATTCAGAGGCTGGGAATCAGACGGGGGGAATCAAAGGCGGGGAATCAGAGCTGGGGAATCTGAGGCAGGGAATCAGAGTTGGGGATTCAGAGGCGGGGAATCAGATATGGGGAAACAGAGGCGGGGAATCAGAGGCGGGCAAACAGAGGCGGGGAATTAGATATGGGGAATCAGAGGTAGGGAATCAGAGGTGGTGAATCAGTGATGGGGAATCACAGGCGGGGAATCAGAGGCAGGGAATAGAACGCGGGGAATCAGAGGCAGGGAATCAGAGCTGGGGAATCAGAGGAGGGGATTCATAGTTGGGAATCAGAGGCGGGAATCAGATATGGGGAAACAGAGGCGGGGAATCAGAGGCGGTGAAACAGAGGCGGGGAATCAGATATGGGGAATCGGATGCAGGGAATCAGAGGCGGGGAATCAGAGCTGGGGAATCAGAGGCGGGGAATCAGAGTTGGGGCATCAGAGGTGGGGAATTAGATATAGGGAAACAGAGGCGGGGAATCAGAGGCGGGGAAACAGAGGCGGGGAATCAGATATGGGGAATCAGAGGTGGGGAATCAGAGGCAGGGAATCAGATGTGCGGAATCAGAGATGGGGAATAAGAGGCAGGGAAACAGAATCAGAAGCGGGAAATCAGAGGCCGGGAATCAGAGGCCGGGAATCAGATGCTGGGAATAAGAGGCCGGGAATCAGAGGTGGGGAATCAGATATGGGGAATCAGAGGTGGCGAATCAAAGGCGGTGAATCAGAGATGGGGAATCAGAGGCGGGGAATCAGAGGCAGGGAATCAGATGCGGGGAATCAGAGGCGGGGAATCAGAGCTGGCGAATCAGAGGCTGGGAATTAGAGGTGGGCAATCAGAGGCGGGGAATCAGATATGGGGAATCAGAGGCGGGGAATCAGAGGCGGGGAAACAGAGGCGGGGAATCAAATATAGGGAATCAGAGGTGGGGAATCAGAGGTTGTGAATCAGAGATGGGGAATCAAGGCGGGGAATCAGAGGCAGGGAATCAGACGCGGGGAATCAGAGGCGGGGATTCAGAGCTGGGGAATCAGAGGCGGGGAATCAGAGTTGGGGAATCAGAGGCAGGGAATCAGATATGGGGAATCAGAGGCGGGGAATCAGAGGCGGGGAAACAGAGGTGGGGAATCAGATATGGGGAATCAGAGGTGGCGAATCAAAGGCGGTGAATCAGAGATGGGGAATCAGAGGCGGGGAATCAGAGGCAGGGAATCAGATGCGGGGAATCAGAGGCGGGGAATCAGAGGCGGGGAATCAGAGCTGGCGAATCAGAGGCGGGGAATCAGAGGTGGGCAATCAGAGGCGGGGAATCAGATATGGGGAATCAGAGGCGGGGAATCAGAGGCGGGGAAACAGAGGCGGGGAATCAAATATAGGGAATCAGAGGTGGGGAATCAGAGGTTGTGAATCAGAGATGGGGAATCAAGGCGGGGAATCAGAGGCAGGGAATCAGACGCGGGGAATCAGAGGCGGGGATTCAGAGCTGGGGAATCTGAGGCGGGGAATCAGAGTTGGGGAATCAGAGGCAGGGAATCAGATATGGGGAATCAGAGGCGGGGAATCAGAGGCCGGGAATCAGATATGGGGAAACAGAGGCGGGGAATCCGAGGCAGGGAAACAGAGGCGGGGAATCAGATATGGGGAATCAGAGGTGGGGAATCAGAGGTTGGGAATCAGAGGCAGGGAATCACAGGCTTGGAATCAGATGCAGGGTATCAGATGCGGGGAATCAGAGGCGGGGAATCAGAGCTGGGGAATCAGAGGTGGGGAATCAGATTTGGGGAATCAGAGGTGGGGACTTAGATATTGGGAAACAGAGGCGGGGAATCAGAGGCGGGGAAACAGAGGCGGGGAATCAGATATGGGGAATCAGAGGTGGGGAATCAGAGGCAGGGAATCAGATGTGCGGAATCAGAGATGGGGAATCAGAGGCAGGGAATCAGAATCAGAAGCAGGGAATCAGAGGCCGGGAATCAGAGGCCGGAATCAGATGCTTGGAATCAGAGGCCTGGAATCAGAGGCGGGGAATCAGAGGCAGGGAATCAGATGCGGGGAATCAGAGGCGGGGAATCAGAGCTGGGGAATCAGAGGCGGGGTATTAGTGTTGGGGAATCAGAGGCGGGGAATCAGATATGGGGAAACAGAGGTGGGGAATCAGAGGCGGGGAAACAGAGGCAGGGAATCAGATATGGGGAATCAGAGGTGGGGCATCAGAGGTTGTGAATCACAGATGGGGAATCAGAGGCTGGGAATCAGAGGCAGGGAATCAGACGCGGGGAATCAGAGGCGGGGATTCAGAGCTGGGGAATCAGAAGCGGGGAATCAGAGTTGGGGAATCAGAGGCGGGGAATCAGATATGGGTAATCAGAGGCAGGGAATCAGAGGCGGGGAATCAGAGGCAGGGAATCAAACGCGGGGAATCTGAGGCGGGGAATCAGAGCTGGGGAATCAGAGGTGGGTAATCAGAGTTGGGGAATCAGAGGCAGGGAATTGGATGTGCGGAATCAGAGAGGGGGAATCAGAGGTGGGGAATCAGAGGCGGAGAATCAGAGATGGGGAATCAGAGGCGGGGAATCAGAGGCAGGAAATCAGACACGGGGATTCAGAGGCTGGGAATCAGACGGGGGGAATCAAAGGCGGGGAATCAGAGCTGGGGAATCTGAGGCAGGGAATCAGAGTTGGGGATTCAGAGGCGGGGAATCAGATATGGGGAAACAGAGGCGGGGAATCAGAGGCGGGCAAACAGAGGCGGGGAATTAGATATGGGGAATCAGAGGTAGGGAATCAGAGGTGGTGAATCAGTGATGGGGAATCACAGGCGGGGAATCAGAGGCAGGGAATAGAACGCGGGGAATCAGAGGCAGGGAATCAGAGCTGGGGAATCAGAGGAGGGGATTCATAGTTGGGAATCAGAGGCGGGAATCAGATATGGGGAAACAGAGGCGGGGAATCAGAGGCGGTGAAACAGAGGCGGGGAATCAGATATGGGGAATCGGATGCAGGGAATCAGAGGCGGGGAATCAGAGCTGGGGAATCAGAGGCGGGGAATCAGAGTTGGGGCATCAGAGGTGGGGAATTAGATATAGGGAAACAGAGGCGGGGAATCAGAGGCGGGGAAACAGAGGCGGGGAATCAGATATGGGGAATCAGAGGTGGGGAATCAGAGGCAGGGAATCAGATGTGCGGAATCAGAGATGGGGAATAAGAGGCAGGGAAACAGAATCAGAAGCGGGAAATCAGAGGCCGGGAATCAGAGGCCGGGAATCAGATGCTGGGAATAAGAGGCCGGGAATCAGAGGTGGGGAATCAGATATGGGGAATCAGAGGTGGCGAATCAAAGGCGGTGAATCAGAGATGGGGAATCAGAGGCGGGGAATCAGAGGCAGGGAATCAGATGCGGGGAATCAGAGGCGGGGAATCAGAGCTGGCGAATCAGAGGCTGGGAATTAGAGGTGGGCAATCAGAGGCGGGGAATCAGATATGGGGAATCAGAGGCGGGGAATCAGAGGCGGGGAAACAGAGGCGGGGAAGCAAATATAGGGAATCAGAGGTGGGGAATCAGAGGTTGTGAATCAGAGATGGGGAATCAAGGCGGGGAATCAGAGGCAGGGAATCAGACGCGGGGAATCAGAGGCGGGGATTCAGAGCTGGGGAATCAGAGGCGGGGAATCAGAGTTGGGGAATCAGAGGCAGGGAATCAGATATGGGGAATCAGAGGCGGGGAATCAGAGGCGGGGAAACAGAGGCGGGGAATCAGATGTGGGGAATCAGAGGTGGGGAATCAGGGGCAGGGAATCAGTGGCAGGGAATCAGAGGCGGGGAATCAGAGGCGGGGAATCAAAGGCAGGGAATCAGACACGGGGAATCAGAGGCGGGGAATCAGAGATGGGGAATCAGAGGCGGGGAATCAGAGGCAGGGAATCGGATGCCGGGAATCAGAGTCGGGGAATCAGAGCTGGGGAATCAGAGGCAGGGAATCAGAGTTGGGGAATCAGAGGCGGGGAATCAGATATGGGGAAATAGAGGCGGGGAATCAGATATGGGGAATCAGAGGTGTGGAATCAGAGGTTGGGAATCAGAGGCAGGGAATCAGAGTCCGGGAAACTGAGGCGGGGAATCAGATATTGGGAATCAGAGGTGGCGAATCAAAGGCGGTGAAACAGAGATGGGGAATCAGGGCAGGGAATAAGAGGCAGGGAATCAAACACGGGGAATCAGAGCTGGGGAATCAGAGGCGGGGAATCAGAGTTGGGAATCAGAGGTGGGGAATCAGAGGCGGGGAAACAGAGGCGGGGAATCAGATATGGGGAATCAGAGGTGGGGAATCCGAGGTTGGGAATCAGAGGCAGGGAATCAGAGGCGGAAAATCAGAGGCGGGGAATCAGAGGAAGGGAATCAGATGTGCGGAATCGGAGATGGGGAATCAGAGGCAGGGAATCAGAGGCGGGGAATCAGAGGCGGGGAATCAGAGGCCGGGAATCAGATATGGGGAAACAGAGGCGGGGAATCCGAGGCGGGGAAACAGAGGCGGGGAATCAGATATGGGGAATCAGAGGTGGGGAATCAGAGGTTGGGAATCAGAGGCAGGGAATCAGAGGCTTGGAATCAGATGCAGGGAATCAGATGCGGGGAATCAGATGCGGGGAATCAGAGCTGGGGAATCAGAGGTGGGGAATCAGATTTGGGGAATCAGAGGCGGGGACTTAGATATTGGGAAACAGAGGCGGGGAATCAGAGGCGGGGAAACCCAGGCGGGGAATCAGATATGGGGAATCAGAGGTGGGGAATCAGAGGCAAGGAATCAGATGTGCGGAATCAGAGATGGGGAATCAGAGGCACGGAATCAGAATCAGAAGCAGGGAATCAGAGGTCGGGAATCAGAGGCCGGACTCAGATGCTGGGAATCAGAGGCCTGGAATCAGAGGCGGGGAATCAGAGGCAGGGAATCAGATGCGGGGAATCAGAGGCGGGGAATCAGAGCTGGGGAATCAGAGGCGGGGATTCAGAGTTGGGGAATCAGAGGCGGGGAATCAGAGGCGGGGAAACAGAGGCGGGGAATCAGAGGCAGGGAATCCGATGTGCGGAATCGGAGATGGGGTATCAGAGGCAGGGAATCAGAGGCGGGGAATCAGAGGCGGAGAATCAGAGGCCGGGAATCAGATATGGGGAAACAGAGGCGGGGAATCAGAGGCGGGGAAACAGAGGCGGGGAATCAGATATGGGGAATCAGAGGTGGGGAATCAGAGGTTGGGAATCAGAGGCAGGGAATCAGAGGCTGGGAATCAGATGCAGGGAATCAGATGCGGGGAATCAGATATGGGGAATCAGAGGTGGGGAATCAGAGGTGGGGAATCAGATTTGGGGAATCAGAGGCGGGGACTTAGATATTGGGAAACAGAGGCGGGGAATCAGAGGCGGGGAAACCCAGGCGGGGAATCAGATATGGGGAATCAGAGGTGGGGAATCAGAGGCAAGGAATCAGATGTGCGGAATCAGAGATGGGGAATCAGAGGCAGGGAATCAGAATCAGAAGCAGGGAATCAGAGGCCGGGAATCAGAGGCCGGAATCAGATGCTGGGAATCAGAGGCCTGGAATCAGAGGCGGGGAATCAGAGGCAGGGAATCAGATGCGGGGAATCAGAGGCGGGGAATCAGAGCTGGGGAATCAGAGGCGGGGATTCAGAGTTGGGGAATCAGAGGCGGGGAATCAGAGGCGGGGAAACAGAGGCGGGGAATCAGATATGGGGAATCAGAGGTGGGGAATCAGAGGTTGGGAATCAGAAGCAGGGAATCAGAGGCGGGGAATCAGAGGCGGGGAATCAGAGGCAGGGAATCCGATGTGCGGAATCGGAGATGGGGAATCAGAGGCAGGGAATCAGAGGCGGGGAATCAGAGGCGGAGAATCAGAGGCCGGGAATCAGATATGGGGAAACAGAGGCGGGGAATCAGAGGCGGGGAAACAGAGGCGGGGAATCATATATGGGGAATCAGAGGTGGGGAATCAGAGGTTGGGAATCAGAGGCAGGGAATCAGAGGCTGGGAATCAGATGCAGGGAATCAGATGCGGGGAATCAGAGGCGGGGAATCAGAGCTGGGGAATCAGAGGTGGGGAATCAGAGTTGGGGAATCAGAGTCGGGGACTTAGATATGGGGAAACAGAGGCGGGGAATCAGAGGCGGGGAAACAGACGCGGGGAATCAGAGGCGGGGATTCAGAGCTGGGGAATCAGAGGCGGGGAATCAGAGTTCGGGCATCAGAGGCGGGGAATCAGATATGGGGAATCAGAGGCGGGGAATCAGAGGCGGGGAAACAGAGGCAGGGAATCAGATATGGGGAATCAGAGGTGGGGTATCAGGGGCAGGGAATCAGTGGCAGGGAATCAGAGGCGGGGAAACAGAGGCGGGGAATCAGAGGCAGGTAATCGGACACGTGGAATCAGATATGGGGAAACAGAGGCGGTGAATCAGAGGCGGGCAAACAGAGGCGGGGAATTAGATATGGGGAATCAGAGGTGGGGAATCAGAGGTGGTGAATCAGAGATGGGGAATCACAGGCGGGGAATCAGAGGCAGGGAATAGAACGCGGGGAATCAGAGGCGGGGAATCAGAGCTGGGGAATCAGAGGCGGGGAATCATAGTTGGGAATCAGAGGCGGGGAATCAGATATGGGGAAACAGAGGCGGGGAATCAAAGGCGGAGAAACAGAGGCGGGGAATCAGATATGGGGAATCGGATGCGGGGAATCAGAGGCGGGGAATGGGAGCTGGGGAATCAGAGGTGGGGTATCAGAGTTGGGGCATCTGAGGTGGGGAATTAGATATGGGGAAACAGAGATGGGGATTCAGAGGCGGGGAATGATATATGGGGAATCAGAGGCGGGGAATCAGAGGCGGGGTAACAGAGGTGGGGAATCAGATATGGGGAATCAGAGGTGGCGAATCAAAGGCGGTGAATCAGAGATGGGGAATCAGAGGCAGGGAATCAAACACGGGGAATCAGAGGCGGGGAATCAGAGCTGGGGAATCAGAGGCGGGGAATCAGAGTTGGGGTATCAGTGGCCGGGAATCAGAGGAAGGTAATCAGAGGCAGGGGATCAAACACGGGGAATCAGAGGCTGGGAATCAGAGCTGGGGAATTAGAGGCGGGGAATCAGAGCTGGGGAATCACAGGCGGGGAATCAGAGATGGGGAATCAGAGGTGGGCAATCAGAGGATGGGAATCAGATATGGGGAATCAGAGGCGGGGAATCAGAGCTGGGGAATCACAGGCGGGGAATCAGAGTTGGGGAATCAAAAGCGGGGAATCAGATATGGGGAAACAGAGGCGGGGAATCAGAGGCGGTGAAACAGAGGCGGGGAATCAGAGTTGGGGAATCAGAAGCGGGGAATCAGATATGGGGAAACAGAGGCGGGGAATCAGAGGCGGTGAAACAGAGGCGGGGAATCAGATATTGGGAATCAGAGGTGGGGAATCAGAGGTTGGGAATCAGAGGCCTGGAATCAGAGGCGTGGAATCAGAGGCAGGGAATCAGATGCGGGGAATCAGAGGAGGGGAATCAGAGCTGGGGAATCAGAGGCGGGGTATTAGAGTTGGGGAATCAGAGGCGGGGAATCAGACGCGGGGAATCAGAGGGGGGGAATCATAGCTGGCGAATCAGAGGCGGGGAATCAGGGGTGGGCAATCAGAGGCCGGGAATCAGAGGTGGTGAATCAGAGATGGGGAATCAGAGGCGGGGAATCAGTGGCAGGGAATCAGATATGGGGAATCAGAGGCGTGGAATCAGAGGCAGGGAATCAGACACGGGGAATCAGACACGGGGAATCAGAGGTGGGGAATCAGAGATGGGGAATCAGAGGCGGTGAATCAGAGATGGGGAATCAGAGGCGGGGAATCAGAGGCAGGAAATAAGACACGGGGATTCAGAGGCTGGGAATCAGACGGGGGGAATCAAAGGCGGGGAATCAGAGCTGGGGAATCAGAGGCAGGGAATCAGAGGCGGGGAATCAAATATGGGGAATCAGAGGCTGGTATTCAGAGGCGGGGAATCAGAGGCAGGGAATCAGACACGGGGAATCATAGGTGGGGAATCAGAGATGGGGAATCAGAGGCGGGGAATCAGAGTTGGGGATTCAGAGGCAGGGAATCGGATGTGCGGAATCAGAGTTGGGGAATCAGAGGTGGGGAATCAGAGGCGGTGAATCAGAGATGGGGAATCAGAGGCGGGGAATCAGAGGCAGGAAATCAGACACGGGGATTCAGAGGCTGGGAATCAGACGGGGGGAATCAAAGGCGGGGAATCAGAGCTGGGGAATCAGAGGCAGGGAATCAGAGTTGGGGATTCAGAGACGGGGAATCAGATATGGGGAAACAGAGGCGGGGAATCAGAGGCGGGCAAACAGAGGCGGGGAATTAGATATGGGGAATCAGATGTGGGGAATCAGAGGTGGTGAATCAGTGATGGGGAATCACAGGCGGGGAATCAGAGGCAGGGAATAGAACGCAGGGAATCAGAGGCAGGGAATCAGAGCTGGGGAATCAGAGGCGGGGAATCATAGTTGCGAATCAGAGGCGGGGAATCAGATATGGGGAAACAGAGGCGGGGAATCAGAGGCGGGGAAACAGAGGCGGGGAATCAGATATGGGGAATCGGATGCGGGGAATCAGAGGTTGGGAATCAGAAGCAGAGAATCAGAGGCGGGGAATCAGAGGCGGGGAATCAGAGGCAGGGAATCCGATGTGCGGAATCGGAGATGGGGTATCAGAGGCAGGGAATCAGAGGCGGGGAATCAGAGGCGGAGAATCAGAGGCCGGGAATCAGATATGGGGAAACAGAGGCGGGGAATCAGAGGCGGGGAAACAGAGGCGGGGAATCAGATATGGGGAATCAGAGGTGGGGAATCAGAGGTTGGGAATCAGAGGCAGGGAATCAGAGGCTGGGAATCAGATGCAGGGAATCAGATGCGGGGAATCAGAGGCGGGGAATCAGAGCTGGGGAATCAGAGGTGGGGAATCAGAGTTGGGGAATCAGAGTCGGGGACTTAGATATGGGGAAACAGAGGCGGGGAATCAGAGGCGGGGAAACAGACGCGGGGAATCAGAGGCGGGGATTCAGAGCTGGGGAATCAGAGGCGGGGAATCAGAGTTGGGGAATCAGAGGCGGGGAATCAGATATGGGGAATCAGAGGCGGGGAATCAGAGGCGGGGAAACAGAGGCAGGGAATCAGATATGGGGAATCAGAGGTGGGGTATCAGGGGCAGGGAATCAGTGGCAGGGAATCAGAGGCGGGGAAACAGAGGCGGGGAATCAGAGGCAGGGAATCAGACACGGGCAATCAGATATGGGGAAACAGAGGCGGGGAATCAGAGGCGGGCAAACAGAGGCGGGGAATTAGATATGGGGAATCAGAGGTGGGGAATCAGAGGTGGTGAATCAGAGATGGGGAATCACAGGCGGGGAATCAGAGGCAGGGAATAGAACGCGGGGAATCAGAGGCGGGGAATCAGAGCTGGGGAATCAGAGGCGGGGAATCATAGTTGGGAATCAGAGGCGGGGAATCAGATATGGGGAAACAGAGGCGGGGAATCAAAGGCGGGGAAACAGAGGCGGGGAATCAGATATGGGGAATCGGATGCGGGGAATCAGAGGCGGGGAATGGGAGCTGGGGAATCAGAGGCGGGGTATCAGAGTTGGGGCATCTGAGGTGGGGAATTAGATATGGGGAAACAGAGGCGGGGAATCAGAGGCGGGGAAACAGAGGCGAGGAATCAGATATGGGGAATCAGAGGTGGGGAATCAGAGGCAGGAAATCAGATGTGCGGAATCAGAGATGGGGAATCAGAGGCAGGGAATCAGAATCAGAAGCAGGGAATCAGAGGCCGGGAATCAGAGGCCGGAATCAGATGCTGGGAATCAGAGGCCTGGAATCAGAGGCGGGGAATCAGAGGCAGGGAATCAGATGCGGGGAATCAGAGGCGGGGAATCAGAGCTGGGGAATCAGAGGCGGGGATTCAGAGTTGGGGAATCAGAGGCGGGGAATCAGAGGCGGGGAAACAGAGGCGGGGAATCAGATATGGGGAATCAGAGGTGGGGAATCAGAGGTTGGGAATCAGAAGCAGGGAATCAGAGGCGGGGAATCAGAGGCGGGGAATCAGAGGCAGGGAATCCGATGTGCGGAATCGGAGATGGGGAATCAGAGGCAGGGAATCAGAGGCGGGGAATCAGAGGCGGAGAATCAGAGGCCGGGAATCAGATATGGGGAAACAGAGGCGGGGAATCAGAGGCGGGGAAACAGAGGCGGGGAATCAGATATGGGGAATCAGAGGTGGGGAATCAGAGGTTGGGAATCAGAGGCAGGGAATCAGAGGCTGGGAATCAGATGCAGGGAATCAGATGCGGGGAATCAGAGGCGGGGAATCAGAGCTGGGGAATCAGAGGTGGGGAATCAGAGTTGGGGAATCAGAGTCGGGGACTTAGATATGGGGAAACAGAGGCGGGGAATCAGAGGCGGGGAAACAGACGCAGGGAATCAGAGGCGGGGATTCAGAGCTGGGGAATCAGAGGCGGGGAATCAGAGTTGGGGAATCAGAGGCGGGGAATCAGATATGGGGAATCAGAGGCGGGGAATCAGAGGCGGGGAAACAGAGGCAGGGAATCAGATATGGGGAATCAGAAGTGGGGTATCAGGGGCAGGGAATCAGTGGCAGGGAATCAGAGGCGGGGAAACAGAGGCGGGGAATCAGAGGCAGGGAATCAGACACGTGGAATCAGATATGGGGAAACAGAGGCGGGGAATCAGAGGCGGGCAAACAGAGGCGGGGAATTAGATATGGGGAATCAGAGGTGGGGAATCAGAGGTGGTGAATCAGAGATGGGGAATCACAGGCGGGGAATCAGAGGCAGGGAATAGAACGTGGGGAATCAGAGGCGGGGAATCAGAGCTGGGGAATCAGAGGCGGGGAATCAAATTTGGGAATCAGAGGCGGGGAATCAGATATGGGGAAACAGAGGCGGGGAATCAAAGGCGGGGAAACAGAGGCGGGGAATCAGATATGGGGAATCGGATGCGGGGAATCAGAGGCGGGGAATGGGAGCTGGGGAATCAGAGGCGGGGTATCAGAGTTGGGGCATCTGAGGTGGGGAATTAGATATGGGGAAACAGAGGCGGGGAATCAGAGGCGGGGAAACAGAGGCGAGGAATCAGATATAGGGAATCAGAGGTGGGGAATCAGAGGCAGGGAATCAGATGTGCGGAATCAGAGATGGGGAATCAGAGGCAGGGAATCAGAATCAGAAGCGGGGAATCAGAGGCCGGGAATCAGAGGCCGGGATTCAGATGCCGGGAATAAGAGGCCGGGAATCAGAGGTGGGGAATCAGAGTCCGGGAATCAGAGATGGGGATTCAGAGGCGGGGAATGATATATGGGGAATCAGAGGCGGGGAATCAGAGGCGGGGTAACAGAGGTGGGGAATCAGATATGGGGAATAAGAGGTGGCGAATCAAAGGCGGTGAATCAGAGATGGGGAATCAGAGGCGGGGAATCAGAGGCAGGGAATCAAACACGGGGAATCAGAGGCGGGGAATGAGAGCTGGGGAATCAGAGGCGGGGAATCAGAGTTGGGGAATCAGAGGCGGGGAATCAGATATGGGGAAACAGGGGCGGGGAATCAGAGGCAGGGAAACAGAGGCGGGGAATCAGATATGGGGAATCAGGGGTGGGGAATCAGAGGTTGGGAATCAGAGGCAGGGAATCAGAGGCGTGGAAACAGAGGCGGGGATTCAGATATGGGGAATCAGAGGTGGGGAATCAGGGGCGTGGAATCAGAGGCAGGGAATTAGATGTGGTGAATCAGAGATGGGGAATCAGAGGCAGGGAATCAGAATCAGAAGCGGGGTATCAGTGGCCGGGAATCAGAGGAAGGTAATCAGAGGCAGGGGATCAAACACGGGGAATCAGAGGCTGGGAATCAGAGCTGGGGAATTATAGGCAGGGAATCAGAGCTGGGGAATCACAGGCGGGGAATCAGAGATGGGGAATCAGAGGCGGGGAATCAAAGGCAGGAAATCAGATGCGGGGTATCAGAGGCGGGGAATCAGAGCTGGCGAATCAGAGGCGGGGAATCAGAGGTGGGCAATCAGAGGATGGGAATCAGAGATGGGGAATCAGAGGCGGGGAATCAAAGGCAGGAAATCAGATGCCTCTGATTCCCCATCTCTGATTCACCACATCTAATTCCCTGCCTCTGATTCCACGCCCCTGATTCCCCACCTCTGATTCCCCATATCTGAATCCCCGCCTCTGTTTCCCCGCCTCTGATTCCCCGCCTCTGATTCCCCATATCTGATTCCCCGCCTCTGATTCCCAACTCTGATTCCCCGCCTCTGATTCCCCAGCTCTGATTCCCCGCCTCTGATTCCCCGCGTCTGATTCCCTGCCTCTGATTCCCCGCCTCTGATTCCCCATCTCTGATTCACAACCTCTGATTCCCCACCTCTGATTCCCCATATCTGATTCCCCACCTCTGTTTCCCCGCCTCTGATTCACCCCTCTGATTCCCCATATCTGATTCCCAGACTCTGATTCCACACCTCTGATTCCCCGCCCCTGATTCGTCAGCTATGAATCCCCGCCTCTGGTTCCCCACGTCTGATTCCCTGCCTCTGATTCCCCACCTCTGATTCCCGGCCTCTGATTCCCGGCCTGTGATTCCTGGCCTCTGATTCCCCGCCTCTGATTCCGCGCTTCTGATTCTGATTCCCTGCCTCTGATTCCCCATCTCTGAATCCCCACATCTGATTCCCTGCCTCTGATTCCCTGTCTCTGATTCCCGCCTCTGATTCCCCGCCTCTGATTCCCAACCTCTGATTCCCCAGCTCTGATTCACTGCCTCTGATTCCCCGCCTCCTATTCCCCGTGTCTGATTTCCTGCCTCTGATTCACAGCCTCTGATTCCCCATATCTGATTCCCCACCTATGTTTCCCCGCCTCTGATTCCCCTCCTCTGATTCACCATCCCTGATTCCTGGACTCTGATTCCCCACCTCTCATTCCCCGCCTCTGATTCCCCGCATCTGATTCCCTGCCTCTGATTCACAGCCTCTGATTCCCTGCCTCTGATTCTCAACCTCTGATTCCCCACCTCTGATTCCCCATATCTGATTCCCCGCCTCATTTCCAAGCCTCTGATTCCGCGCCTCTGTTTCCCCATATCTGTTTCCCCGCCTCTGATTCCCCGCCTCTGATTCCCCATATCTGATTCCCCGCCTCATTTCCAAGCCTCTGATTCCGCGCCTCTGTTTCCCCATATCTGTTTCCCCGCCTCTGATTCCCCGCCTCTGATTCCCCATATCTGATTCCCCGCCTCTGATACCCCAACTCTGATTTCCAAGCCTGTTATTCCCCATCTCTGATTCCCCGCCTCTGATTCCCCGCGTCTGATTCCCTGCCTCTGATTCCCCGCTCTGATTCCCCATCTCTGTTTCCCCGCCTCTGATTCCCCACATCTGATTCCCTGCCTCTGATTCCCTGTCTCTGATTCCCCGCCTCTGATTCCCCGCCTCTGATTCCCAACCTCTGATTCCCCACCTCTGATTCCCCATATCTGATTCCCCGCCTCTGTTTCCCCGCCTCTGATTCCCCGCCTCTGATTCCCCATATCTGATTCCCCGCCTCTGCTCCCCAACTCTGATTCCCCGCCTCTGATTCCCCAGCTCTGATTCCCCGCCTCTGATTCCCCGCGTCTGATTCCCTGCCTTTGATTCCCCGCCTCTGATTCCCCATCTCTGATTCACAACCTCTGATTCCCCACCTCTGATTCCCCATATCTGATTCCCCGCCTCTGTTTCCCCGCCTCTGATTCCCCGCCTCTGATTCCCCATATCTGATACCCAGCCTCTGATTCCACACCTCTGATTCACCACCACTGATTCGTCAGCTATGAATCCCCGCCTCTGGTTCCCCACGTCTGATTCCCCGCCTCTGAATCCCCAGCTCTGATTCCCCGCCTCTGATTCCCCGCGTCTGATTCCCTGCCTCTGATTCCCCGCCTCTGATTCCCCATCTCTGATTCACAACCTCTGATTCCCCACCTCTGATTCCCCATATCTGATTCCCCGCCTCTGTTTCCCCGCCTCTGATTCGCCCCTCTGATTCCCCATATCTGATTCCCAGCCTCTGATTCCACACCTCTGATTCCCCGCCCCTGATTCGTCAGCTATGAACCCCCGCCTCTGATTCCCCACGTCTGATTCCCTGCCTCTGATTCCCCACCTCTGATTCCCGGCCTCTGATTCCCGGCCTGTGATTCCCGGCCTCTGATTCCCCGCCTCTTATTCCCCGCTTCTGATTCTGATTCCCTGCCTCTGATTCCCCATCTCTGATTCCCCACATCTGATTCCCTGCCTCTGATTCCCTGTCTCTGATTCCCCGCCTCTGATTCCTCGCCTCTGATTCCCAACCTCTGATTCCCCAGCTCTGATTCACTGCCTCTGATTCCCCGCCTCCTATTCCCCGTGTCTGATTTCCTGCCTCTGATTCACAGCCTCTGATTCCCCATCTCTAATTCACCGCCTCTGATTCCCCACCTCTGATTCCCCATATCTGATTCCCCACCTATGTTTCCCCGCCTCTGATTCCCCTCCTCTGATTCACCATCTCTGATTCCTGGACTCTGATTCCCCACCTCTCATTCCCCGCCTCTGATTACCCGCATCTGATTCCCTGCCTCTGATTCACAGCCTCTGATTCCCTGCCTCTGATTCTCAACCTCTGATTCCCCACCTCTGATTCCCCATATCTGATTCCCCGCCTCATTTCCCCGCCTCTGATTCTGCGCCTCTGTTTCCCCATATCTGTTTCCCCGCCTCTGTTTCCCCGCCTCTGAATCCCCGCCTCTTTTTCCCCATATCTGATTCCCCGCCTCTGATACCCCAACTCTGATTCCCAGCCTGTTATTCCCCATCTCTGATTCCCCGCCTCTGATTCCCCGCGTCTGATTCCCTGCCTCTGATTCCCCGCTCTGATTCCCCATCTCTGATTCCCCGCCTCTGATTCCCCACATCTGATTCCCTGCCTCTGATTCCCTGTCTCTGATTCCCCGCCTCTGATTCCCCGCCTCTGATTCCCAACCTCTGATTCCCCACCTCTGATTCCCCATATCTGATTCCCCACCGCTGTTTCCCCGGACTCTGATTCCCCACCTCTGATTCCCCATCTCTGATTCCGCACATCCGATTCCCTGCCTCTGATTCCCCGCCTTTGATTCCCCGCGTCTGATTCCCTGCCTCTTATTCCCAACCTCTGATTCCCCACCTCTGATTCCCCATATCTGATTCCCCGCCTCTGTTTCCCCGTTTCTGATTCCCCGCCTCTGTTTCCCCATATCTGATTCCCCGCCTCTGATTCCCCAACTCTGATTTCCCGCCTCTGATTCCCCACCTCTGATTCCCCGCCTCTGATTCCTCGCATCTGATTCCCTGCCTCTGATACCCCGCCTCTGATTCCCCATCTCTGATTCCCCGCCTCTGATTCCCCGTGTCTGATTCCCTGCCTCTGATTCCCCGCCTCTGATTCCCCGCCTCTGTTTCCCCGCCTCTGATTCCCCACCTCTGATTCCCCATATCTGACTCCCCGCCTCTGATTCCCCAACTGTGATACCCCGCCTCTGATTCCCCATCTCTGATTCCCAGTCCTCTTATTCCCGGCATCTGATTCCCGGCCTCTAATTCCCAGCCTCTGATTCCCTGCCACTGATTCCCCGCCCCTGATTCCCCACCTCTGATTCCCCATATCTGATTCCCCGCCTCTGTTTCCCCGCCTCTGATTGGTCGCCTCTGATACCCCGCCTCTGATTCCCCATCTCTAATTCACTGCCTCTGATTCGCCTCCTCTGATTCCCCATATCTGATTCCCCGCCTCTGTTTCCCTGCCTCTGATTCCCCGCCTCTGATTCCCCATATCTGATTCCCCGCCTCATATGCCCCATCTCTGATTCCCTGACTCTGATTCCCCACCTCTGATTCCCGGCCTCTGATTCCCCATCTCTGATTCCCCGCCTCTGATTCCCCGTGTATGATTCCCTGCCTCTGATTCCCCGCCTCTGATTCCCCTCCTCTGATTCCCTGCCACAGATTCCCCGGCCCTGATTACCCGACTCTGATTCCCCATATTTGATTCCCCGCCTCTGATCCCCAACTCTGATTCCCCGCCTCTGATTCCCCAGCTCTGATTCCCCGCCTCTGATTCCCCGCGTCTGATTCCCTGCCTTTGATTCCCCGCCTCTGATTCCCCATCTCTGATTCACAACCTCTGATTCCCCACCTCTGATTCCCCATATCTGATTCCCCGCCTCTGTTTCCCCGCCTCTGATTCCCCGCCTCTGATTCCCCATATCTGATACCCAGCCTCTGATTCCACACCTCTGATTCACCACCCCTGATTCGTCAGCTATGAATCCCCGCCTCTGGTTCCCCACGTCTGATTCCCCGCCTCTGAATCCCCAGCTCTGATTCCCCGCCTCTGATTCCCCGCGTCTGATTCCCTGCCTCTGATTCCCCGCCTCTGATTTCCCATCTCTGATTCACAACCTCTGATTCCCCACCTCTGATTCCCCATATCTGATTCCCCGCCTCTGTTTCCCCGCCTCTGATTCGCCCCTCTGATTCCCCATATCTGATTCCCAGCCTCTGATTCCACACCTCTGATTCCCCGCCTCTGATTCCCCGCATCTGATTCCCTGCCTCTGATTCACAGCCTCTGATTCCCTGCCTCTGATTCTCAACCTCTGATTCCCCACCTCTGATTCCCCATATCTGATTCCCCGCCTCATTTCCCCGCCTCTGATTCCGCGCCTCTGTTTCCCCATATCTGTTTCCCCGCCTCTGTTTCCCCGCCTCTGAATCCCCGCCTCTTTTTCCCCATATCTGATTCCCCGCCTCTGATACCCCAACTCTGATTCCCAGCCTGTTATTCCCTATCTCTGATTCCCCGCCTCTGATTCCCCGCGTCTGATTCCCTGCCTCTGATTCCCCGCTCTGATTCCCCATCTCTGATTCCCCGCCTCTGATTCCCCACATCTGATTCCCTGCCTCTGATTCCCTGTCTCTGATTCCCCGCCTCTGATTCCCCGCCTCTGATTCCCAACCTCTGATTCCCCACCTCTGATTCCCCATATCTGATTCCCCGCCGCTGTTTCCCCGGACTCTGATTCCCCACCTCTGATTCCCCATCTCTGATTCCGCACATCCGATTCCCTGCCTCTGATTCCCCGCCTTTGATTCCCCGCGTCTGATTCCCTGCCTCTTATTCCCAACCTCTGATTCCCCACCTCTGATTCCCCATATCTGATTCCCCGCCTCTGTTTCCCCGTTTCTGATTCCCCGCCTCTGTTTCCCCATATCTGATTCCCCGCCTCTGATTCCCCAACTCTGATTTCCCGCCTCTGATTCCCCACCTCTGATTCCCCGCCTCTGATTCCTCGCATCTTATTCCCTGCCTCTGATGCCCCGCCTCTGATTCCCCATCTCTGATTCCCCGCCTCTGATTCCCCGTGTCTGATTCCCTGCCTCTGATTCCCCGCCTCTGATTCCCCGCCTCTGTTTCCCCGCCTCTGATTCCCCACCTCTGATTCCCCATATCTGACTCCCCGCCTCTGATTCCCCAACTGTGATACCCCGCCTCTGATTCCCCATCTCTGATTCCCAGTCCTCTTATTCCCGGCATCTGATTCCCGGCCTCTAATTCCCAGCCTCTGATTCCCTGCCACTGATTCCCCGCCCCTGATTCCCCAACTCTGATTCCCCATATCTGATTCCCCGCCTCTGTTTCCCCGCCTCTGATTGGTCGCCTCTGATACCCCGCCTCTGATTCCCCATCTCTAATTCACTGCCTCTGATTCGCCTCCTCTGATTCCCCATATCTGATTCCCCGCCTCTGTTTCCCCGCCTCTGATTCCCCGCCTCTGATTCCCCATATCTGATTCCCCGCCTCATATGCCCCATCTCTGATTCCCTGACTCTGATTCCCCACCTCTGATTCCCGGCCTCTGATTCCCCATCTCTGATTCCCCGCCTCTGATTCCCCGTGTATGATTCCCTGCCTCTGATTCCCCGCCTCTGATTCCCCTCCTCTGATTCCCTGCCACAGATTCCCCGGCCCTGATTACCCACCTCTGATTCCCCATATCTGATTTCCCGCCTCTGTTTCCCCGCCTCTGATTCCCCGCCTCTGATTCCCCATATCTGATTCCCCGCCTCTGATCCACAACTCTGATTCCCCGCCTCTGATTCCCCAGCTCTGATTCCCCACCTCTGATTCCCCGCGTCTGATTCCCTGCCTCTGATTCCCCGCCTCTGATTCCCCATCTCTGATTCACAACCTCTGATTCCCCACCTCTGATTCCCCATATCTGATTCCCCGCCTCTGATTTCCCGCCTCTGATTCCCCGCCTCTGATTCCCCATATCTGATTCCCAGCCTCTGATTCCACACCTCTGATTCCCCGCCCCTGATTCGTCAGCTATTAATCCCCTCCTCTGGTTCACCACGTCTGATTCCCTGCCTCTGATTCCCCGCCTCTGATTCCCCATCTCTGATTCAACACCTCTGATTCCCCGCGTCTGATTCCCCACCTCTGATTCCCCATCTCTGATTCCCCATATCTGATTCCCCGCGTCTGTTTCCCCGCCTCTGATTCCACGCCTCTGTTTCCCCATATCTGATTCCCCGCCTCTGATTCCCCAACTCTGAATCCCCGCCTCTGATTCCCCAGCTCTGATTCATCACATCTGATTCCCCACCTCTGCTTCCCCATCTCTGATTCACTGCCTCTGATTCGCCACCTCTGATTCCCCATATGATTCCCCGCCTATGTTTCCCCACTTCTGATTCCCCGCCTCTGATTCCCCATATCGGATTCCCCGCCTCTGATTCCCCATCTCTGAATCCCCAACTATGATTCCCCGCCTCTGATTCCAAAGCTCTAATTCCCCACCTCTGATTCCCCGTGTCTGATTCCCTGCCTCTGATTCCCCGCCCCTGATTCCCCATCTCTGATTCACAACCTCTGATTCCCCAACTCTGATTCCCCATATCTGATTCCCCGCCTCTGTTTCCCCGCCTCTGATTCCCCGCCTCTGATTCCCCATATCTGATTCCCAGCCTCTGATTCCACACCTCTGATTCCCCGCCCCTGATTCGTCAGCTATGAATCCCAGCCTCTGGTTCACCACGTCTGATTCCCTGCCTCTGATTCCCCACCTCTGATTTACCGCTTCTGATTCTGATTCCCTGCCTCTGATTCCCCATCTCTGATTCCCCACATCTGATTCCCTGCCTCTGATTCCCTGTCTCTGATTCCCCGCCTCTGATTCCCCGCCTCTGATTCCCAACCTCTGATTCCCCAACTCAGATTCCCCATATCTGATTCCCCGCCTCTGTTTCCCCGCCTCTGATTCCCCGCCTCTGTTTCCCCATATCTGATTCCCGGACTCTGATTCCCCACCTCTGATTCCCCATCTCTGATTCCACACATCCGATTCCCTGCCTCTGATTCCCTGCCTCTGATTCCCAACCTCTGATTCCACACCTCTGATTCCCCATATCTGATTCCCCGCCTCTGTTTCCCCGCTTCTGATTCCCCGCCTCTGTTTCCCCATATCTGATTTCGCGCCTCTGATTCCCCAACTCTGATTTCCCGCCTCTGATTCCCCAGCTCTGAGTCCCCGCCTCTGATTGCTCACGTCTGATTCCCTGCCTCTGATGCCCCGCCTCTGATTCCCCATCTCTGATTCCCCGCCTCTGATTCCCCGCCTCTGTTTCCCCGCCTCTGATTCCCCTCCTCTGATTCCCCATATCTAATTCCCAGCCTCTGATTCCCCAACTCCGATTCCCCACCTCTGATTCCCCATCTCTGATTTCCAGTCCTGTTATTCCCGGAATCTGATTCCCGGCCGCTGATTCCCAGCCTCTGATTCCCTGCCACTGATTCCCTGCCACTGATTCCCCGCCCCTGATTCCCCACGCCTGATTCCCCATATCTGATTACCTGCCTCTGTTTCCCCGCCTCTGATTGGCCGCCTCTGATACCCCGCCTCTGATTCCCCATCTCTAATTCACTGACTCTGATTCGCTTCCTCTGATTCCCCATATCTGATTCCCCGCCTCTTGTTTCCCCGCCTTTGATTCCCCGCCTCTGATTCCCCATATATGATTCCCAACCTCTGATTCCCCACCTCTGATTCCCCATATCTGACTCCCCGCCTCTGTTTCCCCGCCTCTGATTCCCCGCCTCTGTTACCCCATATCTGATTCCCGGACTCTGATTCCCCACCTCAGATTCCCCATCTCAGATTCCGCACATCCGATTCCCTGCCTCTGTTTCCCCGCCTCTGATTCCCCGCCTCTGATTCCCCGCCTCTGTTTCCCCATATCTGATACGCCGCCTCTGATTCCCCACATCTGATTCCCTGCCTCTGATTCCCTGTCTTTGATTCGCCATCTCTGATTCCCCATATCTGATTCCCCGCCTCTGATACCCCAACTCTGATTCCCAGCCTGTTATTCCCCATCTCTGATTCCCCGCCTCTGATTCCCCGCGTCTGATTCCCTGCCTCTGATTCCCCGCTCTGATTCCCCATCTCTGATTCCCCGCCTCTGATTCCCCACATCTGATTCCCTGCCTCTGATTCCCTGTCTCTGATTCCCCGCCTCTGATTCCCCGCCTCTGATTCCCAACCTCTGATTCCCCACCTCTGATTCCCCATATCTGATTCCCCGCCGCTGTTTCCCCGGACTCTGATTCCCCACCTCTGATTCCCCATCTCTGATTCCGCACATCCGATTCCCTGCCTCTGATTCCCCACCTTTGACTCCCCGCGTCTGATTCCCTGCCTCTTATTCCCAACCTCTGATTCCCCGCCTCTGTTTCCCCGTTTCTGATTCCCCGCCTCTGTTTCCCCATATCTGATTCCCCGCCTCTGATTCCCCAACTCTGTTTTCCCGCCTCTGATTCCCCACCTCTGATTCCCCGCCTCTGATTCCTCGCATCTGATTCCCTGCCTCTGATGCCCCGCCTCTGATTCCCCATCTCTGATTCCCCGCCTCTGATTCCCCGTGTCTGATTCCCTGCCTCTGATTCCCCGCCTCTGATTCCCCGCCTCTGTTTCCCCGCCTGTGATTCCCCACCTCTGATTCCCCATATCTGACTCCCCGCCTCTGATTCCCCAAATGTGATACCCCGCCTCTGATTCCCCATCTCTGATTCCCAGTCCTCTTATTCCCGGCATCTGATTCCCGGCCTCTGATTCCCAGCCTCTGATTCCCTGCCACTGATTCCCCGCCCCTGATTCCCCACCTCTGATTGCCCATATCTGATTCCCCGCCTCTGATTGGTCGCCTCTGATACCCCGCCTCTGATTCCCCATCTCTAATTCACTGCCTCTGATTCGCCTCCTCTGATTCCCCATATCTGATTCCCCGCCTCTGTTTCCCCGCCTCTGATTCCCCGCCTCTGATTCCCCATATCTGATTCCCCGCCTCATATGCCCCATCTCTGATTCCCTGACTCTGATTCCCCACCTCTGATTCCCGGCCTCTGATTCCCCATCTCTGATTCCCCGCCTCTGATTCCCCGTGTATGATTCCCTGCCTCTGATTCCCCGCCTCTGATTCCCCTCCTCTGATTCCCTGCCACAGATTCCCCGGCCCTGATTACCCGCCTCTGATTCCCCATATCTGATTCCCCGCCTCTGATCCCCAACTCTGATTCCCCGCCTCTGATTCCCCAGCTCTGATTCCCCGCCTCTGATTCCCCGCGTCTGATTCCCTGCCTTTGATTCCCCGCCTCTGATTCCCCATCTCTGATTCACAACCTCTGATTCCCCACCTCTGATTCCCCATATCTGATTCCCCGCCTCTGTTTCCCCGCCTCTGATTCCCCGCCTCTGATTCCCCATATCTGATACCCAGCCTCTGATTCCACACCTCTGATTCACCACCCCTGATTCGTCAGCTATGAATCCCCGCCTCTGGTTCCCCACGTCTGATTCCCCGCCTCTGAATCCCCAGCTCTGATTCCCCGCCTCTGATTCCCCGCGTCTGATTCCCTGCCTCTGATACCCCGCCTCTGATTCCCCATCTCTGATTCCCCGCCTCTGATTCCCCGTGTCTGATTCCCTGCCTCTGATTCCCCGCCTCTGATTCCCCGCCTCTGTTTCCCCGCCTCTGATTCCCAACCTCTGATTCCCCACCTCTGAATCCCCATATCTGATTCCCCGCCTCTGTTTCCCCGCCTCTGATTCCCCGCCTCTGTTTCCCCATCTCTGATTCCCCGCCTCTGATTCCCCACATCTGATTCCCTGCCTCTGATTCCCTGTCTCTGATTCCCCGCCTCTGATTCCCCGCCTCTGATTCCCAACCTCTGATTCCCCACCTCTGATTCCCCATATCTGATTCCCCGCCGCTGTTTCCCCGGACTCTGATTCCCCACCTCTGATTCCCCATCTCTGATTCCGCACATCCGATTCCCTGCCTCTGATTCCCCGCCTTTGATTCCCCGCGTCTGATTCCCTGCCTCTTATTCCCAACCTCTGATTCCCCACCTCTGATTCCCCATATCTGATTCCCCGCCTCTGTTTCCCCGTTTCTGATTCCCCGCCTCTGTTTCCCCATATCTGATTCCCCGCCTCTGATTCCCCAACTCTGATTTCCCGCCTCTGATTCCCCACCTCTGATTCCCCGCCTCTGATTCCTCGCATCTGATTCCCTGCCTCTGATGCCCCGCCTCTGATTCCCCATCTCTGATTCCCCGTCTCTGATTCCCCGTGTCTGATTCCCTGCCTCTGATTCCCCGCCTCTGATTCCCCGCCTCTGTTTCCCCGCCTCTGATTCCCCACCTCTGATTCCCCATATCTGACTCCCCGCCTCTGATTCCCCAACTGTGATACCCCGCCTCTGATTCCCCATCTCTGATTCCCAGTCCTCTTATTCCCGGCATCTGATTCCCGGCCTCTAATTCCCAGCCTCTGATTCCCTGCCACTGATTCCCCGCCCCTGATTCCCCACCTCTGATTCCCCATATCTGATTCCCCGCCTCTGTTTCCCCGCCTCTGATTGGTCGCCTCTGATACCCCGCCTCTGATTCCCCATCTCTAATTCACTGCCTCTGATTCGCCTCCTCTGATTCCCCATATCTGATTCCCCGCCTCTGTTTCCCCGCCTCTGATTCCCCGCCTCTGATTCCCCATATCTGATTCCCCGCCTCATATGCCCCATCTCTGATTCCCTCACTCTGATTCCCCACCTCTGATTCCCGGCCTCTGATTCCCCATCTCTGATTCCCCGCCTCTGATTCCCCGTGTATGATTCCCTGCCTCTGATTCCACGCCTCTGATTCCCCTCCTCTGATTCCCTGCCACAGATTCCCCGGCCCTGATTACCCACCTCTGATTCCCCATATCTGATTTCCCGCCTCTGTTTCCCCGCCTCTGATTCCCCGCCTCTGATTCCCCATATCTGATTCCCCGCCTCTGATCCACAACTCTGATTCCCCGCCTCTGATTCCCCAGCTCTGATTCCCCACCTCTGATTCCCCGCGTCTGATTCCCTGCCTCTGATTCCCCGCCTCTGATTCCCCATCTCTGATTCACAACCTCTGATTCCCCACCTCTGATTCCCCATATCTGATTCCCCGCCTCTGATTTCCCGCCTCTGATTCCCCGCCTCTGATTCCCCATATCTGATTCCCAGCCTCTGATTCCACACCTCTGATTCCCCGCCCCTGATTCGTCAGCTATTAATCCCCTCCTCTGGTTCACCACGTCTGATTCCCTGCCTCTGATTCCCCGCCTCTGATTCCCCATCTCTGATTCAACACCTCTGATTCCCCGCGTCTGATTCCCCACCTCTGATTCCCCATCTCTGATTCCCCATATCTGATTCCCCGCGTCTGTTTCCCCGCCTCTGATTCCACGCCTCTGTTTCCCCATATCTGATTCCCCGCCTCTGATTCCCCAACTCTGAATCCCCGCCTCTGATTCCCCAGCTCTGATTCATCACATCTGATTCCCCACCTCTGCTTCCCCATCTCTGATTCACTGCCTCTGATTCGCCACCTCTGATTCCCCATATGATTCCCCGCCTATGTTTCCCCACTTCTGATTCCCCGCCTCTGATTCCCCATATCGGATTCCCCGCCTCTGATTCCCCATCTCTGAATCCCCAACTATGATTCCCCGCCTCTGATTCCAAAGCTCTAATTCCCCACCTCTGATTCCCCGTGTCTGATTCCCTGCCTCTGATTCCCCGCCCCTGATTCCCCATCTCTGATTCACAACCTCTGATTCCCCAACTCTGATTCCCCATATCTGATTCCCCGCCTCTGTTTCCCCGCCTCTGATTCCCCGCCTCTGATTCCCCATATCTGATTCCCAGCCTCTGATTCCACACCTCTGATTCCCCGCCCCTGATTCGTCAGCTATGAATCCCCGCCTCTGGTTCACCACGTCTGATTCCCTGCCTCTGATTCCCCACCTCTGATTTACCGCTTCTGATTCTGATTCCCTGCCTCTGATTCCCCATCTCTGATTCCCCACATCTGATTCCCTGCCTCTGATTCCCTGTCTCTGATTCCCCGCCTCTGATTCCCCGCCTCTGATTCCCAACCTCTGATTCCCCAACTCAGATTCCCCATATCTGATTCCCCGCCTCTGTTTCCCCGCCTCTGATTCCCCGCCTCTGTTTCCCCATATCTGATTCCCGGACTCTGATTCCCCACCTCTGATTCCCCATCTCTGATTCCACACATCCGATTCCCTGCCTCTGATTCCCTGCCTCTGATTCCCAACCTCTGATTCCACACCTCTGATTCCCCATATCTGATTCCCCGCCTCTGTTTCCCCGCTTCTGATTCCCCGCCTCTGTTTCCCCATATCTGATTTCCCGCCTCTGATTCCCCAACTCTGATTTCCCGCCTCTGATTCCCCAGCTCTGAGTCCCCGCCTCTGATTGCTCACGTCTGATTCCCTGCCTCTGATGCCCCGCCTCTGATTCCCCATCTCTGATTCCCCGCCTCTGATTCCCCGCCTCTGTTTCCCCGCCTCTGATTCCCCTCCTCTGATTCCCCATATCTAATTCCCAGCCTCTGATTCCCCAACTCCGATTCCCCACCTCTGATTCCCCATCTCTGATTTCCAGTCCTGTTATTCCCGGAATCTGATTCCCGGCCGCTGATTCCCAGCCTCTGATTCCCTGCCACTGATTCCCTGCCACTGATTCCCCGCCCCTGATTCCCCACGCCTGATTCCCCATATCTGATTACCTGCCTCTGTTTCCCCGCCTCTGATTGGCCGCCTCTGATACCCCGCCTCTGATTCCCCATCTCTAATTCACTGACTCTGATTCGCTTCCTCTGATTCCCCATATCTGATTCCCCGCCTCTTGTTTCCCCGCCTTTGATTCCCCGCCTCTGATTCCCCATATATGATTCCCAACCTCTGATTCCCCACCTCTGATTCCCCATATCTGACTCCCCGCCTCTGTTTCCCCGCCTCTGATTCCCCGCCTCTGTTTCCCCATATCTGATTCCCGGACTCTGATTCCCCACCTCAGATTCCCCATCTCAGATTCCGCACATCCGATTCCCTGCCTCTGTTTCCCCGCCTCTGATTCCCCGCCTCTGATTCCCCGCCTCTGTTTCCCCATATCTGATTCACCGCCTCTGATTCCCCACATCTGATTCCCTGCCTCTGATTCCCTGTCTTTGATTCGCCATCTCTGATTCCCCATATCTGATTCCCCGCCTCTGATACCCCAACTCTGATTCCCAGCCTGTTATTCCCCATCTCTGATTCCCCGCCTCTGATTCCCCGCGTCTGATTCCCTGCCTCTGATTCCCCGCTCTGATTCCCCATCTCTGATTCCCCGCCTCTGATTCCCCACATCTGATTCCCTGCCTCTGATTCCCTGTCTCTGATTCCCCGCCTCTGATTCCCCGCCTCTGATTCCCAACCTCTGATTCCCCACCTCTGATTCCCCATATCTGATTCCCCGCCGCTGTTTCCCCGGACTCTGATTCCCCACCTCTGATTCCCCATCTCTGATTCCGCACATCCGATTCCCTGCCTCTGATTCCCCACCTTTGACTCCCCGCGTCTGATTCCCTGCCTCTTATTCCCAACCTCTGATTCCCCGCCTCTGTTTCCCCGTTTCTGATTCCCCGCCTCTGTTTCCCCATATCTGATTCCCCGCCTCTGATTCCCCAACTCTGTTTTCCCGCCTCTGATTCCCCACCTCTGATTCCCCGCCTCTGATTCCTCGCATCTGATTCCCTGCCTCTGATGCCCCGCCTCTGATTCCCCATCTCTGATTCCCCGCCTCTGATTCCCCGTGTCTGATTCCCTGCCTCTGATTCCCCGCCTCTGATTCCCCGCCTCTGTTTCCCCGCCTGTGATTCCCCACCTCTGATTCCCCATATCTGACTCCCCGCCTCTGATTCCCCAACTGTGATACCCCGCCTCTGATTCCCCATCTCTGATTCCCAGTCCTCTTATTCCCGGCATCTGATTCCCGGCCTCTGATTCCCAGCCTCTGATTCCCTGCCACTGATTCCCCGCCCCTGATTCCCCACCTCTGATTCCCCATATCTGATTCCCCGCCTCTGATTGGTCGCCTCTGATACCCCGCCTCTGATTCCCCATCTCTAATTCACTGCCTCTGATTCGCCTCCTCTGATTCCCCATATCTGATTCCCCGCCTCTGTTTCCCCGCCTCTGATTCCCCGCCTCTGATTCCCCATATCTGATTCCCCGCCTCATATGCCCCATCTCTGATTCCCTGACTCTGATTCCCCACCTCTGATTCCCGGCCTCTGATTCCCCATCTCTGATTCCCCGCCTCTGATTCCCCGTGTATGATTCCCTGCCTCTGATTCCCCGCCTCTGATTCCCCTCCTCTGATTCCCTGCCACAGATTCCCCGGCCCTGATTACCCGCCTCTGATTCCCCATATCTGATTCCCCGCCTCTGATCCCCAACTCTGATTCCCCGCCTCTGATTCCCCAGCTCTGATTCCCCGCCTCTGATTCCCCGCGTCTGATTCCCTGCCTTTGATTCCCCGCCTCTGATTCCCCATCTCTGATTCACAACCTCTGATTCCCCACCTCTGATTCCCCATATCTGATTCCCCGCCTCTGTTTCCCCGCCTCTGATTCCCCGCCTCTGATTCCCCATATCTGATACCCAGCCTCTGATTCCACACCTCTGATTCACCACCCCTGATTCGTCAGCTATGAATCCCCGCCTCTGGTTCCCCACGTCTGATTCCCCGCCTCTGAATCCCCAGCTCTGATTCCCCGCCTCTGATTCCCCGCGTCTGATTCCCTGCCTCTGATTCCCCGCCTCTGATTTCCCATCTCTGATTCACAACCTCTGATTCCCCACCTCTGATTCCCCATATCTGATTCCCCGCCTCTGTTCCCCCGCCTCTGATTCGCCCCTCTGATTCCCCATATCTGATTCCCAGCCTCTGATTCCACACCTCTGATTCCCCGCCCCTGATTCGTCAGCTATGAACCCCCGACTCTGATTCCCCACGTCTGATTCCCTGCCTCTGATTCCCCACCTCTGATTCCCGGCCTCTGATTCCCGGCCTGTGATTCCCGGCCTCTGATTCCCCGCCTCTGATTCCCCGCTTCTGATTCTGATTCCCTGCCTCTGATTCCCCATCTCTGATTCCCCACATCTGATTCCCTGCCTCTGATTCCCTGTCTCTGATTCCCCGCCTCTGATTCCTCGCCTCTGATTCCCAACCTCTGATTCCCCAGCTCTGATTCACTGCCTCTGATTCCCCGCCTCCTATTCCCCGTGTCTGATTTCCTGCCTCTGATTCACAGCCTCTGATTCCCCATCTCTAATTCAACGCCTCTGATTCCCCACCTCTGATTCCCCATATCTGATTCCCCACCTATGTTTCCCCGCCTCTGATTCCCCTCCTCTGATTCACCATCTCTGATTCCTGGACTCTGATTCCCCAACTCTCATTCCCCGCCTCTGATTCCCCGCATCTGATTCCCTGCCTCTGATTCACAGCCTCTGATTCCCTGCCTCTGATTCTCAACCTCTGATTCCCCACCTCTGATTCCCCATATCTGATTCCCCGCCTCATTTCCCCGCCTCTGATTCCGCGCCTCTGTTTCCCCATATCTGTTTCCCCGCCTCTGTTTCCCCGCCTCTGAATCCCCGCCTCTTTTTCCCCATATCTGATTCCCCGCCTCTGATACCCCAACTCTGATTCCCAGCCTGTTATTCCCTATCTCTGATTCCCCGCCTCTGATACCCCGCGTCTGATTCCCTGCCTCTGATTCCCCGCTCTGATTCCCCATCTCTGATTCCCCGCCTCTGATTCCCCACATCTGATTCCCTGCCTCTGATTCCCTGTCTCTGATTCCCCGCCTCTGATTCCCCGCCTCTGATTCCCAACCTCTGATTCCCCACCTCTGATTCCCCATATCTGATTCCCCGCCGCTGTTTCCCCGGACTCTGATTCCCCACCTCTGATTCCCCATCTCTGATTCCGCACATCCGATTCCCTGCCTCTGATTCCCCGCCTTTGATTCCCCGCGTCTGATTCCCTGCCTCTTATTCCCAACCTCTGATTCCCCACCTCTGATTCCCCATATCTGATTCCCCGCCTCTGTTTCCCCGTTTCTGATTCCCCGCCTCTGTTTCCCCATATCTGATTCCCCGCCTCTGATTCCCCAACTCTGATTTCCCGCCTCTGATTCCCCACCTCTGATTCCCCGCCTCTGATTCCTCGCATCTGATTCCCTGCCTCTGATGCCCCGCCTCTGATTCCCCATCTCTGATTCCCCGCCTCTGATTCCCCGTGTCTGATTCCCTGCCTCTGATTCCCCGCCTCTGATTCCCCGCCTCTGTTTCCCCGCCTCTGATTCCCCACCTCTGATTCCCCATATCTGACTCCCCGCCTCTGATTCCCCAACTGTGATACCCCGCCTCTGATTCCCCATCTCTGATTCCCAGTCCTCTTATTCCCGGCATCTGATTCCCGGCCTCTAATTCCCAGCCTCTGATTCCCTGCCACTGATTCCCCGCCCCTGATTCCCCACCTCTGATTCCCCATATCTGATTCCCCGCCTCTGTTTCCCCGCCTCTGATTGGTCGCCTCTGATACCCCGCCTCTGATTCCCCATCTCTAATTCACTGCCTCTGATTCGCCTCCTCTGATTCCCCATATCTGATTCCCCGCCTCTGTTTCCCCGCCTCTGATTCCCCGCCTCTGATTCCCCATATCTGATTCCCCGCCTCATATGCCCCATCTCTGATTCCCTGACTCTGATTCCCCACCTCTGATTCCCGGCCTCTGATTCCCCATCTCTGATTCCCCGCCTCTGATTCCCCGTGTATGATTCCCTGCCTCTGATTCCCCGCCTCTGATTCCCCTCCTCTGATTCCCTGCCACAGATTCCCCGGCCCTGATTACCCACCTCTGATTCCCCATATCTGATTTCCCGCCTCTGTTTCCCCGCCTCTGATTCCCCGCCTCTGGTTCCCCATATCTGATTCCCCGCCTCTGATCCACAACTCTGATTCCCCGCCTCTGATTCCCCAGCTCTGATTCCCCACCTCTGATTCCCCGCGTCTGATTCCCTGCCTCTGATTCCCCGCCTCTGATTCCCCATCTCTGATTCACAACCTCTGATTCCCCACCTCTGATTCCCCATATCTGATTCCCCGCCTCTGATTTCCCGCCTCTGATTCCCCGCCTCTGATTCCCCATATCTGATTCCCAGCCTCTGATTCCACACCTCTGATTCCCCGCCCCTGATTCGTCAGCTATTAATCCCCTCCTCTGGTTCACCACGTCTGATTCCCTGCCTCTGATTCCCCGCCTCTGATTCCCCATTCTGATTCAACACCTCTGATTCCCCGCGTCTGATTCCCCACCTCTGATTCCCCATCTCTGATTCCCCATATCTGATTCCCCGCGTCTGTTTCCCCGCCTCTGATTCCACGCCTCTGTTTCCCCATATCTGATTCCCCGCCTCTGATTCCCCAACTCTGAATCCCCGCCTCTGATTCCCCAGCTCTAATTCATCACATCTGATTCCCCACCTCTGCTTCCCCATCTCTGATTCACTGCCTCTGATTCGCCACCTCTGATTCCCCATATGATTCCCCGCCTATGTTTCCCCACTTCTGATTCCCCGCCTCTGATTCCCCATATCGGATTCCCCGCCTCTGATTCCCCATCTCTGAATCCCCAACTATGATTCCCCGCCTCTGATTCCAAAGCTCTAATTCCCCACCTCTGATTCCCCGTGTCTGATTCCCTGCCTCTGATTCCCCGCCTCTGATTCCCCATCTCTGATTCACAACCTCTGATTCCCCAACTCTGATTCCCCATATCTGATTCCCCGCCTCTGTTTCCCCGCCTCTGATTCCCCGCCTCTGATTCCCCATATCTGATTCCCAGCCTCTGATTCCACACCTCTGATTCCCCGCCCCTGATTCGTCAGCTATGAATCCCCGCCTCTGGTTCACCACGTCTGATTCCCTGCCTCTGATTCCCCACCTCTGATTTACCGCTTCTGATTCTGATTCCCTGCCTCTGATTCCCCATCTCTGATTCCCCACATCTGATTCCCTGCCTCTGATTCCCTGTCTCTGATTCCCCGCCTCTGATTCCCCGCCTCTGATTCCCAACCTCTGATTCCCCAACTCAGATTCCCCATATCTGATTCCCCACCTCTGTTTCCCCGCCTCTGATTCCCCGCCTCTGTTTCCCCATATCTGATTCCCGGACTCTGATTCCCCACCTCTGATTCCCCATCTCTGATTCCACACATCCGATTCCCTGCCTCTGATTCCCTGCCTCTGATTCCCAACCTCTGATTCCACACCTCTGATTCCCCATATCTGATTCCCCGCCTCTGTTTCCCCGCTTCTGATTCCCCGCCTCTGTTTCCCCATATCTGATTTCCCACCTCTGATTCCCCAACTCTGATTTCCCGCCTCTGATTCCCCAGCTCTGAGTCCCCGCCTCTGATTGCTCACGTCTGATTCCCTGCCTCTGATGCCCCGCCTCTGATTCCCCATCTCTGATTCCCCGCCTCTGATTCCCCGCCTCTGTTTCCCCGCCTCTGATTCCCCTCCTCTGATTCCCCATATCTGATTCCCAGCCTCTGATTCCCCAACTCCGATTCCCCACCTCTGATTCCCCATCTCTGATTTCCAGTCCTGTTATTCCCGGAATCTGATTCCCGGCCGCTGATTCCCAGCCTCTGATTCCCTGCCACTGATTCCCTGCCACTGATTCCCCGCCCCTGATTCCCCACGCCTGATTCCCCATATCTGATTCCCTGCCTCTGTTTCCCCGCCTCTGATTGGCCGCCTCTGATACCCCGCCTCTGATTCCCCATCTCTAATTCACTGACTCTGATTCGCTTCCTCTGATTCCCCATATCTGATTCCCCGCCTCTTGTTTCCCCGCCTTTGATTCCCCGCCTCTGATTCCCCATATATGATTCCCAACCTCTGATTCCCCACCTCTGATTCCCCATATCTGACTCCCCGCCTCTGTTTCCCCGCCTCTGATTCCCCGCCTCTGTTTCCCCATATCTGATTCCCGGACTCTGATTCCCCACCTCAGATTCCCCATCTCAGATTCCGCACATCCGATTCCCTGCCTCTGTTTCCCCGCCTCTGATTTCCCGCCTCTGATTCCCCGCCTCTGTTTCCCCATATCTGATTCGCCGCCTCTGATTCCCCACATCTGATTCCCTGCCTCTGATTCCCTGTCTTTGATTCGCCATCTCTGATTCCCCATATCTGATTCCCCGCCTCTGATACCCCAACTCTGATTCCCAGCCTGTTATTCCCCATCTCTGATTCCCCGCCTCTGATTCCCCGCGTCTGATTCCCTGCCTCTGATTCCCCGCTCTGATTCCCCATCTCTGATTCCCCGCCTCTGATTCCCCACATCTGATTCCCTGCCTCTGATTCCCTGTCTCTGATTCCCCGCCTCTGATTCCCCGCCTCTGATTCCCAACCTCTGATTCCCCACCTCTGATTCCCCATATCTGATTCCCCGCCGCTGTTTCCCCGGACTCTGATTCCCCACCTCTGATTCCCCATCTCTGATTCCGCACATCCGATTCCCTGCCTCTGATTCCCCACCTTTGACTCCCCGCGTCTGATTCCCTGCCTCTTATTCCCAACCTCTGATTCCCCGCCTCTGTTTCCCCGTTTCTGATTCCCCGCCTCTGTTTCCCCATATCTGATTCCCCGCCTCTGATTCCCCAACTCTGTTTTCCCACCTCTGATTCCCCACCTCTGATTCCCCGCCTCTGATTCCTCGCATCTGATTCCCTGCCTCTGATGCCCCGCCTCTGATTCCCCATCTCTGATTCCCCGCCTCTGATTCCCCGTGTCTGATTCCCTGCCTCTGATTCCCCGCCTCTGATTCCCCGCCTCTGTTTCCCCGCCTGTGATTCCCCACCTCTGATTCCCCATATCTGACTCCCCGCCTCTGATTCCCCAACTGTGATACCCCGCCTCTGATTCCCCATCTCTGATTCCCAGTCCTCTTATTCCCGGCATCTGATTCCCGGCCTCTGATTCCCAGCCTCTGATTCCCTGCCACTGATTCCCCGCCCCTGATTCCCCACCTCTGATTCCCCATATCTGATTCCCCGCCTCTGTTTCCCCGCCTCTGATTGGTCGCCTCTGATACCCCGCCTCTGATTCCCCATCTCTAATTCACTGCCTCTGATTCGCCTCCTCTGATTCCCCATATCTGATTCCCCGCCTCTGTTTTCCCGCCTCTGATTCCCCGCCTCTGATTCCCCATATCTGATTCCCCGCCTCATATGCCCCATCTCTGATTCCCTGACTCTGATTCCCCACCTCTGATTCCCGGCCTCTGATTCCCCATCTCTGATTCCCCGCCTCTGATTCCCCGTGTATGATTCCCTGCCTCTGATTCCCCGCCTCTGATTCCCCTCCTCTGATTCCCTGCCACAGATTCCCCGCCCCTGATTACCCACCTCTGATTCCCCATATCTGATTTCCTGCCTCTGTTTCCCCGCCTCTGATTCCCCGCCTCTGATTCCCCATATCTGACTCCCCGCCTCTGATCCACAACTCTGATTCCCCGCCTCTGATTCCCCAGCTCTGATTCCCCGCCTCTGATTCCCCGCGTCTGATTCCCTGCCTCTGATTCCCCGCCTCTGATTCACAACCTCTGATTCCCCACCTCTGATTCCCCATATCTGATTCCCCGCCTCTGATTTCCCACCTCTGATTCCCCGCCTCTGATTCCCCATATCTGATTCCCAGCCTCTGATTCCACACCTCTGATTCCCCGCCCATGATTCGTCAGCTATTAATCCCCTCCTCTGGTTCACCACGTCTGATTCCCTGCCTCTGATTCCCCGCCTCTGATTCCCCATCTCTGATTCAACACCTCTGATTCCCCGCGTCTGTTTCCCTGCCTCTGATTCCCCGCCTCTGATTCCCCTCCTCTGATTCCCTGCCACAGATTCCCCGCCCCTGATTACCCACCTCTGATTCCCCATATCTGATTTCCCGCCTCTGTTTCCCCGCCTCTGATTCCCCGCCTCTGATTCCCCATATCTGATTCCCCGCCTCTGATCCACAACTCTGATTCCCCGCCTCTGATTCCCCAGCTCTGATTCCCCGCCTCTGATTCCCCGCGTCTGATTCCCTGCCTCTGATTCCCCGCCTCTGATTCCCCATCTCTGATTCACAACCTCTGATTCCCCACCTCTGATTCCCCATATCTGATTCCCCGCCTCTGATTTCCCGCCTCTGATTCCCCGCCTCTGATTCCCCACATCTGATTCCCAGCCTCTGATTCCACACCTCTGATTCCCCGCCCCTGATTCGTCAGCTATTAATCCCCTCCTCTGGTTCACCATGTCTGATTCCCTGCCTCTGATTCCCCACCTCTGCTTCCCCATCTCTGATTCACTGCCTCTGATTCGCCACCTCTGATTCCCCATATGATTCCCCGCCTATGTTTCCCCACTTCTGATTCCCCGCCTCTGATTCCCCATATCGGATTCCCCGCCTCTGATTCCCCATCTCTGAATCCCCAACTATGATTCCCCGCCTCTGATTCCAAAGCTCTAATTCCCCACCTCTGATTCCCCGTGTCTGATTCCCTGCCTCTGATTCCCCGCCTCTGATTCCCCATCTCTGATTCACAACCTCTGATTCCCCAACTCTGATTCCCCATATCTGATTCCCCGCCTCTGTTTCCCCGCCTCTGATTCCCCGCCTCTGATTCCCCATATCTGATTCCCAGCCTCTGATTCCACACCTCTGATTCCCCGCCCCTGATTCGTCAGCTATGAATCCCCGCCTCTGGTTCACCACGTCTGATTCCCTGCCTCTGATTCCCCACCTCTGATTTACCGCTTCTGACTCTGATTCCCTGCCTCTGATTCCCCATCTCTGATTCCCCACATCTGATTCCCTGCCTCTGATTCCCTGTCTCTGATTCCCCGCCTCTGATTCCCCGCCTCTGATTCCCAACCTCTGATTCCCCAACTCAGATTCCCCATATCTGATTCCCCGCCTCTGTTTCCCCGCATCTGATTCCCCGCCTCTGTTTCCCCATATCTGATTCCCGGACTCTGATTCCCCACCTCTGATTCCCCATCTCTGATTCCACACATCCGATTCCCTGCCTCTGATTCCCTGCCTCTGATTCCCCGCGTCTGATTCCCTGCCTCTGATTCCCAACCTCTGATTCCACACCTCTGATTCCCCATATCTGATTCCCCGCCTCTGTTTCCCCGCTTCTGATTCCCCGCCTCTGTTTCCCCATATCTGATTTCCCGCCTCTGATTCCCCAACTCTGATTTCCCGCCTCTGATTCCCCAGCTCTGAGTCCCCGCCTCTGATTGCTCACGTCTGATTCCCTGCCTCTGATGCCCCGCCTCTGATTCCCCATCTCTGATTCCCCGCCTCTGATTCCCCGCCTCTGTTTCCCCGCCTCTGATTCCCCTCCTCTGATTCCCCATATCTGATTCCCAGCCTCTGATTCCCCAACTCCGATTCCCCACCTCTGATTCCCCATCTCTGATTTCCAGTCCTGTTATTCCCGGAATCTGATTCCCGGCCGCTGATTACCAGCCTCTGATTCCCTGCCACTGATTCCCTGCCACTGATTCCCCGTCCCTGATTCCCCACGCCTGATTCCCCATATCTGATTCCCCGCCTCTGTTTCCCCGCCTCTGATTGGCCGCCTCTGATACCCCGCCTCTGATTCCCCATCTCTAATTCACTGACTCTGATTCGCTTCCTCTGATTCCCCATATCTGATTCCCCGCCTCTGTTTCCCCGCCTCTGATTCCCCGCCTCTGATTCCCCATATATGATTCCCAACCTCTGATTCCCCACCTCTGATTCCCCATATCTGACTCCCCGCCTCTGTTTCCCCGCCTCTGATTCCCCGCCTCTGTTTCCCCATATCTGATTCCCGGACTCTGATTCCCCACCTCAGATTCCCCATCTCAGATTCCGCACATCCGATTCCCTGCCTCTGTTTCCCCGCCTCTGATTCCCCGCCTCTGATTCCCCGCCTCTGTTTCCCCATATCTGATTCGCCGCCTCTGATTCCCCACATCTGATTCCCTGCCTCTGATTCCCTGTCTTTGATTCGCCGTCTCTGATTCCCCATATCTGATTCCCCACCTCTGATACCCCAACTCTGATTCCCAGCCTGTTATTCCCCATCTCTGATTCCCCGCCTCTGATTCCCCGCGTCTGATTCCCTGCCTCTGATTCCCCGCTCTGATTCCCCATCTCTGATTCCCCGCCTCTGATTCCCCACATCTGATTCCCTGCCTCTGATTCCCTGTCTCTGATTCCCCGCCTCTGATACCCCGCCTCTGATTCCCAACCTCTGATTCCCCACCTCTGATTCCCCATATCTGATTCCCCGCCGCTGTTTCCCCGGACTCTGATTCCCCACCTCTGATTCCCCATCTCTGATTCCGCACATCCGATTCCCTGCCTCTGATTCCCCGCCTTTGATTCCCCGCGTCTGATTCCCTGCGTCTTATTCCCAACCTCTGATTCCCCACCTCTGATTCCCCATATCTGATTCCCCGCCTCTGTTTCCCCGTTTCTGATTCCCCGCCTCTGTTTCCCCATATCTGATTCCCCGCCTCTGATTCCCCAACTCTGTTTTCCCGCTTCTGATTCCCCACCTCTGATTCCCCGCCTCTGATTCCTCGCATCTGATTCCCTGCCTCTGATGCCCCGCCTCTGATTCCCCATCTCTGATTCCCCGCCTCTGATTCCCCGTGTCTGATTCCCTGCCTCTGATTCCCCGCCTCTGATTCCCCGCCTCTGTTTCCCCGCCTCTGATTCCCCACCTCTGATTCCCCATATCTGACTCCCCGCCTCTGATTCCCCAACTGTGATACCCCGCCTCTGATTCCCCATCTCTGATTCCCAGTCCTCTTATTCCCGGCATCTGATTCCCGGCCTCTGATTCCCAGCCTCTGATTCCCTGCCACTGATTCCCCGCCCCTGATTCCCCACCTCTGATTCCCCATATCTGATTCCCCGCCTCTGTTTCCCCGCCTCTGATTGGTCGCCTCTGATACCCCGCCTCTGATTCCCCATCTCTAATTCACTGCCTCTGAATCGCCTCCTCTGATTCCCCATATCTGATTCCCCGCCTCTGTTTCCCCGCCTCTGATTCCCCGCCTCTGATTCCCCATATCTGATTCCCCGCCTCATATGCCCCATCTCTGATTCCCTTACTCTGATTCCCCACCTCTGATTCCCGGCCTCTGATTCCCCATCTCTGATTCCCCGCCTCTGATTCCCCGTGTATGATTCCCTGCCTCTGATTCCCCGCCTCTGATTCCCCTCCTCTGATTCCCTGCCACAGATTCCCCGCCCCTGATTACCCACCTCTGATTCCCCATATCTGATTTCCCGCCTCTGTTTCCCCGCCTCTGATTCCCCGCCTCTGATTCCCCATATCTGATTCCCCGCCTCTGATCCACAACTCTGATTCCCCGCCTCTGATTCCCCAGCTCTGAATCCCCGCCTCTGATTCCCCGCGTCTGATTCCCTGCCTCTGATTCCCCGCCTCTGATTCACAACCTCTGATTCCCCACCTCTGATTCCCCATATCTGATTCCCCGCCTCTGATTTCCCACCTCTGATTCCCCGCCTCTGATTCCCCATATCTGATTCCCAGCCTCTGATTCCACACCTCTGATTCCCCGCCCCTGATTCGTCAGCTATTAATCCCCTCCTCTGGTTCACCACGTCTGATTCACTGCCTCTGATTCCCCGCCTCTGATTCCCCATCTCTGATTCAACACCTCTGATTCCCCGCGTCTGTTTCCCTGCCTCTGATTCCCCGCCTCTGATTCCCCTCCTCTGATTCCCTGCCACAGATTCCCCGCCCCTGATTACCCACCTCTGATTTCCCATATCTGATTTCCCGCCTCTGTTTCCCCGCCTCTGATTCCCCATATCTGATTCCCCGCCTCTGATCCACAACTCTGATTCCCCGCCTCTGATTCCCCAGCTCTGATTCCCCGCCTCTGATTCCCCGCGTCTGATTCCCTGCCTCTGATTCCCCGCCTCTGATTCCCCATCTCTGATTCACAACCTCTGATTCCCCACCTCTGATTCCCCATATCTGTTTCCCCGCCTCTGATTTCCCGCCTCTGATTCCCCGCCTCTGATTCCCCATATCTGATTCCCAGCCTCTGATTCCACACCTCTGATTCCCCGCCCCTGATTCGTCAGCTATTAATCCCCTCCTCTGGTTCACCACGTCTGATTCCCTGCCTCTGATTCCCCGCCTCTGATTCCCCATCTCTGATTCAACACCTCTGATTCCCCGCGTCTGTTTCCCCGCCTCTGATTCCACGCCTCTGTTTCCCCATATCTGATTCCCCGCCTCTGATTCCCCAACTCTGAATCCCCGCCTCTGATTCCCCAGCTCTGATTCATCACATCTGATTCCCCACCTCTGCTTCCCCATCTCTGATTCACTGCCTCTGATTCGCCACCTCTGATTCCCCATATGATTCCCCGCCTATGTTTCCCCACTTCTGATTCCCCGCCTCTGATTCCCCATATCGTATTCCCCGCCTCTGATTCCCCATCTCTGAATCCCCAACTATGATTCCCCGCTTCTGATTCCAAAGCTCTAATTCCCCACCTCTGATTCCCCGTGTCTGATTCCCTGCCTCTGATTCCCCGCCTCTGATTCCACATCTCTGATTCACAACCTCTGATTCCCCAACTCTGATTCCCCATATCTGATTCCCCGCCTCTGTTTCCCCGCCTCTGATTCCCCGCCTCTGATTCCCCATATCTGATTCCCAGCCTCTGATTCCACATCTCTGATTCCCCGCCCCTGATTCGTCAGCTATGAATCCCCGCCTCTGGTTCCCCACGTCTGATTCCCTGCCTCTGATTCCCCACCTCTGATTCACCGCTTCTGATTCTGATTCCCTGCCTCTGATTCCCCATCTCTGATTCCCCACATCTGATTCCCTGCCTCTGATTCCCTGTCTCTGATTCCCCGCCTCTGATTCCCAACCTCTGATTCCCAACCTCTGATTCCCCAACTCAGATTCCCCATATCTGATTCCCCGCCTCTGTTTCCCCGCCTCTGATTCCCCGCCTCTGTTTCCCCATATCTGATTCCCGGACTCTGATTCCCCACCTCTGATTCCCCATCTCTGATTCCACACATCCGATTCCCTGCCTCTGATTCCCTGCCTCTGATTCCCCGCGTCTGATTCCCTGCCTCTGATTCCCAACCTCTGATTCCCCACCTCTGATTCCCCATATCTGATTCCCCGCCTCTGTTTCCCCGCTTCTGATTCCCCGCCTCTGTTTCCCCATATCTGATTTCCCACCTCTGATTCCCCAACTCTGATTTCCCGCCTCTGATTCCCCAGCTCTGAGTCCCAGCCACTGATTGCTCACGTCTGATTCCCTGCCTCTGATGCCCCGCCTCTGATTCCCCATCTCTGATTCCCCGCCTCTGATTCCCCGCCTCTGTTTCCCCGCCTCTGATTCCCCTCCTCTGATTCCCCATATCTGATTCCCAGCCTCTGATTCCCCAACTCTGATTCCCCACCTCTGATTCCCCATCTCTGATTTCCAGTCCTGTTATTCCCGGAATCTGATTCCCGGCCGCTGATTCCCAGCCTCTGATTCCCTGCCACTGATTCCCTGCCTCTGTTTCCCCGCCTCTGATTGGCCGCCTCTGATACCCCGCCTCTGATTCCCCATCTCTAATTCACTGACTCTGATTCGCTTCCTCTGATTCCCCATATCTGATTCCCCGCCTCTGTTTCCCCGCCTTTGATTCCCCGCCTCTGATTCCCCATATATGATTCCCAACCTCTGATTCCCCACCTCTGATTCCCCATATCTGACTCCCCGCCTCTGTTTCCCCGCCTCTGATTCCCCGCCTCTGTTTCCCCATATCTGATTCCCGGACTCTGATTCCCCACCTCAGATTCCCCATCTCAGATTCCGCACATCCGATTCCCTGCCTCTGTTTCCCCGCGTCTGATTCCCCGCCTCTGATTCCCCGCCTCTGTTTCCCCATATCTGATTCGCCGCCTCTGATTCCCCACATCTGATTCCCTGCCTCTGATTCCCTGTCTTTGATTCGCCGTATATGATTCCCCATATCTGATTCCCCGCCGCTGTTTCCCCGGACTCTGATTCCCCACCTCTGATTCCCCATCTCTGATTCTGCACATCCGATTCCCTGCCTCTGATTCCCCGCCTCTGATTCCCCGCGTCTGATTCCCTGCCTCTGATTCCCAACCTATGATTCCCCACCTATGATTCCCTATATCTGATTCCCCGCCTCTGTTTCCCCGCCTCTGATTCCCCGCCTCTGTTTCCCCATATCTGATTCACCGACTCTGATTCCCCACATCTGATTCCCTGCCTCTGATTCCCTGTCTCTGATTCGCCGTCTCTGATTCCCCATATCTGATTCCCCGCCGCTGTTTCCCCGGACTCTGATTCCGCACCTCTGATTCCCCATCTCTGATTCCGCACATCTGATTCCCTGCCTCTGATTCCCCGCCTCTGATTCCCCGCGTCTGATTCCCTGTCTCTTATTCCCAACCTCTGATTCCCCACCTCTGATTCCCCATATCTGATTCCCCGCCTCTGTTTCCCCGCTTCTGATTCCCCGCCTCTGTTTCCCCATATCTGATTCCCCGCATCTGATTCCCCACTCTGATTTCCCGCCTCTGATTCCCCACCTCTGATTCCCCGCCTCTGATTCCTCGCATCTGATTCCCTGCCTCTGATGCCCCGCCTCTGATTCCCCATCTCTGATTCCCCGCCTCTGATTCCCCGTGTCTGATTCCCTGCCTCTGATTCCCCGCCTACGATTCCTCGCCTCTGTTTCCCCGCCTCTGATTCCCCGCCTCTGATTCCCCTCCTCTGATTCCCTGCCACAGATTCTCCGCCCCTGATTACCCACCTCTGATTCCCCATATCTGATTTCCCGCCTCTGTTTCCCCGCCTCTGATTCCCCATATCTGATTCCCCGCCTCTGATCCACAACTCTGATTCCCCGCCTCTGATTCCCCAGCTCTGATTCCCCGCCTCTGATTCCCCGCGTCTGATTCCCTGCCTCTGATTCCCCGCCTCTGATTCCCCATCTCTGATTCACAACCTCTGATTCCCCACCTCTGATTCCCCATATCTGATTCCCCGCCTCTGATTTCCCGCCTCTGATTCCCCGCCTCTGATTCCCCATATCTGATTCCCAGCCTCTGATTCCACACCTCTGATTCCCCGCCCCTGATTCGTCAGCTATTAATCCCCTCCTCTGGTTCACCACGTCTGATTCCCTGCCTCTGATTCCCCGCCTCTGATTCCCCATCTCTGATTCAACACCTCTGATTCCCCGCGTCTGTTTCCCCGCCTCTGATTCCACGCCTCTGTTTCCCCATATCTGATTCCCCGCCTCTGATTCCCCAACTCTGAATCCCCGCCTCTGATTCCCCAGCTCTGATTCATCACATCTGATTCCCCACCTCTGCTTCCCCATCTCTGATTCACTGCCTCTGATTCGCCACCTCTGATTCCCCATATGATTCCCCGCCTATGTTTCCCCACTTCTGATTCCCCGCCTCTGATTCCCCATATCGGATTCCCCGCCTCTGATTCCCCATCTCTGAATCCCCAACTATGATTCCCCGCTTCTGATTCCAAAGCTCTAATTCCCCACCTCTGATTCCCCGTGTCTGATTCCCTGCCTCTGATTCCCCGCCTCTGATTCCACATCTCTGATTCACAACCTCTGATTCCCCAACTCTGATTCCCCATATCTGATTCCCCGCCTCTGTTTCCCCGCCTCTGATTCCCCGCCTCTGATTCCCCATATCTGATTCCCAGCCTCTGATTCCACATCTCTGATTCCCCGCCCCTGATTCGTCAGCTATGAATCCCCGCCTCTGGTTCCCCACGTCTGATTCCCTGCCTCTGATTCCCCACCTCTGATTCACCGCTTCTGATTCTGATTCCCTGCCTCTGATTCCCCATCTCTGATTCCCCACATCTGATTCCCTGCCTCTGATTCCCTGTCTCTGATTCCCCGCCTCTGATTCCCAACCTCTGATTCCCAACCTCTGATTCCCCAAATCAGATTCCCCATATCTGATTCCCCGCCTCTGTTTCCCCGCCTCTGATTCCCCGCCTCTGTTTCCCCATATCTGATTCCCGGACTCTGATTCCCCACCTCTGATTCCCCATCTCTGATTCCACACATCCGATTCCCTGCCTCTGATTCCCTGCCTCTGATTCCCCGCGTCTGATTCCCTGCCTCTGATTCCCAACCTCTGATTCCCCACCTCTGATTCCCCATATCTGATTCCCCGCCTCTGTTTCCCCACTTCTGATTCCCCGCCTCTGTTTCCCCATATCTGATTTCCCGCCTCTGATTCCCCAACTCTGATTTCCCGCCTCTGATTCCCCAGCTCTGAGTCCCAGCCACTGATTGCTCACGTCTGATTCCCTGCCTCTGATGCCCCGCCTCTGATTCCCAATCTCTGATTCCCCGCCTCTGATTCCCCGCCTCTGTTTCCCCGCCTCTGATTCCCCTCCTCTGATTCCCCATATCTGATTCCCAGCCTCTGATTCCCCAACTCTGATTCCCCACCTCTGATTCCCCATCTCTGATTTCCAGTCCTGTTATTCCCGGAATCTGATTCCCGGCCGCTGATTCCCAGCCTCTGATTCCCTGCCACTGATTCCCTGCCTCTGTTTCCCCGCCTCTGATTGGCCGCCTCTGATACCCCGCCTCTGATACCCCATCTCTAATTCACTGACTCTGATTCGCTTCCTCTGATTCCCCATATCTGATTCCCCGCCTCTGTTTCCCCGCCTTTGATTCCCCGCCTCTGATTCCCCATATATGATTCCCAACCTCTGATTCCCCACCTCTGATTCCCCATATCTGACTCCCCGCCTCTGTTTCCCCGCCTCTGATTCCCCGCCTCTGTTTCCCCATATCTGATTCCCGGACTCTGATTCCCCACCTCAGATTCCCCATCTCAGATTCCGCACATCCGATTCCCTGCCTCTGTTTCCCCGCCTCTGATTCCCCGCCTCTGATTCCCCGCCTCTGTTTCCCCATATCTGATTCGCCGCCTCTGATTCCCCACATCTGATTCCCTGCCTCTGATTCCCTGTCTTTGATTCGCCGTCTCTGATTCCCCATATCTGATTCCCCGCCGCTGTTTCCCCGGACTCTGATTCCCCACCTCTGATTCCCCATCTCTGATTCTGCACATCCGATTCCCTGCCTCTGATTCCCCGCCTCTGATTCCCCGCGTCTGATTCCCTGCCTCTGATTCCCAACCTATGATTCCCCACCTATGATTCCCTATATCTGATTCCCCGCCTCTGTTTCCCCGCCTCTGATTCCCCGCCTCTGTTTCCCCATATCTGATTCACCGACTCTGATTCCCCACATCTGATTCCCTGCCTCTGATTCCCTGTCTCTGATTCGCCGTCTCTGATTCCCCATATCTGATTCCCCGCCGCTGTTTCCCCAGACTCTGATTCCCCACCTCTGATTCCCCATCTCTGATTCCGCACATCTGATTCCCTGCCTCTGATTCCCCGCCTCTGATTCCCCGCCTCTGATTCCCCATATCTGATTCCCCGCCTCTGATCCACAACTCTGATTCCCCGCCTCTGATTCCCCAGCTCTGAATCCCCGCCTCTGATTCCCCGCGTCTGATTCCCTGCCTCTGATTCCCCGCCTCTGATTCACAACCTCTGATTCCCCACCTCTGATTCCCCATATCTGATTCCCCGCCTCTGATTTCCCACCTCTGATTCCCCGCCTCTGATTCCCCATATCTGATTCCCAGCCTCTGATTCCACACCTCTGATTCCCCGCCCCTGATTCGTCAGCTATTAATCCCCTCCTCTGGTTCACCACGTCTGATTCACTGCCTCTGATTCCCCGCCTCTGATTCCCCATCTCTGATTCAACACCTCTGATTCCCCGCGTCTGTTTCCCTGCCTCTGATTCCCCGCCTCTGATTCCCCTCCTCTGATTCCCTGCCACAGATTCCCCGCCCCTGATTACCCACCTCTGATTCCCCATATCTGATTTCCCGCCTCTGTTTCCCCGCCTCTGATTCCCCATATCTGATTCCCCGCCTCTGATCCACAACTCTGATTCCCCGCCTCTGATTCCCCAGCTCTGATTCCCCGCCTCTGATTCCCCGCGTCTGATTCCCTGCCTCTGATTCCCCGCCTCTGATTCCCCATCTCTGATTCACAACCTCTGATTCCCCACCTCTGATTCCCCATATCTGTTTCCCCGCCTCTGATTTCCCGCCTCTGATTCCCCGCCTCTGATTCCCCATATCTGATTCCCAGCCTCTGATTCCACACCTCTGATTCCCCGCCCCTGATTCGTCAGCTATTAATCCCCTCCTCTGGTTCACGACGTCTGATTCACTGCCTCTGATTCCCCGCCTCTGATTCCCCATCTCTGATTCAACACCTCTGATTCCCCGCATCTGTTTCCCCGCCTCTGATTCCACGCCTCTGTTTCCCCATATCTGATTCCCCGCCTCTGATTCCCCAACTCTGAATCCCCGCCTCTGATTCCCCAGCTCTGATTCATCACATCTGATTCCCCACCTCTGCTTCCCCATCTCTGATTCACTGCCTCTGATTCGCCACCTCTGATTCCCCATATGATTCCCCGCCTATGTTTCCCCACTTCTGATTCCCCGCCTCTGATTCCCCATATCGTATTCCCCGCCTCTGATTCCCCATCTCTGAATCCCCAACTATGATTCCCCGCTTCTGATTCCAAAGCTCTAATTCCCCACCTCTGATTCCCCGTGTCTGATTCCCTGCCTCTGATTCCCCGCCTCTGATTCCACATCTCTGATTCACAACCTCTGATTCCCCAACTCTGATTCCCCATATCTGATTCCCCGCCTCTGTTTCCCCGCCTCTGATTCCCCGCCTCTGATTCCCCATATCTGATTCCCAGCCTCTGATTCCACATCTCTGATTCCCCGCCCCTGATTCGTCAGCTATGAATCCCCGCCTCTGGTTCCCCACGTCTGATTCCCTGCCTCTGATTCCCCACCTCTGATTCACCGCTTCTGATTCTGATTCCCTGCCTCTGATTCCCCATCTCTGATTCCCCACATCAGATTCCCTGCCTCTGATTCCCTGTCTCTGATTCCCCGCCTCTGATTCCCAACCTCTGATTCCCAACCTCTGATTCCCCAACTCAGATTCCCCATATCTGATTCCCCGCCTCTGTTTCCCCGCCTCTGATTCCCCGCCTCTGTTTCCCCATATCTGATTCCCGGACTCTGATTCCCCACCTCTGATTCCCCATCTCTGATTCCACACATCCGATTCCCTGCCTCTGATTCCCTGCCTCTGATTCCCCGCGTCTGATTCCCTGCCTCTGATTCCCAACCTCTGATTCCCCACCTCTGATTCCCCATATCTGATTCCCCGCCTCTGTTTCCCCGCTTCTGATTCCCCGCCTCTGTTTCCCCATATCTGATTTCCCGCCTCTGATTCCCCAACTCTGATTTCCCGCCTCTGATTCCCCAGCTCTGAGTCCCAGCCACTGATTGCTCACGTCTGATTCCCTGCCTCTGATGCCCCGCCTCTGATTCCCCATCTCTGATTCCCCGCCTCTGATTCCCCGCCTCTGTTTCCCCGCCTCTGATTCCCCTCCTCTGATTCCCCATATCTGATTCCCAGCCTCTGATTCCCCAACTCTGATTCCCCACCTCTGATTCCCCATCTCTGATTTCCAGTCCTGTTATTCCCGGAATCTGATTCCCGGCCGCTGATTCCCAGCCTCTGATTCCCTGCCACTGATTCCCTGCCTCTGTTTCCCCGCCTCTGATTGGCCGCCTCTGATACCCCGCCTCTGATTCCCCATCTCTAATTCACTGACTCTGATTCGCTTCCTCTGATTCCCCATATCTGATTCCCCGCCTCTGTTTCCCCGCCTTTGATTCCCCGCCTCTGATTCCCCATATATGATTCCCAACCTCTGATTCCCCACCTCTGATTCCCCATATCTGACTCCCCGCCTCTGTTTCCCCGCCTCTGATTCCCCGCCTCTGTTTCCCCATATCTGATTCCCGGACTCTGATTCCCCACCTCAGATTCCCCATCTCAGATTCCGCACATCCGATTCCCTGCCTCTGTTTCCCCGCCTCTGATTCCCCGCCTCTGATTCCCTGCCTCTGTTTCCCCATATCTGATTCGCCGCCTCTGATTCCCCACATCTGATTCCCTGCCTCTGATTCCCTGTCTTTGATTCGCCGTATATGATTCCCCATATCTGATTCCCCGCCGCTGTTTCCCCGGACTCTGATTCCCCACCTCTGATTCCCCATCTCTGATTCTGCACATCCGATTCCCTGCCTCTGATTCCCCGCCTCTGATTCCCCGCGTCTGATTCCCTGCATCTGATTCCCAACCTATGATTCCCCACCTATGATTCCCTATATCTGATTCCCCGCCTCTGTTTCCCCGCCTCTGATTCCCCGCCTCTGTTTCCCCATATCTGATTCACCGACTCTGATTCCCCACATCTGATTCCCTGCCTCTGATTCCCTGTCTCTGATTCGCCGTCTCTGATTCCCCATATCTGATTCCCCGCCGCTGTTTCCCCGGACTCTGATTCCGCACCTCTGATTCCCCATCTCTGATTCCGCACATCTGATTCCCTGCCTCTGATTCCCCGCCTCTGATTCCCCGCGTCTGATTCCCTGTCTCTTATTCCCAACCTCTGATTCCCCACCTCTGATTCCCCATATCTGATTCCCCGCCTCTGTTTCCCCGCTTCTGATTCCCCGCCTCTGTTTCCCCATATCTGATTCCCCGCATCTGATTCCCCACTCTGATTTCCCGCCTCTGATTCCCCACCTCTGATTCCCCGCCTCTGATTCCTCGCATCTGATTCCCTGCCTCTGATGCCCCGCCTCTGATTCCCCATCTCTGATTCCCCGCCTCTGATTCCCCGTGTCTGATTCCCTGCCTCTGATTCCCCGCCTACGATTCCTCGCCTCTGTTTCCCCGCCTCTGATTCCCCGCCTCTGATTCCCCTCCTCTGATTCCCTGCCACAGATTCTCCGCCCCTGATTACCCACCTCTGATTCCCCATATCTGATTTCCCGCCTCTGTTTCCCCGCCTCTGATTCCCCATATCTGATTCCCCGCCTCTGATCCACAACTCTGATTCCCCGCCTCTGATTCCCCAGCTCTGATTCCCCGCCTCTGATTCCCCGCGTCTGATTCCCTGCCTCTGATTCCCCGCCTCTGATTCCCCATCTCTGATTCACAACCTCTGATTCCCCACCTCTGATTCCCCATATCTGATTCCCCGCCTCTGATTTCCCGCCTCTGATTCCCCGCCTCTGATTCCCCATATCTGATTCCCAGCCTCTGATTCCACACCTCTGATTCCCCGCCCCTGATTCGTCAGCTATTAATCCCCTCCTCTGGTTCACCACGTCTGATTCCCTGCCTCTGATTCCCCGCCTCTGATTCCCCATCTCTGATTCAACACCTCTGATTCCCCGCGTCTGTTTCCCCACCTCTGATTCCACGCCTCTGTTTCCCCATATCTGATTCCCCGCCTCTGATTCCCCAACTTTGATTCCCCTCCTCTAATTCGCCAGCTATGATTCCCCGCCTCTGATTCCCTGCGTCTGATTCCCTGCCTCTGATTCCCCTTCTCTGATTCACCACCTCTGAATCCCCACCACTGATTCCCCATCCCTGATTCCGCACATCCGATTCCCTGCCTCTGATTCCCCGCCTCTGATTCCCCGTCTCTGATTCCCTGCCTCTGATTCGCAACCTCTAATTCCCCACCTCTGATTCCCCATATCTGATACCACGCCTCTGTTTCCCTGCCTCTGATTCCCGGCCTCTGATTCCCCAGCTCTGATTCCCCGCCTTTTATTCCCGGCCTCTGATTCCCTGCCACTGATTCCCCGCCCCTGATTCCCCACCTCTCATTCCCCATATCTGATTCCCCACCTCTGTTTCCCCAGCTCTGATTCCCCACCTCTGATTCCCCAGCTCTGATTCCCTGCCACTGATTCCCCGCCCCTGATTCCCCACCTCTGATTCCCCATATCTGATTCCCCGCCTCTGTTTCCCCAGCTCTGATTCCCCACCTCTGTTTCCCCAGCTCTGATTCCCTGCCTCTGATTTCCTGCCCTGATTCCCCATCTCTGTTTCACCGCCTTTGATTCGCCACCTCTGATTCCCCATATCTGATTCCCCGCCTCTGTTTCCCCGCCTCTGATTCCCTGCATCTGATTCCCAACCTCTGATTCCACACCTCTCATTCCCCATATCTGATTCCCCGCCTCTATTTCCCCATATCTGATTCCCCGCCTCTGATTCCCCAACTCTGATTCCCCGCCTCTGATTCCCCAGCTCTGATTCCCCGCCTCTGATTCCCGGCGTCCGATTCCCTGCCTCTGATTCCCCGCCTCTGATTCCCCATCTCTGATTCCCCGCCTCTGATTCCCCGTGTCTGATTCCCTGCCTCTGATTCCCCGCCTCTGATTCCCCGCCTCTGATTCCCTGCCACTGATTCCCTGCCCCTGATTCCCCACTTCTGATTCCCCATATCTGATTCCCCGCCTCTGTTTCCCCGCCTCTGATTCCCCGCCTCTGGTTCCCCATATCTGATTCCCTGCCTCTGATTCCCCAACTCTGATTCCCCGCCTCTGATTCCCCAGCTCTGAATCCCCGCCTCTGATTCCCCGCGTCTGATTCCCTATCTCTGATTCCCCGCCTTGATTCCCCATCTCTGATTTACAACCTCTGATTCCCCACCTCTGATTCCCCATATCTGATTCCCCGCCTCTGTTTCCCCGCCTCTGATTCCCCACCTCTGATTCCCGGCCTCTTATTCCCAGCATTTGATTCCCGGCCTCTGATTCCCGGCCTCTGATTCCCCGCTTCTGATTCTGATTCCCTGCCTCTGATTCCCCATCTCTGATTCCGCACATCTGATTCCCTGCCTCTGATTCCCCACCTCTGATTCCCCATATCTGATTCCCCACCTCTGTTTCCCCGCCTCTGATTCCCCGCCTCTGTTTCCCCATATCTAATTCCCCACCTCTGATGCCCCAACTCTGATTCCCCGCCTCTGATTCCCCAGCTCTGATTCCCCAGCTCTGATTCCCTGCATCCGATTCCCCATGTCTGATTCCCCGCCTCTGTTTCCCCACCTCTGATTCCCCGCCTCTTTCCCCATATCTGATTCCCCGCCTCTGATTCTCCAGCTCTGATTCCCTGCCTCTGATTCCCCGCGTTCCATTCCCTGCCTCTGATTCCCCGCCTGTGATTCCCCATCTCTGATTCACCACCTCTGATTCCCCACCTCTGATTCCCCATATCTAATTCCCCGCCTCTGTTTGCCCGCCTCTGATTCCCTGCCTCTGATTCCCCGCCTCTGATTCCCCATCTCTGATTCCCCACCTCTGATTCCCCGTGTCTGATTCCCTGCCTCTGAATCCCCGCCTCTGATTCCCCGCCTCTGATTCCCTGCCACTGATTCCCCACCACTGATTCCCCACCTCTGATTCCCCATATCTTATTCCCCGCCTCTGTTTCCCCCGCTCTGATTCCCAGCCTCTGATTCCCCATATCTGATTCCCCGCCACTGTTTCCCCATATCTGATTCCCCGCCTCTGAATCCCCAACTCTGATTCCCTGCCTCTGATTCACCAGCTCTGATTCCCCGCCTTAGATTCCCCCCGTCTGATTCCCAGCCTCTGAATCCCCGTGTCTGATTTCCTGCCTCTGATTCCCCGCCTCTGATTCCCCATCTCTGATTCACCGCCTCTGATTCCCCACCTCTGATTCCCCATTTCTGATTCCGCACATCCGATTCCCTGCCTCTGATTCCCCGACTCTGATTCCCCACCTCTGATTCCCCAGCTCTTATTCCCCGCCTCTGATTCCCCGCGTCTGATTCCCTGCCTCTGATTCCCCGCCTCTGATTCCCCATCTCTGATTCCCCACCTCTGATTCCCCGTGTCTGATTCCATGCCTCTGATTCCCCGCCTCTGATTCCCCGCCTCTGATTCCCCGCCTCTGATTCCCTGCCACTGATTCCCCGCCCCTGATTCCCCACCTCTGATTCCCCATATATTATTCCCCGCCTCTGTTTCCCCCCCCTCTGATTCCCAGCCTCTGATTCCCCATATCTGATTCCCTGCCTCTGATTCCCCATATCTGATTCCCCGCCTCTATTTCCCCATATCTGCTTCGCCGCCTCTGATTCCCCAACTCTGATTCCCCGCCTCTGATTCCCCAGCTCTGATTTCCCGCCTCTGATTCCCGGCATCCGATTCCCTGCCTCTGATTCCCCGCCTCTGATTCCCCATCTCTGATTCCCCGCCTCTGATTCCCCGTGTCTGATTCCCTGCCTCTGATTCCCCGCCTCTGATTCCCCGCATCTGATTCCCTGCCACTGATTCCCTGCCCCTGATTCCCCACCTCTGATTCCCCATATCTGATTCCCCGCCTCTGTTTTCCCGCCTCTGATTCCCTGCCTCTGATTCCCCATATCTGATTCCCCGCCTCTGATTCCCCAACTCTGATTCCCCGCCTCTGATTCCCCAGCTCTGAATCCCTGGCTCTGATTCCCCGCGTCTGATTCCCTGCCTCTTATTCCCCGCCTCTGATTCCCCATCTGTGATTCACAACCTCTGATGCCCCACCTCTGATTCCCCATATCTGATTCCCCGCCTCTGTTTCCCCGCCTCTGATTCCCCGCCTCTGATTCCCCATATCTGATTCCCCGCCTCTGATTGTGCACCTCAGATTCACCGCCTCTGATTCCCATCTCTGATTCCGGACATCCGATTCCCTGCCTATGATTCCCCACCTCTGATTCCCCGCCTCTGATTCCCCATATCGGATTCCCTGCCTCTGTTTCCCCGCCTCTGATTCCCCATATGTGATTCCCCACCTCTGTTTACCCGCCTCTGATTCCCCGCCTCTGTTTCCCCATCTCTGATTCACCGCCTTTGATTCCCCATCTCTGATTCCGCACATCTGATTCCCTGCCTCTGATTCCCCACCTCTGATTCCCCATATCTGATTCCCCGCCTCTGTTTCCCTGCCTCTGATTCCCCGCCTCTGTTTCCCCATATCTAATACCCCAGCTCTGATGCCCCAACTCTGATTCCCCGCCTCTGATTCCCCAGCTCTGATTCCCCACCTCTGATTCCCCGCATCCGATTCCCCATGTCTGATTCCCCGCCTCTGTTTCCCCGCCTCTGATTCCCCGCCTCTGTTTCCCCATATCTGATTCCCCGCCTCTGATTCCCCAGCTCTGATTCCCTGCCTCTGATTCCCCGCGTTCTATTCCCTCCCTCTGATTCCCCGCCTGTGATTCCCCATCTCTGATTCACCACCTCTGATTCCCCACCTCTGATTCCCCATATCTAATTCCCCGCCTCTGTTTGCCCGCCTCTGATTCCCCGCCTCTGAATCCCCGCGTCTGATTCCCTGCCACTGATTCCCTGCGCCTGATTCCCCACCTCTGACTCCCCATATCTGATTCCCCGCCTCCGTTTTCCCGCCTCTGATTCCCTGCCTCTGATTCCCCATATCTGATTCCCCGCCTCTGATTCCCCAACTCTGATTCCCCGCCTCTGATTCCCCAGCTCTGAATCCCCGCCTCTGATCCCCGCGTCTGATTCCCTGCCTCTGATTCCCCGCCTCTGATTCCCCATCTGTGATTCACAACCTCTGATGCCCCACCTCTGATTCCCCATATCTGATACCCCGCCTCTGTTTCCCCGCCTCTGATTCCCCGCCTCTGATTCCCCATATATGATTCCCCGCCTCTGATTGCCCACCTCTGATTCCCCGCGTCTGATTCCCTGCCTCTGATTCACCGCCTCTGATTCCCCATCTCTTTTTCACCACCTCTGATTCCCGGCCTCTGATTCCCCATCTCTGATTCCGCACATCCGATTCCCTGCCTATGGTTCCCACCTCTGATTCCCCGCCTCTGATTCCCCATATCTGATTCCCTGCCTCTGTTTCCCCGCCTCTGATTCCCCATATGAGATTCCCCACCTCTGTTTCCCCGCCTCTGATTCCCCGCCTCTGTTTCCCCATCTCTGATTCACCGCCTGTGATTCGCCACCTCTGATTCCCCATATCTGATTCCCCACCTCTGTTTCCCCGCCTCTGATTCCCCGCCTCTGATTCTCCATATCTCATTCCCCGCCTCTGAATCCCCATCTCTGATTCCCGGACTCTGATTCCCCACCTCTGATTCCCTGCCTCTGTTTCCCCATATCTGATTCCCTGCCTCTGTTTCCCCGCCTCTGATTCCCCATATGTGATTCCCCACCTCTGTTTCCCCGCCTCTGATTCCCCGCCTCTGTTTCCCCATCTCTGATTCACCGCCTGTGATTCGCCACCTCTGATTCCCCATATCTGATTCCCCACCTCTGTTTCCCCGCCTCTGATTCCCCGCCTCTGATTCTCCATATCTCATTCCCCGCCTCTGAATCCCCATCTCTGATTCCCGGACTCTGATTCCCCACCTCTGATTCCCGGCCTCTTATTCCCAGCATCTGATTCCTGGCCTCTGATTCCCGGCCTCTAATTCCCCGCTTCTGATTCTGATTCCCTGCCTCTGATTCCCCATCTCTGATTCCGCACATCTGATTCCCTGCCTCTGATTCCCCACCTCTGATTCCCCATATCTGATTCCACGCCTCTGTTTCCCCGTTCTGATTCCCCGCCTCTGTTTCCCCATATCTAATTCCCCACCTCTGATGCCCCAACTCTGATTCCCCGCCTCTGATTCCCCAGCTCTGATTCCCCACCTCTGATTCCCCGCATCCGATTCCCCATGTCTGATTCCCCGCCTCTGTTTCCCCGCCTCTGATTCCCCGCCTCTGTTTCCCCATATCTGATTCCCCGCCTCTGATTCCCCAGCTCTGATTCCCTGCCTCTGATTCCCCGCGTTCTATTCCCTGCCTCTGATTCCCCTCCTGTGATTCCCCATCTCTGATTCACCACCTCTGATTCCCCACCTCTGATTCCCCATATCTAATTCACCGCCTCTGTTTGCCCGCCTCTGATTCCCCGCCTCTGTTTCCCCATATCTGATTCCCCGCCTCTGAATCCCCAACTCTGATTCCCTGCCTCTGATTCACCAGCTCTGATTCCCCGCCTTTGATCCCCCCGTCTGATTCCCAGCCTCTGAATCCCCGTGTCTGATTTCCTGCCTCTGATTCCCCGCCTCTGATTCCCCGCGTCTGATTCCCTGCCACTGATTCCCCGCCTCTGATTCCCCATCTGTGATTCACAACCTCTGATGCCCCACCTCTGATTCCCCATATCTGATTCCCCGCCTCTGTTTCCCCGCCTCTGATTCCCCGCCTCTGATTCCCCATATCTGATTCCCCGCCTCTGATTGTGCACCTCTGATTCACCGCCTCTGATTCACCATCTCTGATTCACCACCTCTGATTCCCGGCCTCTGATTCCCATCTCTGATTCCGCACATCCGATTCCCTGCCTATGATTCCCCACCTCTGATTACCCGCCTTGATTCCCCATATCGGATTCCCTGCCTCTGTTTCCCCGCCTCTGATTCCCCATATGTGATTCCCCACCTCTGTTTACCCGCCTCTGATTCCCCGCCTCTGTTTCCCCATCTCTGCTTCACCGCCTTTGATTCCCCATCTCTGATTCCGCACATCTGATTCCCTGCCTCTGATTCCCCACCTCTGATTCCCCATATCTGATTCCCCACCTCTGTTTCCCCGCCTCTGATTCCCCGCCTCTGATTCTCCATATCTCATTCCCCGCCTCTGAATCCCCATCTCTGATTCCCGGACTCTGATTCCCCACCTCTGATTCCCTGCCTCTGTTTCCCCATATCTGATTCCCTGCCTCTGTTTCCCCGCCTCTGATTCCCCATATGTGATTCCCCACCTCTGTTTACCCGCCTCTGATTCCCCGCCTCTGTTTCCCCATCTCTGCTTCACCGCCTTTGATTCCCCATCTCTGATTCCGCACATCTGATTCCCTGCCTCTGATTCCCCACCTCTGATTCCCCATATCTGATTCCCCGCCTCTGTTTCCCCGCCTCTGATTCCCCGCCTCTGTTTCCCCATATCTAATTCCCCAGCACTGATGCCCCAACTCTGATTCCCCGCCTCTGATTCCCCAGCTCTGATTCCCCACCTCTGATTCCCCGCATCCGATTCCCCATGTCTGATTCCCCGCCTCTGTTTCCCCGCCTCTGATTCCCCGCCTCTGTTTCCCCATATCTGATTCCCCGCCTCTGATTCCCCAGCTCTGATACCCTGCCTCTGATTCCCCGCGTTCTATTCCCTGCCTCTGATTCCCTGCCTGTGATTCCCCATCTCTGATTCACCACCTCTGATTCCCCACCTCTGATTCCCCATATCTAATTCCCCGCCTCTGTTTGCCCGTCTCTGATTCCCCGCCTCTGAATCCCCGCGTCTGATTCCCTGCCACTGATTCCCTGCACCTGATTCCCCACCTCTGATTCCCCATATCTGATTCCCCGCCTCCGTTTTCCCGCCTCTGATTCCCTGCCTCTGATTCCCCATATCTGATTCCCCGCCTCTGATTCCCAAACTCTGATTCCCCGCCTCTGATTCACCAGCTCTGATTCCCCGCCTTTTATTCCCGGGATCTGATTCCCTGCCACTGATTCCCCGCCCCTGATTCCCCACCTCTGATTCCCCATCTGTGATTCACAACCTCTGATGCCCCACCTCTGATTCCCCATATCTGATTCCCCGCCTCTGTTTCCCCGCCTCTGATTCCCCGCCTCTGATTCCCCATATCTGATTCCCCGCCTCTGATTGCCCACCTCTGATTCCCCGCATCTGATTCCCTGCCTCTGATTCACCGCCTCTGATTCCCCATCTCTGATTCACCACCTCTGATTCCCGGCCTCTGATTCCCCATCTCTGATTCCGCACATCCGATTCCCTGCCTATGGTTCCCCACCTCTGATTCCCCGCCTCTGATTCCCCATATCTGATTCCCTGCCTCTGTTTCCCCGCCTCTGATTCCCCATATGTGATTCCCCACCTCTGTTTCCCCGCCTCTGATTCCCCGCCTCTCTTTCCCCATCTCTGATTCACCGCCTGTGATTCGCCACCTCTGATTCCCCATATCTGATTCCCCACCTCTGTTTCCACGCCTCTGATTCCCCGCCTCTGATTCTCCATATCTCATTCCCCGCCTCTGAATCCCCATCTCTGATTCCCGGACTCTGATTCCCCACCTCTGATTCCCGGCCTCTTATTCCCAGCATCTGATTCCCGGCCTCTGATTCCCGGCCTCTAATTCCCCGCTTCTGATTCTGATTCCCTGCCTCTGATTCCCCATCTCTGATTCCGCACATCTGATTCCCTGCCTCTGATTCCCCACCTCTGATTCCCCATATCTGATTCCCTGCCTCTGTTTCCCCGTTCTGATTCCCCGCCTCTGTTTCCCCATATCTAATTCCCCACCTCTGATGCCCCAACTCTGATTCCCCGCCTGTGATTCCCCATCTCTGATTCACCACCTCTGATTCCCCACCTCTGATTCTCCATATCTAATTCCCCGCCTCTGTTTGCCCGCCTCTGATTCCCCGCCTCTCTTTCCCCATATCTGATTCCCCGCCTCTGAATCCCCAACTCTGATTCCCTGCCTCTGATTCACCAGCTCTGATTCCCCGCCTTTGATTCCCCCCGTCTGATTCCCAGCCTCTGAATCCCCGTGTCTGATTTCCTGCCTCTGATTCCCCGCCTCTGATTCCCCATCTCTGATTCACCGCCTCTGATTCCCCACCTCTGATTCCCCATCTCTGATTCCGCACATCCGATTCCCTGCCTCTGATTCCCCGACTCTGATTCCCCACCTCTGATTCCCCATCTGTGATTCACAACCTCTGATTCCCCACCTCTGATTCCCGGCCTCTTATTCCCAGCATCTGATTCCCGGCCTCTGATTCCCCGCCTCTGATTCCCCAGCTCTTATTCCCCGCCTCTGATTCCCCGCGTCTGATTCCCTGCCTCTGATTCCCCGCCTCTGATTCCCCATCTCTGATTCCCCATCTCTGATTCCCCGTGTCTGATTCCCTGCCTCTGATTCCCCGCCTCTGATTCCCCGCCTCTGATTCCCTGCCACTGATTCCTCGCCCCTGATTCCCCACCTCTGATTCCCCATATCTTATTCCCCGCCTCTGTTTCCCCCCCTCTGATTCCCAGCCTCTGATTCCCCATATCTGATTCCCTGCCTCTGATTCCCCATATCTGATTCCCCGCCTCTATTTCCCCATATCTGCTTCGCCGCCTCTGATTCCCCAACTCTGATTCCCCGCCTCTGATTCCCCAGCTCTGATTTCCCGCCTCTGATTCCCGGCATCCGATTCCCTGCCTCTGATTCCCCGTGTCTGATTCCCTGCCTCTGATTCTCCATATCTCATTCCCCGCGTCTGATTCCCCGTGTCTGATTCCCTGCCTCTGATTCCCCGACTCTGATTCCCCAACTCTGATTCCCCGCCTCTGATTCGCCAGCTCTGATTCCCCGCCTCTGATTCCCCGCATCTGATTCCCTGCCTCTGATTCCCCATATCTGATTCCCCACCTCTGTTTCCCCGCCTCTGATTCCCCGCCTCTGATTCTCCATATCTCATTCCCCGCGTCTGAATCCCCATCTCTGATTCCCGGACTCTGATTCCCCACCTCTGATTCCCGGCCTCTTATTCCCAGCATTTGATTCCCGGCCTCTGATTCCCGGCCTCTGATTCCCCGCTTCTGATTCTGATTCCCTGCCTCTGATTCCCCATCTCTGATTCCGCACATCTGATTCCCTGCCTCTGATTCCCCACCTCTGATTCCCCATATCTGATTCCCCGCCTCTGTTTCCCCGCCTCTGATTCCCCGCCTCTGTTTCCCCATATCTAATTCCCCACCTCTGATGCCCCAACTCTGATTCCCCGCCTCTGATTCCCCAGCTCTGATTCCCCACCTCTGATTCCCTGCATCCGATTCCCCATGTCAGATTCCCCGCCTCTGTTTCCCCGCCTCTGATTCCCCGCCTCTGTTTCCCCATATCTGATTCCCCGCCTCTGATTCCCCAGCTCTGATTCCCTGCCTCTGATTCCCCGCGTTCCATTCCCTGCCTCTGATTCCCCGCCTGTGATTCCCCATCTCTGATTCACAACCTCTGATTCCCCACCTCTGATTCCCCATATCTAATTCCCCGCCTCTGTTTGCCCGCCTCTGATTCCCTGCCTCTGATTCCCCGCCTCTGATTCCCCATCTCTGATTCCCCACCTCTGATTCCCCGTGTCTGATTCCCCGCCTCTGAATCCCCGCCTCTGATTCCCCGCCTCTGATTCCCTGCCACTGATTCCCCACCACTGATTCCCCACCTCTGATTCCCCATATCTTATTCCCCGCCTCTGTTTCCCCCGCTCTGATTCCCAGCCTCTGATTCCCCATATCTGATTCCCCGCCTCTGATTCCCCATATCTGATTCCCCGCCTCATTTTCCCCATATCTGCTTCGCCGCCTCTGATTCCCCAACTCTGATTCCCCGCCTCTGATTCCCCAGCTCTGATTTCCCGCCTCTGATTTCCGGCATCCGATTCCCTGCCTCTGATTCCCCGCCTCTGATTCCCCATCTCTGATTCCCCGCCTATGATTCCCCGCCTCTGTTTCCCCGCAACTGATTCCCCGCCTCTGTTTCCCCATATCTGATTCCCCGCCTCTGATTCCCCAACTTTGATTCCCCTCCTCTAATTCGCCAGCTATGATTCCCCGCCTCTGATTCCCTGCGTCTGATTCCCTGCCTCTGATTCCCCTTCTCTGATTCACCACCTCTGATTCCCCACATCTGATTCCCCATATCTAATTCCCTGCCTCTGTTTGCCCGCCTCTGATTCCCCGCCTCTGTTTCCCCATATCTGATTCCCCGCCTCTGAATCCCCAACTCTGATTCCCTGCCTCTGATTCACCAGCTCTGATTCCCCGCCTTTGATTCCCCCCGTCTGATCTCCAGCCTCTGAATCCCCGTGTCTGATTCCCTGCCTCTGATTCCCCGCCTCTGATTCCCCATATCTGATTCCCCGGCTCTGATTGCCCACCTCTGATTCCCCGCCTTGATTCGCCAGCTCTGATTCCCCGCCTCTGAATCCCCGCATCTGATTCCCTGCCTCTGATTCCCCGCCTCTGATTCCCCATCTCTGATTCACCGCCTTTGATTCGCCACCTCTGATTCCCCATATCTGAATCCCCACCTCTGTTTCCCCGCCTCTGATTCCCCGCCTCTGATTCTCCATATCTCATTCCCCGCCTCTGAATCCCCATCTCTGATTCCCGGACTCTGATTCCCCACCTCTGATTCCCGGCCTCTTATTCCCAGCATCTGATTCCCGGCCTCTGATTCCCGGCCTCTGATTCCCGGCCTCTGATTCCCCGCTTCTGATTCTGATACCCTGCCTCTGATTCCCCATCTCTGATTCCGCACATCTGATTCCCTGCCTCTGATTCCCCACCTCTGATTCCACATATCTGATTCCCCGCCTCTGTTTCCCCGCCTCTTATTCCCCGCCTCTGTTTCCCCATATCTAATTCCCTACCTCTGATGCCCCAACTCTGATTCCCCGCCTCTGATTCCCCATATCTGATTCCCCGCCTCATTTTCCCCATATCTGCTTCGCCGCCTCTGATTCCCCAACTCTGATTCCCCGCCTTTGATTCCCCAGCTCTGATTTCCCGCCTCTGATTTCCGGCATCCGATTCCCTGCCTCTGATTCCCCGCCTATGATTCCCCGCCTCTGTTTCCCCGCCTCTGATTCCCCGCCTCTGTTTCCCCATATCTGATTCCCCGCCTCTGATTCCCCAACTTTGATTCCCCTCCTCTAATTCGCCAGCTATGATTCCCCGCCTCTGATTCCCTGCGTCTGATTCCCTGCCTCTGATTCCCCTTCTCTGATTCACCACCTCTGAATCCCCACCACTGATTCCCCATCTCTGATTCCGCACATCCGATTCCCTGCCTCTGATTCCCCGCCTCTGATTCCCCGCCTCTGATTCCCTGCCTCTGATTCGCAACCTCTAATTCCCCACCTCTGATTCCCCATATCTGATTCCCCGCCTCTGTTTCCCCAGCTCTGATTCCCCACCTCTGATTCCCCAGCTCTGATTCCCTGCCACTGATTCCCCGCCCCTGATTCCCCACCTCTGATTCCCCATATCTGATTCCCCGCCTCTGTTTCCCCAGCTCTGATTCCCCACCTCTGTTTCCCCAGCTCTGATTCCCTGCCTCTGATTCCCTGCCCTGATTCCCCATCTCTGTTTCACCGCCTTTGATTCGCCACCTCTGATTCCCCATATCTGATTCCCCGCCTCTGTTTCCCCGCCTCTGATTCCCTGCATCTGATTCCCAACCTCTGATTCCACACCTCTCATTCCCCATATCTGATTCCCCGCCTCTATTTCCCCATATCTGATTCCCCGCCTCTGATTCCCCAACTCTGATTCCCCGCCTCTGATTCCCCAGCTCTGATTCCCCGCCTCTGATTCCCGGCGTCCGATTCCCTGCCTCTGATTCCCCGCCTCTGATTCCCCATCTCTGATTCCCCGCCTCTGATTCCCCGTGTCTGATTCCCTGCCTCTGATTCCCCGCCTCTGATTCCCCGCCTCTGATTCCCTGCCACTGATTCCCTGCCCCTGATTCCCCACTTCTGATTCCCCATATCTGATTCCCCGCCTCTGTTTCCCCGCCTCTGATTCCCCGCCTCTGGTTCCCCATATCTGATTCCCTGCCTCTGATTCCCCAACTCTGATTCCCCGCCTATGATTCCCCAGCTCTGAATCCCCGCCTCTGATTCCCCGCGTCTGATTCCCTATCTCTGATTCCCCGCCTTGATTCCCCATCTCTGATTTACAACCTCTGATTCCCCACCTCTGATTCCCCATATCTGATTCCCCGCCTCTGTTTCCCCGCCTCTGATTCCCCACCTCTGATTCCCGGCCTCTTATTCCCAGCATTTGATTCCCGGCCTCTGATTCCCGGCCTCTGATTCCCCGCTTCTGATTCTGATTCCCTGCCTCTGATTCCCCATCTCTGATTCCGCACATCTGATTCCCTGCCTCTGATTCCCCACCTCTGATTCCCCATATCTGATTCCCCACCTCTGTTTCCCCGCCTCTGATTCCCCGCCTCTGTTTCCCCATATCTAATTCCCCACCTCTGATGCCCCAACTCTGATTCCCCGCCTCTGATTCCCCAGCTCTGATTCCCCAGCTCTGATTCCCTGCATCCGATTCCCCATGTCTGATTCCCCGCCTCTGTTTCCCCGCCTCTGATTCCCTGCATCTGATTCCCAACCTCTGATTCCACACCTCTCATTCCCCATATCTGATTCCCCGCCACTATTTCCCCATATCTGATTCCCCAGCCTCTGATTCTCCAGCTCTGATTCCCTGCCTCTGATTCCCCGCGTTCCATTCCCTGCCTCTGATTCCCCGCCTGTGATTCCCCATCTCTGATTCACCACCTCTGATTCCCCACCTCTGATTCCCCATATCTAATTCCCCGCCTCTGTTTGCCCGCCTCTGATTCCCTGCCTCTGATTCCCCGCCTCTGATTCCCCATCTCTGATTCCCCACCTCTGATTCCCCGTGTCTGATTCCCTGCCTCTGAATGCCCGCCTCTGATTCCCCGCCTCTGATTCCCTGCCACTGATTCCCCACCACTGATTCCCCACCTCTGATTCCCCATATCTTATTCCCCGCCTCTGTTTCCCCCGCTCTGATTCCCAGCCTCTGATTCCCCATATCTGATTCCCCGCCACTGTTTCCCCATATCTGATTCCCCGCCTCTGAATCCCCAACTCTGATTCCCTGCCTCTGATTCACCAGCTCTGATTCCCCGCCTTAGATTCCCCCCGTCTGATTCCCAGCCTCTGAATCCCCGTGTCTGATTTCCTGCCTCTGATTCCCCGCCTCTGATTCCCCATCTCTGATTCACCGCCTCTGATTCCCCACCTCTGATTCCCCATTTCTGATTCCGCACATCCGATTCCCTGCCTCTGATTCCCCGACTCTGATTCCCCACCTCTGATTCCCCAGCTCTTATTCCCCGCCTCTGATTCCCCGCGTCTGATTCCCTGCCTCTGATTCCCCGCCTCTGATTCCCCATCTCTGATTCCCCACCTCTGATTCCCCGTGTCTGATTCCATGCCTCTGATTCCCCGCCTCTGATTCCCCGCCTCTGATTCCCCGCCTCTGATTCCCTGCCACTGATTCCCCGCCCCTGATTCCCCACCTCTGATTCCCCATATATTATTCCCCGCCTCTGTTTCCCCCCCCTCTGATTCCCAGCCTCTGATTCCCCATATCTGATTCCCTGCCTCTGATTCCCCATATCTGATTCCCCGCCTCTATTTCCCCATATCTGCTTCACCGCCTCTGATTCCCCAACTCTGATTCCCCGCCTCTGATTCCCCAGCTCTGATTTCCCGCCTCTGATTCCCGGCATCCGATTCCCTGCCTCTGATTCCCCGCCTCTGATTCCCCATCTCTGATTCCCCGCCTCTGATTCCCCGTGTCTGATTCCCTGCCTCTGATTCCCCGCCTCTGATTCCCCGCGTCTGATTCCCTGCCACTGATTCCCTGCCCCTGATTCCCCACCTCTGATTCCCCATATCTGATTCCCCGCCTCTGTTTTCCCGCCTCTGATTCCCTGCCTCTGATTCCCCATATCTGATTCCCCGCCTCTGATTCCCCAACTCTGATTCCCCGCCTCTGATTCCCCAGCTCTGAATCCCTGGCTCTGATTCCCCGCGTCTGATTCCCTGCCTCTTATTCCCCGCCTCTGATTCCCCATCTGTGATTCACAACCTCTGATGCCCCACCTCTGATTCCCCATATCTGATTCCCCGCCTCTGTTTCCCCGCCTCTGATTCCCGGCCTCTGATTCCCCATATCTGATTCCCCGCCTCTGATTGTGCACCTCAGATTCACCGCCTCTGATTCCCATCTCTGATTCCGCACATCCGATTCCCTGCCTATGATTCCCCACCTCTGATTCCCCGCCTCTGATTCCCCATATCGGATTCCCTGCCTCTGTTTCCCCGCCTCTGATTCCCCATATGTGATTCCCCACCTCTGTTTACCCGCCTCTGATTCCCCGCCTCTGTTTCCCCATCTCTGATTCACCGCCTTTGATTCCCCATCTCTGATTCCGCACATCTGATTCCCTGCCTCTGATTCCCCACCTCTGATTCCCCATATCTGATTCCCCGCCTCTGTTTCCCTGCCTCTGATTCCCCGCCTCTGTTTCCCCATATCTAATACCCCAGCTCTGATGCCCCAACTCTGATTCCCCGCCTCTGATTCCCCAGCTCTGATTCCCCACCTCTGATTCCCCGCATCCGATTCCCCATGTCTGATTCCCCGCCTCTGTTTCCCCGCCTCTGATTCCCCGCCTCTCTTTCCCCATATCTGATTCCCCGCCTCTGATTCCCCAGCTCTGATTCCCTGCCTCTGATTCCCCGCGTTCTATTCCCTGCCTCTGATTCCCCGCCTGTGATTCCCCATCTCTGATTCACCACCTCTGATTCCCCACCTCTGATTCCCCATATCTAATTCCCCGCCTCTGTTTGCCCGCCTCTGATTCCCCGCCTCTGAATCCCCGCGTCTGATTCCCTGCCACTGATTCCCTGCGCCTGATTCCCCACCTCTGATTCCCCATATCTGATTCCCCGCCTCCGTTTTCCCGCCTCTGATTCCCTGCCTCTGATTCCCCATATCTGATTCCCCGCCTCTGATTCCCCAACTCTGATTCCCCGCCTCTGATTCCCCAGCTCTGAATCCCCGCCTCTGATTCCCCGCATCTGATTCCCTGCCTCTGATTCCCCGCCTCTGATTCCCCATCTGTGATTCACAACCTCTGATGCCCCACCTCTGATTCCCCATATCTGATACCCCGCCTCTGTTTCCCCGCCTCTGATTCCCCGCCTCTGATTCCCCATATCTGATTCCCCGCCTCTGATTGCCCACCTCTGATTCCCCGCGTCTGATTCCCTGCCTCTGATTCACTGCCTCTGATTCCCCATCTCTTTTTCACCACCTCTGATTCCCGGCCTCTGATTCCCCATCTCTGATTCCGCACATCCGATTCCCTGCCTATGGTTCCCCACCTCTGATTCCCCGCCTCTGATTCCCCATATCTGATTCCCTGCCTCTGTTTCCCCGCCTCTGATTCCCCATATGTGATTCCCCACCTCTGTTTCCCCGCCTCTGATTCCCCGCCTCTGTTTCCCCATCTCTGATTCACCGCCTGTGATTCGCCACCTCTGATTCCCCATATCTGATTCCCCACCTCTGTTTCCCCGCCTCTGATTCCCCGCCTCTGATTCTCCATATCTCATTCCCCGCCTCTGAATCCCCATCTCTGATTCCCGGACTCTGATTCCCCACCTCTGATTCCCGGCCTCTTATTCCCAGCATCTGATTCCCTGCCTCTGATTCCCCGCCTCTGATTCCCCAGCTCTGAATCCCTGGCTCTGATTCCCCGCGTCTGATTCCCTGCCTCTTATTCCCCGCCTCTGATTCCCCATCTGTGATTCACAACCTCTGATGCCCCACCTCTGATTCCCCATATCTGATTCCCCGCCTCTGTTTCCCCGCCTCTGATTCCCGGCCTCTGATTCCCCATATCTGATTCCCCGCCTCTGATTGTGCACCTCAGATTCACCGCCTCTGATTCCCATCTCTGATTCCGCACATCCGATTCCCTGCCTATGATTCCCCACCTCTGATTCCCCGCCTCTGATTCCCCATATCGGATTCCCTGCCTCTGTTTCCCCGCCTCTGATTCCCCATATGTGATTCCCCACCTCTGTTTACCCGCCTCTGATTCCCCGCCTCTGTTTCCCCATCTCTGATTCACCGCCTTTGATTCCCCATCTCTGATTCCGCACATCTGATTCCCTGCCTCTGATTCCCCACCTCTGATTCCCCATATCTGATTCCCCGCCTCTGTTTCCCTGCCTCTGATTCCCCGCCTCTGTTTCCCCATATCTAATACCCCAGCTCTGATGCCCCAACTCTGATTCCCCGCCTCTGATTCCCCAGCTCTGATTCCCCACCTCTGATTCCCCGCATCCGATTCCCCATGTCTGATTCCCCGCCTCTGTTTCCCCGCCTCTGATTCCCCGCCTCTGTTTCCCCATATCTGATTCCCCGCCTCTGATTCCCCAGCTCTGATTCCCTGCCTCTGATTCCCCGCGTTCTATTCCCTGCCTCTGATTCCCCGCCTGTGATTCCCCATCTCTGATTCACCACCTCTGATTCCCCACCTCTGATTCCCCATATCTAATTCCCCGCCTCTGTTTGCCCGCCTCTGATTCCCCGCCTCTGAATCCCCGCGTCTGATTCCCTGCCACTGATTCCCTGCGCCTGATTCCCCACCTCTGATTCCCCATATCTGATTCCCCGCCTCCGTTTTCCCGCCTCTGATTCCCTGCCTCTGATTCCCCATATCTGATTCCCCGCCTCTGATTCCCCAACTCTGATTCCCCGCCTCTGATTCCCCAGCTCTGAATCCCCGCCTCTGATTCCCCGCGTCTGATTCCCTGCCTCTGATTCCCCGCCTCTGATTCCCCATCTGTGATTCACAACCTCTGATGCCCCACCTCTGATTCCCCATATCTGATACCCCGCCTCTGTTTCCCCGCCTCTGATTCCCCGACTCTGATTCCCCATATCTGATTCCCCGCCTCTGATTGCCCACCTCTGATTCCCCGCGTCTGATTCCCTGCCTCTGATTCACCGCCTCTGATTCCCCATCTCTTTTTCACCACCTCTGATTCCCGGCCTCTGATTCCCCATCTCTGATTCCGCACATCCGATTCCCTGCCTATGGTTCCCCACCTCTGATTCCCCGCCTCTGATTCCCCATATCTGATTCCCTGCCTCTGTTTCCCCGCCTCTGATTCCCCATATGTGATTCCCCACCTCTGTTTCCCCGCCTCTGATTCCCCGCCTCTGTTTCCCCATCTCTGATTCACCGCCTGTGATTCGCCACCTCTGATTCCCCATATCTGATTCCCCACCTCTGTTTCCCCGCCTCTGATTCCCCGCCTCTGATTCTCCATATCTCATTCCCCGCCTCTGAATCCCCATCTCTGATTCCCGGACTCTGATTCCCCACCTCTGATTCCCGGCCTCTTATTCCCAGCATCTGATTCCTGGCCTCTGATTCCCGGCCTCTAATTCCCCGCTTCTGATTCTGATTCCCTGCCTCTGATTCCCCATCTCTGATTCCGCACATCTGATTCCCTGCCTCTGATTCCCCACCTCTGATTCCCCATATCTGATTCCACGCCTCTGTTTCCCCGTTCTGATTCCCCGCCTCTGTTTCCCCATATCTAATTCCCCACCTCTGATGCCCCAACTCTGATTCCCCGCCTCTGATTCCCCAGCTCTGATTCCCCACCTCTGATTCCCCGCATCCGATTCCCCATGTCTGATTCCCCGCCTCTGTTTCCCCGCCTCTGATTCCCCGCCTCTGTTTCCCCATATCTGATTCCCCGCCTCTGATTCCCCAGCTCTGATTCCCTGCCTCTGATTCCCCGCGTTCTATTCCCTGCCTCTGATTCCCCTCCTGTGATTCCCCATCTCTGATTCACCACCTCTGATTCCCCACCTCTGATTCCCCATATCTAATTCACCGCCTCTGTTTGCCCGCCTCTGATTCCCCGCCTCTGTTTCCCCATATCTGATTCCCCTCCTCTGAATCCCCAACTCTGATTCCCTGCCTCTGATTCACCAGCTCTGATTCCCCGCCTTTGATCCCCCCGTCTGATTCCCAGCCTCTGAATCCCCGTGTCTGATTTCCTGCCTCTGATTCCCCGCCTCAGATTCCCCGCGTCTGATTCCCTGCCACTGATTCCCCGCCTCTGATTCCCCATCTGTGATTCACAACCTCTGATGCCCCACCTCTGATTCCCCATATCTGATTCCCCGCCTCTGTTTCCCCGCCTCTGATTCCCCGCCTCTGATTCCCCATATCTGATTCCCCGCCTCTGATTGTGCACCTCTGATTCACCGCCTCTGATTCCCCATCTCTGATTCACCACCTCTGATTCCCGGCCTCTGATTCCCATCTCTGATTTCGCACAATCGATTCCCTGCCTATGATTCCCCACCTCTGATTCCCCGCCTTGATTCCCCATATCGGATTCCCTGCCTCTGTTTCCCCGCCTCTGATTCCCCATATGTGATTCCCCACCTCTGTTTACCCGCCTCTGATTCCCCGCCTCTGTTTCCCCATCTCTGATTCACCGCCTTTGATTCCCCATCTCTGATTCCGCACATCTGATTCCCTGCCTCTGATTCCCCACCTCTGATTCCCCATATCTGATTCCCCGCCTCTGTTTCCCCGCCTCTGATTCCCCGCCTCTGTTTCCCCATATCTAATTCCCCAGCTCTGATGCCCCAACTCTGATTCCCCGCCTCTGATTCCCCAGCTCTGATTCCCCACCTCTGATTCCCCGCATCCGATTCCCCATGTCTGATTCCCCGCCTCTGTTTCCCCGCCTTTGATTCCCCGCCTCTGTTTCCCCATATCTGATTCCCAGCCTCTGATTCCCCAGCTCTGATACCCTGCCTCTGATTCCCCGCGTTCTATTCCCTGCCTCTGATTCCCCGCCTGTGATTCCCCATCTCTGATTCACCACCTCTGATTCCCCACCTCTGATTCCCCATATCTAATTCCCCGCCTCTGTTTGCCCGTCTCTGATTCCCCGCCTCTGAATCCCCGCGTCTGATTCCCTGCCACTGATTCCCTGCACCTGATTCCCCACCTCTGATTCCCCATATCTGATTCCCCGCCTCCGTTTTCCCGCCTCTGATTCCCTGCCTCTGATTCCCCATATCTGATTCCCCGCCTCTGATTCCCAAACTCTGATTCCCCGCCTCTGATTCCCCAGCTCTGAATCCCCGCCTCTGATTCCCCGCGTCTGATTCCCTGCCTCTGATTCCCCGCCTCTGATTCCCCATCTGTGATTCACAACCTCTGATGCCCCACCTCTGATTCCCCATATCTGATTCCCCGCCTCTGTTTCCCCGCCTCTGATTCCCCGCCTCTGATTCCCCATATCTGATTCCCCGCCTCTGATTGCCCACCTCTGATTCCCCGCATCTGATTCCCTGCCTCTGATTCACCGCCTCTGATTCCCCATCTCTGATTCACCACCTCTGATTCCCGGCCTCTGATTCCCCATCTCTGATTCCGCACATCCGATTCCCTGCCTATGGTTCCCCACCTCTGATTCCCCGCCTCTGATTCCCCATATCTGATTCCCTGCCTCTGTTTCCCCGCCTCTGATTCCCCATATGTGATTCCCCACCTCTGTTTCCCCGCCTCTGATTCCCCGCCTCTCTTTCCCCATCTCTGATTCACCGCCTGTGATTCGCCACCTCTGATTCCCCATATCTGATTCCCCACCTCTGTTTCCCCGCCTCTGATTCCCCGCCTCTGATTCTCCATATCTCATTCCCCGCCTCTGAATCCCCATCTCTGATTCCCGGACTCTGATTCCCCACCTCTGATTCCCGGCCTCTTATTCCCAGCATCTGATTCCCGGCCTCTGATTCCCGGCCTCTAATTCCCCGCTTCTGATTCTGATTCCCTGCCTCTGATTCCCCATCTCTGATTCCGCACATCTGATTCCCTGCCTCTGATTCCCCACCTCTGATTCCCCATATCTGATTCCCCGCCTCTGTTTCCCCGTTCTGATTCCCCGCCTCTGTTTCCCCATATCTAATTCCCCACCTCTGATGCCCCAACTCTGATTCCCCGCCTGTGATTCCCCATCTCTGATTCACCACCTCTGATTCCCCACCTCTGATTCCCCATATCTAATTCCCCGCCTCTGTTTGCCCGCCTCTGATTCCCCACCTCTGTTTCCCCATATCTGATTCCCCGCCTCTGAATCCCCAACTCTGATTCCCTGCCTCTGATTCACCAGCTCTGATTCCCCGCCTTTGATTCCCCCCGTCTGATTCCCAGCCTCTGAATCCCCGTGTCTGATTTCCTGCCTCTGATTCCCCGCCTCTGATTCCCCATCTCTGATTCACCGCCTCTGATTCCCCACCTCTGATTCCCCATCTCTGATTCCGCACATCCGATTCCCTGCCTCTGATTCCCCGACTCTGATTCCCCACCTCTGATTCCCCATCTGTGATTCACAACCTCTGATTCCCCACCTCTGATTCCCGTCCTCTTATTCCCAGCATCTGATTCCCGGCCTCTGATTCCCCGCCTCTGATTCCCCAGCTCTGATTCCCCGCCTCTGATTCCCCGCGTCTGATTCCCTGCCTCTGATTCCCCGCCTCTGATTCCCCATCTCTGATTCCCCATCTCTGATTCCCCGTGTCTGATTCCCTGCCTCTGATTTCCCGCCTCTGATTCCCCGCCTCTGATTCCCTGCCACTGATTCCTCGCCCCTGATTCCCCACCTCTGATTCCCCATATCTTATTCCCCGCCTCTGTTTCCCCCCCTCTGATTCCCAGCCTCTGATTCCCCATATCTGATTCCCTGCCTCTGATTCCCCATATCTGATTCCCCGCCTCTATTTCCCCATATCTGCTTCGCCGCCTCTGATTCCCCAACTCTGATTCCCCGCCTCTGATTCCCCAGCTCTGATTTCGCGCCTCTGATTCCCGGCATCCGATTCCCTGCCTCTGATTCCCCGCCTCTGATTCCCCATCTCTGATTCCCTGCCTCTGATTCCCCGTGTCTGATTCCCTGCCTCTGATTCACCGACTCTGATTCCCCGCGTCTGATTCCCTGCCACTGATTCCCTGACCCTGATTCCCCACCTCTGATTCCCCGCCTCTGATTCCCCGCCTCTGTTACCCCGCCTCTGATTCCCCGCCTCTGATTCCCCTTCTCTGATTCACCACCTCTGAATCCCCACCTCTGATTCCCCATCTCTGATTCCGCACGTCCGATTCCCTGCCTCTGATTCCCCACCTCTGATTCCCCGCCTCTGATTCGCAACCTCTAATTCCCCACCTCTGATTCCCCATATCTGATTCCCCGCCTCTGTTTCCCTGCCTCTGAATCCCGGCCTCTGTTTCCCAATATCTGATTCTCCTCCTCTGATTCCCCAACTCTGATTCCCCGCCTCTGATTCCCCAGCTCTGATACACCGCCTTTTATTCCCGGCCTCTGATTCCCTGCCACTGATTCCCCGCCCCTGATTCCCCACCTCTGATTCCCCATATCTGATTCCCCGCCTCTGTTTCCCCAGCTCTGATTCCCCACCTGTGATTCCCCAGCTCTGATTCCCTGCCACTGATTCCCCGCCCCTGATTCCCCACCTCTGATTCCCCATATCTGATTCCCCGCCTCTGTTTCCCCAGCTCTGATTCCCTGCCGCAGATTCCCTGCCCTGATTCCACATCTCTGTTTCACCGCCTTTGATTCGCCACATCTGATTCCCCATATCTGATTCCCCGCCTCTGTTTCCCCGCCTCCGATTCCCTGCCTATTCCACACCTCTGATTCCCCATATCTGATTCCCCGCCTCTATTTCCCCATATCTGATTCCCCGCCTCTGATTCCCCAACTCTGATTCCCCGCCTCTGATTCCCCAGCTCTGATTCCCCGCCTCTGATTCCAGGCGTCCGATTCCCTGCCTCTGATTCCCCGCCACTGATTCCCCATCTCTGATTCCCCGCCTCTGATTCCCCGTGTCTGATTCCCTGCCTCTGATTCCCCGCCTCTGATTCCCCGCCTCTGATTCCCTGCCACTGATTCCCTGCCCCTGATTCCCCACCTCTGATTCCCCATATCTGATTCCCCGCCTCTGTTTTTCCGCCTCTGATTCCCCGCCTCTGATTCCCCATATCTGATTCACTGCCTCTGATTCCCCAACTCTGATTCCCCGCCTCTGATTCCCCAGCTCTGAATCCCCGCCTCTGATTCCCCGCGTCTGATTCCCTGCCTCTGATTCCCCGCCTTGATTCCCCATCTCTGATTCACAACCTCTGATTCCCCACCCTGATTCCCCATATCTGAATCCCCGCCTCTGTTTCCCCGCCTCTGATTCCCCGCCTCTGATTCCCCATATCTGATTCCCCGGCTCTGATTGCCCACCTCTGATTCCCCGCCTCTGATTCGCCAGCTCTGATTCCCCGCCTCTGAATCCCCGCATCTGATTCCCTGCCTCTGATTCCCCGCCTCTGATTCCCCATCTCTGATTCACCGCCTTTGATTCGCCACCTCTGATTACCCATATCTGAATCCCCACCTCTGTTTCCCCGCCTCTGATTCCCCGCCTCTGATTCTCCATATCTCATTCCCCGCCTCTGAATCCCCATCTCTGATTCCCGGACTCTGATTCCCCACCTCTGATTCCCGGCCTCTTATTCCCAGCATCTGATTCCCGGCCTCTGATTCCCGGACTCTGATTCCCCGCTTCTGATTCTGATACCCTGCCTCTGATTCCCCATCTCTGATTCCGCACATCTGAATCCCTGCCTCTGATTCCCCACCTCTGATTCCCCATATCTGATTCCCCGCCTCTGTTTCCCCGCCTCTGATTCCCCGCCTCTGTTTCCCCATATCTAATTCCCCACCTCTGATGCCCCAACTCTGATTCCCCGCCTCTGATTCCCCAGCTCTGATTCCCCGCCTCTGATTCCCCGCATCCGATTCCCCATATCTGATTCCCCGCCTCTGATTCCCCAGCTCTGATTCCCTGCCTCTGATTCCCCGCGTTCTATTCCCTGCCTCTGATTCCCCGCCTGTGATTCCCCATCTCTGATTCACCACCTCTGATTCCCCACCTCTGATTCCCCATATCTAATTCCCCGCCTCTGTTTGCCCGCCTCTGATTCCCCGCCTCTGTTTCCCCATATCTGATTCCCCGCCTCTGAATCCCCAACTCTGATTCCCTGCCTCTGATTCACCAGCTCTGATTCCCCGCCTTTGATTCCCCTCGTCTGATTCCCAGCCTCTGAATCCCCGTGTCAGATTTCCTGCCTCAGATTCCCCGCCTCTGATTCCCCATCTCTGATTCACCGCCTCTGATTCCCCACCTCTGATTCCCCATTTCTGATTCCGCACATCCGATTCCCTGCCTCTGATTCCCCGACTCTGATTCCCCACCTCTGATTCCCCAGCTCTGATTCCCCGCCTCTGATTCCCCGCGTCTGATTCCCTGCCTCTGATTCCCCGCCTCTGATTCCCCAGCTCTGATTCCCCGCCTCTGATTCCCCGCGTCTGATTCCCTGCCTCTGATTCCCCGCCTCTGATTCCCCATCTCTGATTCCACATCTCTGATTCCCCGTGTCTGATTCCCTGCCTCTGATTCCCCGCCTCTGATTCCCCGCCTCTGATTCCCTGCCACTGATTCCTCGCCCCTGATTCCCCACCTCTGATTCCCCATATCTTATTCCCCGCCTCTGTTTCCCCCCCTCTGATTCCCAGCCTCTGATTCCCCATATCTGATTCCCTGCCTCTGATTCCCCATATCTGATTCCCCGCCTCTATTTCCCCATATCTGCTTCGCCGCCTCTGATTCCCCAACTCTGATTCCCCGCCTCTGATTCCCCAGCTCTGTATTCCCGCCTCTGATTCCCGGCATCCGATTCCCTGCCTCTGATTCCCCGCCTCTGATTCCCCATCTCTGATTCCCCGCCTCTGATTCCCCGTGTCTGATTCCCTGCCTCTGATTCCCCGACTCTGATTCCCCGCGTCTGATTCCCTGCCACTGATTCCCTTCCCCTGATTCCCCACCTCTGATTCCCCATATCTGATTCCCCGCCTCTGTTTTCCTGCCTCTGATTCCCTGCCTCTGATTCCCCATATCTGATTCCCCGCCTCTGATTCCCCAACTCTGATTCCCCGCCTCTGATTCCCCAGCTCTGAATCCCCGCCTCTGATTCCCCGCGTCTGATTCCCTGCCTCTGATTCCCCGCCTCTGATTCCCCATCTGTGATTCACAACCTCTGATGCCCCACCTCTGATTCCCCATATCTGATTCCCCGCCTCTGTTTCCCCGCCTCTGATTCCCCGCCTCTGATTCCACATATCTGATTCCCCGCCTCTGATTGCCCACCTCTGATTCCCCATCTCTGATTCACCGCCTTTGATTCGCCACCTCTGATTCCCCATATCTGATTCCCCACCTCTGTGTCCCCGGCTCTGATTCCCCGCCTCTGATTCTCCATATCTCATTCCCCGCCTCTGAATCCCCATCTCTGATTCCCGGACTCTGGTTCACCACCTCTGATTCCCGGCCTCTGATTCCCCATCTCTGATTCCGCACATCCGATTCCCTGCCTATGATTCCCCACCTCTGATTCCTCGCCTCTGATTCCCCATATCTGATTCCCTGCCTCTGTTTCCCCGCCTCTGATTCCCCATATGTGATTCCCCACCTCTGTTTCCACGTCTCTGATTCCCCGCCTCTGTTTCCCCATCTCTGATTCACCGCCTTTGATTCGCCACCTCTGATTCCCCATATCTGATTCCCCACCTCTGTGTCCCCGCCTCTGATTCCCCGCCTCTGATTCTCCATATCTCATTCCCCGCCTCTGAATCCCCATCTCTGATTCCCGGACTCTGATTCCCCACCTCTGATTCCCGGCCTCTTATTCCCAGCATCTGATTCCCGGCCTCTGATTCCCGGCCTCTAATTCCCCGCTTCTGATTCTGATTCCCTGCCTCTGATTCCCCATCTCTGATTCCGCACATCTGATTCCCTGCCTCTGATTCCCCACCTCTGATTCCCCATATCTGATTCCCCGCCTCTGTTTCCCCGCCTCTGATTCCCCGCCTCTGTATCCCCATATCTAATTCCCCACCTCTGATGCCCCAACTCTGATTCCCCGCCACTGATTCCCCAGCTCTGATTCCCCACCTCTGATTCCCCGCATCCGATTCCCCATGTCTGATTCCCCGCCTCTGTTTCCCCGCCTCTGATTCCCCGCCTCTGTTTCCCCATATCTGATTCCCCGCCTCTGATTCCCCAGCTCTGATTCCCTGCCTCTGATTCCCCGCGTTCTATTCCCTGCCTCTGATTCCCCGCCTGTGATTCCCCATCTCTGATTCACCACCTCTGATTCCCCACCTCTGATCCCCCATATCTAATTCCCCGCCTCTGTTTGTCCGCCTCTGATTCCCCGCCTCTGTTTCCCCATATCTGATTCCCCGCCTCTGAATCCCCAACTCTGATTCCCTGCCTCTGATTCACCAGCTCTGATTCGCCGCCTTTGATTCCCCCGTCTGATTCCCAGCCTCTGAATCCCCGTGTCTGATTTCCTGCCTCTGATTCCCCGCCTCTGATTCCCCATCTCTGATTCACCGCCTCTGATTCCCCACCTCTTATTCCCCAGCTCTGATTCCCCGCCTCTGATTCCCCGCGCCTGATTCCCTGCCTCTGATTCCCCGCCTCTGATTCCCCACCTCTGATTCCCCAGCTCTGATTCCCCGCCTCTGATTCCCCGCGTCTGATTCCCTGCCTCTGATTCCCCGCCTCTGATTCCCCATCTCTGATTCCCCACCTCTGATTCCCCGTGTCTGATTCCCTGCCTCTGAATCCCCGCCTCTGATTCCCCGCCTCTGATTCCCTGCCACTGATTCCCCACCACTGATTCCCCACCTCTGATTCCCCATATCTTATTCCCCGCCTCTGTTTCCCCCGCTCTGATTCCCAGCCTCTGATTCCCCATATCTGATTCCCCGCCTCTGATTCCCCATATCTGATTCCCCGCCTCATTTTCCCCATATTTGCTTCGCTGCCTCTGATTCCCCAACTCTGATTCCCCGCCTCTGATTCCCCAGCTCTGATTTCCCGCCTCTGATTTCCGGCATCCGATTCCCTGCCTCTGATTCCCCGCCTCTGATTCCCCATCTCTGATTCCCCGCCTATGATTCCCCGCCTCTGTTTCCCCGCCTCTGATTCCCCGCCTCTGTTTCCCCATATCTGATTCCCCGCCTCTGATTCCCCAACTTTGATTCCCCTCCTCTAATTCGCCAGCTATGATTCCCCGCCTCTGATTCCCTGCGTCTGATTCCCTGCCTCTGATTCCCCTTCTCTGATCACCACCTCTGAATCCCCACCTCTGATTCCCCATCTCTGATTCCGCACATCCGATTCCCTGCCTCTGATGCCCCGCCTCTGATTCCCCGCCTCTGATTCCCTGCCTCTGATTCGCAACCTCTAATTCCCCACCTCTGATTCCCCATATCTGATTCCCCGCCTCTGTTTCCCTGCCTCTGATTCCCGGCCTCTGATTCCCCAGCTCTGATTCCCCGCCTTTTATTCCCGGCCTCTGATTCCCTGCCACTGATTCCCCGCCCCTGATTCCCCACCTCTGATTCCCCATATCTGATTCCCCGCCTCTGTTTCCCCAGCTCTGATTCCCCACCTCTGATTCCCCAGCTCTGATTCCCTGCCACTGATTCCCCGCCCCTGATTCCCCACCTCTGATTCCCCATATCTGATTCCCCGCCTCTGTTTCCCCAGCTCTGATTCCCTGCCTCTGATTCCCTGCCCTGATTCCCCATCTCTGTTTCACCGCCTTTGATTCGCCACCTCTGATTCCCCATATCTGATTCCCCGCCTCTGATTCCCCGCCTCTGATTCCCTGCCTCTGATTCCCAACCTCTGATTCCACACCTCTCATTCCCCATATCTGATTCCCCGCCTCTATTTCCCCATATCTGATTCCCCACCTCTGATTCACCAGCTCTGATTCCCCGCCTTTGATTCCCCCCGTCTGATTCCAAGCCTCTGAATCCCCGTGTCTGATTTCCTGCCTCAGATTCCCCGCCTCTGATTCCCCATCTCTGATTCACCGCCTCTGATTCCCCAGCTCTGATTTCCCGCCTCTGATTTCCGGCATCCGATTCCCTGCCTCTGATTCCCCGCCTCTGATTCCCCATCTCTGATTCCCCGCCTATGATTCCCCGCCTCTGTTTCCCCGCCTCTGATTCCCCGCCTCTGTTTCCCCATATCTGATTCCCCGCCTCTGATTCCCCAAATTTGATTCCCCTCCTCTAATTCGCCAGCTATGATTCCCCGCCTCTGATTCCCTGCGTCTGATTCCCTGCCTCTGATTCCCCTTCTCTGATTCACCACCTCTGAATCCCCACCTCTGATTCCCCATCTCTGATTCCGCACATCCGATTCCCTGCCTCTGATTCCCCGCCTCTGATTCCCCGCCTCTGATTCCCTGCCTCTGATTCGCAACCTCTAATTCCCCACCTCTGATTCCCCATATCTGACTCCCCGCCTCTGTTTCCCTGCCTCTGATTCCCGGCCTCTGATTCCCCAGCTCTGATTTCCCGCCTTTTATTCCCGGCCTCTGATTCCCTTCCACTGATTCCCCGCCGCTGATTCCCCACCTCTGATTCCCCATATCTGATTCCCCACCTCTGTTTCCCCAGCTCTGATTCCCCACCTCTGATTCCCCAGCTCTGATTCCCTGCCACTGATTCCCCGCCCCTGATTCCCCACCTCTGATTCCCCATATCTGATTCCCCGCCTCTGTTTCCCCAGCTCTGATTCCCTGCCTCTGATTCCCTGCCCTGATTCCCCATCTCTGTTTCACCGCCTTTGATTCGCCACCTCTGATTCCCCATATCTGATTCCCCGCCTCTGTATCCCCGCCTCTGATTCCCTACCTCTGATTCCCAACCTCTGATTCCACACCTCTCATTCCCCATATATGATTCCCCGCCTCTATTTCCCCATATCTGATTCCCCGCCTCTGATTCCCCAACTCTGATTCCCCGCCTCTGATTCCCCAGCTCTGATTCCCCGCCTCTGATTCCCGGCGTCCGATTCCCTGCCTCTGATTCCCCGCCTCTGATTCCCCATCTCTGATTCCCCGCCTCTGATTCCCCGTGTCTGATTCCCTGCCTCTGATTCCCCGCCTCTGATTCCCCACTTCTGATTCCCCATATCTGATTCCCCGCCTCTGTTTCCCCGCCTCTGATTCCCCGCCTCTGATTCCCCATATCTGATTCCCTGCCTCTGATTCCCCAACTCTGATTCCCCGCCTCTGATTCCCCAGCTCTGAATCCCCGCCTCTGATTCCCCGCGTCTGATTCCCTGCCTCTGATTCCCCGCCTTGATTCCCCATCTCTGATTTACAACCTCTGATTCCCCACCTCTGATTCCACATATCTGATTCCCAGCCTCTGTTTCCCCGCCTCTGATTCCCCGCCTCTGATTCCCCATATCTGATTCCCCGGCTCTGATTGCCCACCTCTGATTCCCCGCCTCTGATTCGCCAGCTCTGATTCCCCGCCTCTGATTCCCCGCATCTGATTCCCTGCCTCTGATTCCCCGCCTCTGATTCCCCATCTCTGATTCACCGCCTTTGATTCGCCACCTCTGATTCCCCATATCTGATTCCCCACCTCTGTTTCCCCGCCTCTGATTCCCCGCTTCTGATTCTCCATATCTCATTCCCCGCCTCTGAATCCCCATCTCTGATTCCCGGACTCTGATTCCCCACCTCTGATTCCCGGCCTCTTATTCCCAGCATTTGATTCCCGGCCTCTGATTCCCGGCCTCTGATTCCCCGCTTCTGATTCTGATTCCCTGCCTCTGATTCCCCATCTCTGATTCCGCACATCTGATTCCCTGCCTCTGATTCCCCACCTCTGATTCCCCATATCTGATTCCCCGCCTCTGTTTCCCCGCCTCTGATTCCCCGCCTCTGTTTCCCCATATCTAATTCCCCACCTCTGATGCCCCAACTCTGATTCCCCGCCTCTGATTCCCCAGCTCTGATTCCCCACCTCTGATTCCCTTCATCCGATTCCCCATGTCTGATTCCCCGCCTCTGTTTCCCCGCCTCTGATTCCCCGCCTCTGTTTCCCCATATCTGATTCCCCGCCTCTGATTCCCCAGCTCTGATTCCCTGCCTCTGATTCCCCGCGTTCCATTCCCTGCCTCTGATTCCCCGCCTGTGATTCCCCATCTCTTATTCACCACCTCTGATTCCCCACCTCTGATTCCCCATATCTAATTCCCCGCCTCTGTTTGCTCGCCTCTGATTCCCCTCCTCTGTTTCCACATATCTGATTCCCCGCCTCTGAATCCCCAACTCTGATTCCCCGCCTCTGATTCACCAGCTCTGATTCCCCGCCTTTGATTCCCCCCGTCTGATTCCCAGCCTCTGAATCCCCGTGTCTGATTTCCTGCCTCTGATTCCCCGCCTCTGATTCCCCATCTCTGATTCACCGCCTCTGATTCCCCACCTCTGACTCCCCATTTCTGATTCCGCACATCCGATTCCCTGCCTCTGATTCCCCGACTCTGATTCCCCACCTCTGATTCCCCAGCTCTTATTCCCCGCCTCTGATTCCCCGCGTCTGATTCCCTGCCTCTGATTCCCCGCCTCTGATTCCCCATCTCTGATTCCCCACCTCTGATTCCCCATCTGATTCCCTGCCTCTGATTCCCCGCCTCTGATTCCCCGCCTCTGATTCCCTGCAACTGATTCCCCACCCCTGATTCCCCACCTCTGATTCCCCATATCTTATTCCCCGCCTCTGTTTCCCCCCCTCTGATTCCCAGCCTCTGATTCCCCATATCTGATACCCTGCCTCTGATTCCCCATATCTGATTCCCCGCCTCTATTTCCCCATATCTGCTTCGCCGCCTCTGATTCCCCAACTCTGATTCCCCGCCTCTGATTCCCCAGCTCTGATTCCCCATCTCTGATTCCGCACATCCGATTCCCTGCCTCTGATTCCCCGCCTCTGATTCCCCATCTCTGATTCACCGCCTCTGATTCCCCACCTCTGACTCCCCATTTCTGATTCCGCACATCCGATTCCCTGCCTCTGATTCCCCGACTCTGATTCCCCACCTCTGATTCCCCAGCTCTTATTCCCCGCCTCTGATTCCCCGCGTCTGATTCCCTGCCTCTGATTCCCTGCCTCAGATTCCCCATATCTGCTTCGCCGCCTCTGATTCCCCATATCTGATTCCCCGCCTCTGATTCCCCAGCTCTGATTTCCCGCCTCTGATTTCCGGCATCCGATTCCCTGCCTCTGATTCCCCGCCTCTGATTCCCCATCTCTGATTCCCCGCCTATGATTCCCCGCCTCTGTTTCCCCGCCTCTGATTCCCCGCCTCTGTTTCCCCATATCTGATTCCCCGCCTCTGATTCCCCAACTTTAATTCCCCTCCTCTAATTCGCCAGCTATGATTCCCCGCCTCTGATTCCCTGCGTCTGATTCCCTGCCTCTGATTCCCCTTCTCTGATTCACCACCTCTGAATCCCCACCTCTGATTCCCCATCTCTGATTCCGCACATCCGATTCCCTGCCTCTGATTCCCCGCCTCTGATTCCCCGCCTCTGATTCCCTGCCTCTTATTCGCAACCTCTAATTCCCCACCTCTGATTCCCCATATCTGATTCCCCGCCTCTGTTTCCCTGCCTCTGATTCCCGGCCTCTGATTCCCCAGCTCTGATTCCCCGCCTTTTATTCCCGGCCTCTGATTCCCTGCCACTGATACCCCGCCCCTGATTCCCCACCTCTGATTCCCCATATCTGATTCCCCACCTCTTATTCCCCAGCTCTGATTCCCTGCCACTGATTCCCCGCCCCTGATTCCCCACCTCTGATTCCCCATATCTGATTCCCCGCCTCTGTTTCCCCAGCTCTGATTCCCTGCCTCTGATTCCCTGCCCTGATTCCCCATCTCTGTTTCACCGCCTTTGATTCGCCACCTCTGATTCCCCATATCTGATTCCCCGCCTCTGTTTCCCCGCCTCTGATTCCCTGCCTCTGATTCCCAACCTCTGATTCCACACCTCTCATTCCCCATATCTGATTCCCCGCCTCTATTTCCCCATATCTGATACCCCGCCTCTGATTCCCCAACTCTGATTCCCTGCCTCTGATTCCCCAGCTCTGATTCCCCGCCTCTGATTCCCGGCGTCCGATTCCCTGCCTCTGATTCCCCGCCTCTGATTCCCCATCTCTGATTCCCCGCCTCTGATTCCCCGTGTCTGATTCCCTGCCTCTGATTCCCCGCCTCTGATTCCCCGCCTCTGATTCCCTGCCACTGATTCCCTGCCCCTGATTCCCCACTTCTGATTCCCCATATCTGAATCCGCGCCTCTGTTTCCCCGCCTCTGATTCCCCGCCTCTGGTTCCCCATATCTGATTCCCTGCCTCTGATTCCCCAACTCTGCTTCCCCGCCTCTGATTCCCCAGCTCTGAATCCCCGCCTCTGTTTCCCCGCGTCTGATTCCCTGCCTCTGATTCCCCGCCTTGATTCCCCATCTCTGATTTACAACCTCTGATTCCCCACCTCTGATTCCCCATATCTGATTCCCCGCCTCTGTTTCCCCGCCTCTGATTCCCCGCCTCTGATTCCCCATATCTGATTCCCCGGCTCTGATTGCCCACCTCTGATTCCCCGCCTCTGATTCGCCAGCTCTGATTCCCCGCCTCTGATTCCCCGCATCTGATTCCCTGCCTCTGATACCCCGCCTCTGATTCCCCATCTCTAAATCACCGCCTTTGATTCGCCACCTCTGATTCCCCATATCTGATTCCACACCTCTGTTTCCCCGCCTCTGATACCCCGCCTCTGATTCTCCATATCTCATTCCCCGCCTCTGAATCATCATCTCTGATTCCCGGACTCTGATTCCCCACCTCTGATTCCCGGCCTCTTATTCCCAGCATTTGATTCCCGGCCTCTGATTCCCGGCCTCTGATTCCCCGCTTCTGATTCTGATTCCCTGCCTCTGATTCCCCATCTCTGATTCCGCACATCTGATTCCCTGCCTCTGAGTCCCCACCTCTGATTCCCCATATCTGATTCCCCGCCTCTGTTTCCCCGCCTCTGATTCCCCGCCTCTGTTTCCCCATATCTAATTCCCCACCTCTGATGCCCCAACTCTGATTCCCCGCCTCTGATTCCCCAGCTCTGATTCCCCACCTCTGATTCCCTGCATCCGATTCCCCATGTCTGATTCCCAGCCTCTGTTTCCCCGCCTCTGATTCACCGCCTCTGTTTCCCCATATCTGATTCCCCGCCTCTGATTCCCCAGCTCTGATTCCCTGCCTCTGATTCCCCGCGTTCCATTCCCTGCCTCTGATTCCCCGCCTGTGATTCCCCATCTCTGATTCACCACCTCTGATTCCCCACCTCTGATTCCACATATCTAATTCCCCGCCTCTGTTTGCCCGCCTCTGATTCCCCTCCTCTGTTTCCACATATCTGATTGCCCGCCTCTGAATCCCCAACTCTGATTCCCTGCCTCTGATTCACCAGCTCTGATTCCCCGCCTTTGATTCCCCCCGTCTGATTCCCAGCCTCTGAATCCCCGTGTCTGATTTCCTGCCTCTGATGCCCCGCCTCTGATTCCCCATCTCTGATTCACCGCCTCTGATTCCCCACCTCTGACTCCCCAGCTCTGATTTCCCGCCTCTGATTTCCGGCATCCGATTCCCTGCCTCTGATTCCCCGCCTCTTATTCCCCATCTCTGATTCCCAGCCTATGATTCCCCGCCTCTGTTTCCCCGCCTCTGATTCCCCGCCTCTGTTTCCCCATATCTGATTCCCCGCCTCTGATTCCCCAACTTTGATTCCCCTCCTCTAATTCGCCAGCTATGATTCCCCGCCTCTGATTCCCTGCGTCTGATTCCCTGCCTCTGATTCCCCTTCTCTGATTCACCACCTCTGAATCCCCACCTCTGATTCCCCAACTCTGATTCCGCACATCCGATTCCCTGCCTCTGATTCCCCGCCTCTGATTCCCCGCCTCTGATTCCCTGCCTCTGATTCGCAACCTCTAATTCCCCACCTCTGATTCGCCATATCTGACTCCCCGCCTCTGTTTCCCTGCCTCTGATTCCCGGCCTCTGATTCCCCAGCTCTGATTTCCCGCCTTTTATTCCCGGCCTCTGATTCCCTTCCACTGATTCCCCGCCGCTGATTCCCCACCTCTGATTCCCCATATCTGATTCCCCGCCTCTGTTTCCCCAGCTCTGATTCCCCACCTCTGATTCCCCAGCTCTGATTCCCTGCCACTGATTCCCCGCCCCTGATTCCCCACCTCTGATTCCCCATATCTGATTCCCCGCCTCTGTTTCCCCAGCTCTGATTCCCTGCCTCTGATTCCCTGCCCTGATTCCCCATCTCTGTTTCACCGCCTTTGATTCGCCACCTCTGATTCCCCATATCTGATTCCCCGCCTCTGTTTCCCCGCCTCTGATTCCCTACCTCTGATTCCCAACCTCTGATTCCACACCTCTCATTCCCCATATATGATTCCCCGCCTCTATTTCCCCATATCTGATTCCCCGCCTCTGATTCCCCAACTCTGATTCCCCGCCTCTGATTCCCCAGCTCTGATTCCCCGCCTCTGATTCCCGGCGTCCGATTCCCTGCCTCTGATTCCCCGCTTCTGATTCCCCATCTCTGATTCCCCGCCTCTGATTCCCCGTGTCTGATTCCCTGCCTCTGATTCCCCGCCTCTGATTCCCCACTTCTGATTCCCCATATCTGATTCCCCGCCTCTGTTTCCCCGCCTCTGATTCCCCGCTTCTGATTCCCCATATCTGATTCCCTGCCTCTGATTCCCCAACTCTGATTCCCCGCCTCTGATTCCCCAGCTCTGAATCCCCGCCTCTGATTCCCCGCGTCTGATTCCCTGCCTCTGATTCCCCGCCTTGATTCCCCATCTCTGATTTACAACCTCTGATTCCCCACCTCTGATTCCACATATCTGATTCCCAGCCTCTGTTTCCCCGCCTCTGATTCCCCGCCTCTGATTCCCCATATCTGATTCCCCGGCTCTGATTGCCCACCTCTGATTCTCCGCCTCTGATTCGCCAGCTCTGATTCCCCGCCTCTGATTCCCCGCATCTGATTCCCTGCCTCTGATTCCCCGCCTCTGATTCCCCATCTCTGATTCACCGCCTTTGATTCGCCACCTCTGATTCCCCATATCTGATTCCCCACCTCTGTTTCCCCGCCTCTGATTCCCCGCTTCTGATTCTCCATATCTCATTCCCCGCCTCTGAATCCCCATCTCTGATTCCCGGACTCTGATTCCCCACCTCTGATTTCCGGCCTCTTATTCCCAGCATTTGATTCCCGGCCTCTGATTCCCGGCCTCTGATTCCCCGCTTCTGATTCTGATTCCCTGCCTCTGATTCCCCATCTCTGATTCCGCACATCTGATTCCCTGCCTCTGATTCCCCACCTCTGATTCCCCATATCTGATTCCCCGCCTCTGTTTCCCCGCCTCTGATTCCCCGCCTCTGTTTCCCCATATCTAATTCCCCACCTCTGATGCCCCAACTCTGATTCCCCACCTCTGATTCCCCAGCTCTGATTCCCCACCTCTGATTCCCTTCATCCGATTCCCCATGTCTGATTCCCCGCCTCTGTTTCCCCGCCTCTGATTCCCCGCCTCTGTTTCCCCATATCTGATTCCCCGCCTCTGATTCCCCAGCTCTGATTCCCTGCCTCTGATTCCCCGCGTTCCATTCCCTGCCTCTGATTCCCCGCCTGTGATTCCCCATCTCTTATTCACCACCTCTGATTCCCCACCTCTGATTCCCCATATCTAATTCCCCGCCTCTGTTTGCCCGCCTCTGATTCCCCTCCTCTGTTTCCACATATCTGATTCCCCGCCTCTGAATCCCCAACTCTGATTCCCCGCCTCTGATTCACCAGCTCTGATTCCCCGTCTTTGATTCCCCCCGTCTGATTCCCAGCCTCTGAATCCCCGTGTCTGATTTCCTGCCTCTGATTCCCCGCCTCTGATTCCCCATCTCTGATTCACCGCCTCTGATTCCCCACCTCTGACTCCCCATTTCTGATTCCGCACATCCGATTCCCTGCCTCTGATTCCCCGACTCTGATTCCCCACCTCTGATTCCCCAGCTCTTATTCCCCGCCTCTGATTCCCCGCGTCTGATTCCCTGCCTCTGATTCCCCGCCTCTGATTCCCCATCTCTGATTCCCCACCTCTGATTCCCCGTCTGATTCCCTGCCTCTGATTCCCCGCCTCTGATTCCCCGCCTCTGATTCCCTGCAACTGATTCCCCACCCCTGATTCCCCACCTCTGATTCCCCATATCTTATTCCCCGCCTCTGTTTCCCCCCCTCTGATTCCCAGCCTCTGATTCCCCATATCTGATTCCCTGCCTCTGATTCCCCATATCTGATTCCCCGCCTCTATTTCCCCATATCTGCTTCGCCGCCTCTGATTCCCCAACTCTGATTCCCCGCCTCTGATTCCCCAGCTCTGATTCCCCATCTCTGATTCCGCACATCCGATTCCCTGCCTCTGATTCCCCGCCTCTGATTCCCCATCTCTGATTCACCGCCTCTGATTCCCCACCTCTGACTCCCCATTTCTGATTCCGCACATCCGATTCCCTGCCTCAGATTCCCCGACTCTGATTCCCCACCTCTGATTCCCCAGCTCTTATTCACCGCCTCTGATTCCCCGCGTCTGATTCCCTGCCTCTGATTCCCTGCCTCTGATTCCCCATATCTGCTTCGCCGCCTCTGATTCCCCATATCTGATTCCCCGCCACTTATTCCCCAGCTCTGATTTCCCGCCTCTGATTTCCGGCATCCGATTCCCTGCCTCTGATTCCCCGCCTCTGATTCCCCATCTCTGATTCCCCGCCAATGATTCCCCGCCTCTGTTTCCCCGCCTTTGATTCCCCGCCTCTGTTTCCCCATATCTGATTCCCGGCCTCTGATTCCCCAACTTTAATTCCCCTCCTCTAATTCGCCAGCTATGATTCCCCGCCTCTGATTCCCTGCGTCTGATTCCCTGCCTCTGATTCCCCTTCTCTGATTCACCACCTCTGAATCCCCACCTCTGATTCCCCATCTCTGATTCCGCACATCCGATTCCCTGCCTCTGATTCCCCGCCTCTGATTCCCCGCCTCTGATTCCCTGCCTCTTATTCGCAACCTCTAATTCCCCACCTCTGATTCCCCATATCTGATTCCCCGCCTCTGTTTCCCTGCCTCTGATTCCCGGCCTCTGATTCCCCAGCTCTGATTCCCCGCCTTTTATTCCCGGCCTCTGATTCCCTGCCACTGATACCCCGCTCCTGATTCCCCACCTCTGATTCCCCATATCTGATTCCCCACCTCTTATTCCCCAGCTCTGATTCCCTGCCACTGATTCCCCGCCCCTGATTCCCCACCTCTGATTCCCCATATCTGATTCCCCGCCTCTGTTTCCCCAGCTCTGATTCCCTGCCTCTGATTCCCTGCCCTGATTCCCCATCTCTGTTTCACCGCCTTTGATTCGCCACCTCTGATTCCCCATATCTGATTCCCCGCCTCTGTTTCCCCGCCTCTGATTCCCTGCCTCTGATTCCCAACCTCTGATTCCACACCTCTCATTCCCCATATCTGATTCCCCGCCTCTATTTCCCCATATCTGATACCCCACCTCTGATTCCCCAACTCTGATTCCCCGCCTCTGATTCCCCAGCTCTGATTCCCCGCCTCTGATTCCCGGCGTCCGATTCCCTGCCTCTGATTCCCCGCCTCTGATTCCCCATCTCTGATTCCCCGCCTCTGATTCCCCGTGTCTGATTCCCTGCCTCTGATTCCCCGCCTCTGATTCCCCATCTCTGATTCCCCGCCTCTGATTCCCCGTGTCTGATTCCCTGCCTCTGATTCCCCGCCTCTGATTCCCCGCCTCTGATTCCCTGCCACTGATTCCCTGCCCCTGATTCCCCACTTCTGATTCCCCATATCTGATTCCCCGCCTCTGTTTCCCCGCCTCTGATTCCCCGCCTCTGGTTCCCCATATCTGATTCCCTGCCTCTGATTCCCCAACTCTGATTCCCCGCCTCTGATTCCCCAGCTCTGAATCCCCGCCTCTGATTCCCCGCGTCTGATTCCCTGCCTCTGATTCCCCGCCTTGATTCCCCATCTCTGATTTACAACCTCTGATTCCCCACCTCTGATTCCCCATATCTGATTCCCCGCCTCTGTTTCCCCGCCTCTGATTCCCCGCCTCTGATTCCCCATATCTGATTCCCCGGCTCTGATTGCCCACCTCTGATTCCCCGCCTCTGATTCGCCAGCTCTGATTCCCCGCCTCTGATTCCCCGCATCTGATTCCCTGCCTCTGATACCCCGCCTCTGATTCCCCATCTCTAAATCACCGCCTTTGATTCGCCACCTCTGATTCCCCATATCTGATTCCACACCTCTGTTTCCCCGCCTCTGATACCCCGCCTCTGATTCTCCATATCTCATTCCCCGCCTCTGAATCCTCATCTCTGATTCCCGGACTCTGATTCCCCACCTCTGATTCCCGGCCTCTTATTCCCAGCATTTGATTCCCGGCCTCTGATTCCCGGCCTCTGATTCCCCGCTTCTGATTCTGATTCCCTGCCTCTGATTCCCCATCTCTGATTCCGCACATCTGATTCCCTGCCTCTGAGTCCCCACCTCTGATTCCCCATATCTGATTCCCCGCCTCTGTTTCCCCGCCTCTGATTCCCCGCCTCTGTTTCCCCATATCTAATTCCCCACCTCTGATGCCCCAACTCTGATTCCCCGCCTCTGATTCCCCAGCTCTGATTCCCCACCTCTGATTCCCTGCATCCGATTCCCCATGTCTGATTCCCAGCCTCTGTTTCCCCGCCTCTGATTCCCCGTGTCTGATTTCCTGCCTCTGATGCCCCGCCTCTGATTCCCCATCTCTGATTCACCGCCTCTGATTCCCCACCTCTGACTCCCCATTTCTGATTCCGCACATCCGATTCCCTGCCTCTGATTCCACGACTCTGATTCCCCACCTCCGATTCCCCATGTCTGATTCCCCGCCTATGTTTCCCCTCCTCTGATTCCCCGCCTCTGTTTCCCCATATCTGATTCCCCGCCTCTGATTCCCCAGCTCTGATTCCCTGCCTCTGATTCCCCGCGTTCCATTCCCTGCCTCTGATTCCCCGCCTGTGATTCCCCATCTCTTATTCACCACCTCTGATTCCCCACCTCTGATTCCCCATATCTAATTCCCCGCCTCTGTTTGCCCGCCTCTGATTCCCCTCCTCTGTTTCCACATATCTGATTCCCCGCCTCTGAATCCCCAACTCTGATTCCCCGCCTCTGATTCACCAGCTCTGATTCCCCGCCTTTGATTCCCCCCGTCTGATTCCCAGCCTCTGAATCCCCGTGTCTGATTTCCTGCCTCTGATTCCCCGCCTCTGATTCCCCATCTCTGATTCACCGCCTCTGATTCCCCACCTCTGACTCCCCATTTCTGATTCCGCACATCCGATTCCCTGCCTCTGATTCCCCGACTCTGATTCCCCACCTCTGATTCCCCAGCTCTTATTCCCCGCCTCTGATTCCCCGCGTCTGATTCCCTGCCTCTGATTCCCCGCCTCTGATTCCCCATCTCTGATTCCCCACCTCTGATTCCCCGTCTGATTCCCTGCCTCTGATTCCCCGCCTCTGATTCCCCGCCTCTGATTCCCTGCAACTGATTCCCCACCCCTGATTCCCCACCTCTGATTCCCCATATCTTATTCCCCGCCTCTGTTTCCCCCCCTCTGATTCCCAGCCTCTGATTCCCCATATCTGATTCCCTGCCTCTGATTCCCCATATCTGATTCCCCGCCTCTATTTCCCCATATCTGCTTCGCCGCCTCTGATTCCCCAACTCTGATTCCCCGCCTCTGATTCCCCAGCTCTGATTCCCCATCTCTGATTCCGCACATCCGATTCCCTGCCTCTGATTCCCCGCCTCTGATTCCCCATCTCTGATTCACCGCCTCTGATTCCCCACCTCTGACTCCCCATTTCTGATTCCGCACATCCGATTCCCTGCCTCTGATTCCCTGACTCTGATTCCCCACCTCTGATTCCCCAGCTCTTATTCCCCGCCTCTGATTCCCCGCTTCTGATTCCCTGCCTCTGATTCCCTGCCTCTGATTCCCCATATCTGATTCCCCGCCTCTGATTCCCCAACTCTGATTCCCCGCCTCTGATTCCCCAGCTCTGAATCCCCGCCTCTGATTCCCCGCGTCTGATTCCCTGCCTCTGATTCCCCGCCTCTGATTCCCCATCTGTGATTCACAACCTCTGATGCCCCACCTCTGATTCCCCATATCTGATTCCCCGCCTCTATTTCCCCGCCTCTGATTCCCCGCCTCTGATTCCCCATATCTGATTCCCCACCTCTGATTGCCCACCTCTGATTCCCCGCGTCTGATTCCCTGCCTCTGATTCACCGCCTCTGATTCCCCATCTCTGGTTCACCACCTCTGATTCCCGGCCTGTGATTCCCCATCTCTGATTCCGCACATCCGATTCCCTGCCTATGATTCCCCACCTCTGATTCCTCGCCTCTGATTCCCCATATCTGATTCCCTGCCTCTGTTTCCCCGCCTCTGTTTCCCCATATGTGATTCCCCATTCTGTTTCCACGCCTCTGATTCCCCGCCTCTGTTTCCCCAAATCTGATTCACCGCCTTTGATTCGCCACCTCTGATTCCCCATATCTGATTCCCCACCTCTGTTTCCCCGCCTCTGATTCCCCGACTCTGATTCTCCATATCTCATTCCCCGCCTCTGAATCCCCATCTCTGATTCCCGGACTCTGATTCCCCCCCTCTGATTCCCGGCCTCTTATTCCCAGCATCTGATTCCCGGCCTCTGATTGCCGGCCTCTAATTCCCCGCTTCTGATTCTGATTCCCTGCCTCTGATTCCCCATCTCTGATTCCGCACATCTGATCCCCTGCCTCTGATTCCCCACCTCTGATTCCCCATATCTGATTCCCCGCCTCTGTTTCCCCGCCTCTGATTCCCCGCCTCTGTTTCCCCATATCTAATTCCCCACCTCTGATGCCCCAACTCTGATTCCCCGCCTCTGATTCCCCAGCTCTGATTCCCCACCTCTGATTCCCCGCATCCGATTCCCCATATCAGATTCCAAACCTCTGTTTCCCCGCCTCTGATTCCCCTCCTCTGATTCTCCATATCTCATTCCCCGCCTCTGAATCCTCATCTCTGATTCCCGGACTCTGATTCCCCACCTCTGATTCCCGGCCTCTTATTCCCAGCATTTGATTCCCGGCCTCTGATTCCCGGCCTCTGATTCGACAGCTCTGATTCCCCGCCTCTGAATCCCCGCATCTGATTCCCTGCCTCTGATTCGCCACCTCTGATTCCCGGACTCTGATTCCCCACCTCTGATTCCCGGCCTCTTATTCCCAGCATCTGATTCCCGGCCTCTGATTCCCGGCCTCTGATTCCCCGCTTCTGATTCTGATACCCTGCCTCTGATTCCCCATCTCTGATTCTGCACATCTGATTCCCCGCCTCTGATTCCCCATCTCTGATTCCGCACATCTGATTCCCCGCCTCTGTTTCCCCGCCTCTGATTCCCCGCCTCTGTTTCCCCATATCTAATTCCCCACCTCTGATGCCCCAACTCTGATTCCCCGCCTCTGATTCCCCGCGTTCTATTCCCTGCCACTGATTCCCCGCCTGTGATTCCCCATCTCTGATTCACCACCTCTGATTCCCCACCTCTGATTCCCCATATCTAATTCCCCGCCTCTGTTTGCCCGCCTCTGATTCCCCGCCTCTGTTTCCCCATATCTGATTCCTCGCCTCTGAATCCCCAACTCTGATTCCCTGCCTCTGATTCACCAGCTCTGATTCCCCGCCTTTGATTCCCCCCGTCTGATTCCCAGCCTCTGAATCCCCATGTCTGATTTCCTGCCTCAGATTCCCCGCCTCTGATTCCCCATCTCTGATTCACCGCCTCTGATTCCCCACCTCTGATTCCCCATTTCTGATTCCGCACATCCGATTCCCTGCCTCTGATTCCCCGACTCTGATTCCCCACCTCTGATTCCCCAGCTCTGATTCCCCGCCTCTGATTCCCCGCGTCTGATTCCCTGCCTCTGATTCCCCGCCTCTGATTCCCCAGCTCTGATTCCCCGCCTCTGATTCCCCGCGTCTGATTCCCTGCCTCTGATTCCCCGCCTCTGATTCCCCATCTCTGATTCCCCGCGTCTGATTCCCTGCCTCTGATTCCCCGCCTCTGATTCCCCAGCTCTGATTCCCCGCCTCTGATTCCCCGCGTCTAATTCCCTGCCTCTGCTTCCCCGCCTCTGATTCCCCATCTCTGATTCCCCACCTCTGATTCCCCGTGTCTGATTCCCTGCCTCTGATTCCCCGCCTCTGAATCCCCGCCTCTGATTCCCTGCCACTGATTCCCCGCCCCTGATTCCCCACCTCTGATTCCCCATATCTTATTCCCCGCCTCTGTTTCCCCCCCTCTGATTCCCAGCCTCTGATTCCCCATATCTGATTCCCTGCCTCTGATTCCCCATATCTGATTCCCCGCCTCTATTTCCCCATATCTGCTTCGCCGCCTCTGATTCCCCAACTCTGATTCCCCGCCTCTGATTCCCCAGCTCTGATTTCCCGCCTCTGATTCCCGGCATCCGATTCCCTGCCTCTGATTCCCCACCTCTGATTCCCCATCTCTGATTCCCCGCCTCTGATTCCCCGTGTCTGATTCCCTGCCTCTGATTCCCCGACTCTGATTCCCCGCGTCTGATTCCCTGCCACTGATTCCCTGCCCCTGATTCCCCACCTCTGATTCCCCATATCTGATTCCCCGCCTCTGTTTTCCTGCCTCTGATTCCCTGCCTCTGATTCCCCATATCTGATTCCCCGCCTCTGATTCCCCAACTCTGATTCCCCGCCTCTGATTCCCCAGCTCTGAATCCCAGCCTCTGACTCCTCGCGTCTGATTCCCTGCCTCTGATTCCCCGCCTCTGATTCCCCATCTGTGATTCACAACCTCTGATGCCCCACCTCTGATTCCCCATATCTGATTCCCCGCCTCTGTTTCCCCACCTCTGATTCCCCGCCTCTGATTCCCCATATCTGATTCCCCGCCTCTGATTGCCCACCTCTGATTCCACGCGTCTGATTCCCTGCCTCTGATTCACCGCCTCTGATTCCCCATCTCTGGTTCACCACCTCTGATTCCCGGCCTCTGATTCCCCATCTCTGATTCCACACATCCGATTCCCTGCCTATGATTCCCCACCTCTGATTCCCCGCCTCTGATTCCCCATATCTGATTCCCTGCCTCTGTTTCCCCGCCTCTGATTCCCCATATGTGATTCCCCACCTCTGTTTCCACGCCTCTGATTCCCCGCCTCTGTTTCCCCATCGCTGATTCACCGCCTTTGATTCGCCACCTCTGATTCCCCATATCTGATTCCCCACCTCTGTTTCCCCGCCTCTGATTCCCCGCCTCTGATTCTCCATATCTCATTCCCCGCCTCTGAATCCCCATCTCTGATTCCCGAACTCTGATTCCCCACCTCTGATTCCCGGCCTCTTATTCCCAGCATCTGATTCCCGGCCTCTGATTCCCGGCCTCTAATTCCCCGCTTCTGATTCTGATTCCCTGCCTCTGAATCCCCATCTCTGATTCCGCACATCTGATTCCCTGCCTCTGATTCCCCACATCTGATTCCCCATATCTGATTCCCCGCCTCTGTTTCCCCGCCTCTGATTCCCCGCCTCTGTTTCCCCATATCTAATTCCCCACCTCTGATGCCCCAACTCTGATTCCCCGCCTCTGATTCCCCAGCTCTGATTCCCCACCTCTGATTCCCCGCATCCGATTCCCCATGTCTGATTCCCTGCCTCTGTTTCCCCGCCTCTGATTCCCCGCCTCTGTTTCCCCATATCTGATTCCCCGCCTCTGATTCCCCAGCTCTGATTCCCTGCCTCTGATTCCCCGCATTCTATTCCCTGCCTCTGATTCCCCGCCTGTGATTCCCCATCTCTGATTCACCACCTCTGATTCCCCACCGTGATTCCCCATATCTAATTCCCCGCATCTGTTTGCCCGCCTCTGATTCCCCGCCTCTGTTTCCCCATATCTGATTCCCAGCCTCTGAATCCCCGTGTCTGATTTCCTGCCTCTGATTCCCCTCCTCTGATTCCCCATCTCTGATTCACCACCTCTGATTCCCCACCTCTGATTCCCCATCTCTGATTCCGCACATCCGATTCCCTGCCTCTGATTCCCCGACTCTGATTCCCCACCTCTGATTTCCCAGCTCTGATTCCCCGCCTCTGATTCCCCGCGTCTGATTCCCTGCCTCTGATTCCCCGCCTCTGATTCCCCATCTCTGATTCCCCACCTCTGATTCCCCATGTCTGACTCCCTGCCTCTGAATCCCCGCCTCTGATTCCCCGCCTCTGATTCCCTGCCACTGATTCCCCACCACTGATTCCCCACCTCTGATTCCCCATATCTTATTCCCCGCCTCTGTTTCCCCCGCTCTGATTCCCAGCCTCTGATTCCCCATATCTGATTCCCCGCCTCTGATTCCCCATATCTGATTCCCCGCCTCATTTTCCCCATATCTGCTTCGCCGCCTCTGATTCCCCAACTCTGATTCCCCGCCTCTGATTCCCCAGCTCTGATTTCCCGCCTCTGATTTCCGGCATCCGATTCCCTGCCTCTGATTCCCCGCCTCTGATTCCCCATCTCTGATTCCCCGCCTATGATTCCCCGCCTCTGATTCCCTGCGTCTGATTCCCTGCCTCTGATTCCCCTTCTCTGATTCACCACCTCTGAATCCCCACCTCTGATTCCCCATCTCTGATTCCGCACATCCGATTCCCTGCCTCTGATTCCCCGCCTCTGATTCCCCGCCTCTGATTCCCTGCCTCTGATTCGCAACCTCTAATTCCCCACCTCTGATTCCCCATATCTGATTCCCCGCCTCTGTTTCCCTGCCTCTGATTCCCGGCCTCTGATTCCCCAGCTCTGATTCCCCGCCTTTTATTCCCGGCCTCTGATTCCCTTCCACTGATTCCCCGCCGCTGATTCCACACCTCTGATTCCCCATATCTGATTCCCCGCCTCTGTTTCCCCAGCTCTGATTCCCCACCTCTGATTCCCCAGCTCTGATTCCCTGCCACTGATTCCCCGCCCCTGATTCCCCACCTCTGATTCCCCATATCTGATTCCCCGCCTCTGTTTCCCCAGCTCTGATTCCCTGCCTCTGATTCCCTGCCCTGATTCCCCATCTCTGTTTCACCGCCTTTGATTCGCCACCTCTGATTCCCCATATCTGATTCCCCGCCTCTGTTTCCCCGCCTCTGATTCCCTGCCTCTGATTTCCAACCTCTGATTCCACACCTCTCATTCCCCATATATGATTCCCCGCCTCTATTTCCTCATATCTGATTCCCCGCCTCTGATTCCCCAACTCTGATTCCCCGCCTCTGATTCCCCAGCTCTGATTCCCCGCCTCTGATTCCCCGTGTCTGATTCCCTGCCTCTGATTCCCCGCCTCTGATTCCCCGCCTCTGATTCCCTGCCACTGATTCCCTGCCCCTGATTCCCCACTTCTGATTCCCCATATCTGATTCCCCGCCTCTGTTTCCCCGCCTCTGATTCCCCGCCTCTGATTCCCTGCCTCTGATTCCCTGCCTCTGATTCCCCGCCTTGATTCCCCATCTCTGATTTACAACCTCTGATTCCCCACCTCTGATTACCCATATCTGATTCCCAGCCTCTGTTTCCCCGCCTCTGATTCCCCGCCTCTGATTCCCCATATCTGATTCCCCGGCTCTGATTGCCCACCTCTGATTCCCCGCTTCTGATTCGCCAGCTCTGATTCCCCGCCTCTGATTCCCCGCATCTGATTCCCTGCCTCTGATTCCCCGCCTCTGATTCCCCATCTCTGATTCACCGCCTTTGATTCGCCACCTCTGATTCCCCATATCTGATTCCCCACCTCTGTTTCCCCGCCTCTGATTCCCCGCCTCTGATTCTCCATATCTCATTCCCCGCCTCTGAATCCCCATCTCTGATTCCCGGACTCTAATTCCCCACCTCTGATTCCCGGCCTCTTATTCCCAGCATTTGATTCCCGGCCTCTGATTCCCGGCCTCTGATTCCCCGCTTCTGATTCTGATTCCCTGCCTCTGATTCCCCATCTCTGATTCCGCACATCTGATTCCCTGCCTCTGATTCCCCACCTCTGATTCACATATCTGATTCCCCGCCTCTGTTTCCCCGCCTCTGATTCCACGCCTCTGTTTCACCATATCTAATTCCCCACCTCTGATGCCCCAACTCTGATTCCCCGCCTCTGATTCCCCAGCTCTGATTCCCCACCTCTGATTCCCTGCATCCGATTCCCCATGTCTGATTCCCCGCCTCTGTTTCCCCGCCTCTGATTCCCCGCCTCTGTTTCCCCATATCTGATTCCCCGCCTCTGATTCCCCAGCTCTGATTCCCTGCCTCTGATTCCCCGCGTTCCATTCCCTGCCTCTGATTCCCCGCCTGTGATTCCCCATCTCTTATTCACCACCACTGATTCCCAACCTCTGATTCCCCATATCTAATTCCCCGCCTCTGTTTGCCCGCCTCTGATTCCCCTCCTCTGTTTCCACATATCTGATTCCCCGCCTCTGAATCCTCAACTCTGATTCCCCGCCTCTGATTCACCAGCTCTGATTCCCCGCCTTTGATTCCCCCCGTCTGATTCCCAGCCTCTGAATCCCCGTGTCTGATTTCCTGCCTCTGATTCCCCGCCTCTGATTCCCCATCTCTGATTCACCGCCTCTGATTCCCCACCTCTGACTCCCCATTTCTGATTCCGCACATCCGATTCCCTGCCTCTGATTCCCCGAATCTGATTCCCCACCTCTGATTCCCCAGCTCTTATTCCCCGCCTCTGATTCCCCGCGTCTGATTCCCTGCCTCTGATTCCCCGGCTCTTATTCCCCATCTCTGATTCCCCACCTCTGATTCCCCGTCTGATTCCCTGCCTCTGATTCCCTGCCTCTGATTCCCCGCCTCTGATTCCCTGCAACTGATTCCCCGCCCCTGATTCCCCACCTCTGATTCCCCATATCTTATTCCCCGCCTCTGTTTCCCCCCCCTCTGATTCCCAGCCTCTGATTCCCCATATCTGATTCCCTGCCTCTGATTCCCCATATCTGATTCCCCGCCTCTATTTCCCCATATCTGTTTCGCCACCTCTGATTCCCCAACTCTGATTCCCCGCCTCTGATTCCCCAGCTCTGATTCCCCATCTCTGATTCCGCACATCCGATTCCCTGCCTCTGATTCCCCGCCTCTGATTCCCCATCTCTGATTCACCGCCTCTGATTCCCAACCTCTGACTCCCCATTTCTGATTCCGCACATCCGATTCCCTGCCTCTGATTCCCCGACTCTGATTCCCCACCTCTGATTCCCCAGCTCTTATTCCCCGCCTCTGATTCCCCGCGTCTGATTCCCTGCCTCTGATTCCCCGCCTCTGATTCCCCATCTCTGATTCCCCACCTCTGATTCCCCGTGTCTGATTCCCTGCCTCTGATTCCCCGCCTCTGATTCCCCACCTCTGATTCCCCAGCTCTGATTCCCCGCCTCTGATTCCCCGCGTCTGATTCCCTGCCTCTGATTCCCCGCCTCTGATTCCCCATCTCTGATTCCCCACCTCTGATTCCCCGTGTCTGATTCCCTGCCTCTGAATCTCCGCCTCTGATTCCCCGCCTCTGATTCCCTGCCACTGATTCCCCACCACTGATTCCCCACCTCTGATTCCCCATATCTTATTCCCCGCCTCTGTTTCCCCCGCTCTGATTCCCAGCCTATGATTCCCCATATCTGATTCCCCGCCTCTGATTCCCCATATCTGATTTCCCGCCTCATTTTCCCCATATCTGCTTCGCCGCCTCTGATTCCCCAACTCTGATTCCCCGCCTCTGATTCCCCAGCTCTGATTTCCCGCCTCTGATTTCCGGCATCCGATTCCCTGCCTCTGATTCCCCGCCTCTGATTCCCCATCTCTGATTCCCCGCCTATGATTCCCCGCCTCTGTTTCCCCGCCTCTGATTCCCCGCCTCTGTTTCCCCATATCTGATTCCCCGCCTCTGATTCCTCAACTTTGATTCCCCTCCTCTAATTCGCCAGCTATGATTCCCCGCCTCTGATTCCCTGCGTCTGATTCCCTGCCTCTGATTCCCATTCTCTGATTCACCACCTCTGAATCCCCACCTCTGATTCCCCATCTCTAATTCCGCACATCCGATTCCCTGCCTCTGATTCCCCGCATCTGATTCCCCGCCTCTGATTCCCTGCCTCTGATTCGCAACCTCTAATTCCCCACCTCTGATTCCCCATATCTGATTCCCCGCCTCTGTTTCCCTGCCTCTGATTCCCGGCCTCTGATTCCCCAGCTCTGATTCCCCGCCTTTTATTCCCGGCCTCTGATTCCCTGCCACTGATTCCCCGCCCCTGATTCCCCACCTCTGATTCCCCATATCTGATTCCCCGCCTCTGTTTCCCCAGCTCTGATTCCCCACCTCTGATTCCCCAGCTCTGATTCCCTGCCACTGATTCCCCGCCCCTGATTCCCCACCTCTGATTCCCCATATCTGATTCCCCGCCTCTGTTTCCCCAGCTCTGATTCCCTGCCTCTGATTCCCTGCCCTGATTCCACATCTCTGTTTCACCGCCTTTGATTCGCCACCTCTGATTCCCCATATCTGATTCCCCGCCTCTGTTTCCCCGCCTCTGATTCCCTGCCTCTGATTCCCAACCTCTGATTCCACACCTCTCATTCCCCATATATGATTCCCCGCCTCTATTTCCCCATATCTGATTCCCCGCCTCTGATTCCCCAACTCTGATTCCCCGCCTCTGATTCCCCAGCTCTGATTCCCCGCCTCTGATTCCCGGCGTCCGATTCCCTGCCTCTGATTCCCCGCCTCTGATTCCCCATCTCTGATTCCCCGCCTCTGATTCACCGCGTCTGATTCCCTGCCTCTGATTCCCCGCCTCTGATTCCCCGCCTCTGATTCCCTGCCACTGATTCCCTGCCCCTGATTCCCCACTTCTGATTCCCCATATCTGATTCCCCGCCTCTGTTTCCCCGCCTCTGATTCCCCGCCTCTGTTTCCCCGCCTCTGATTCCCCGCCTCTGATTCCCCATATCTGATTCCCTGCCTCTGATTCCCCAACTCTGATTCCCCGCCTCTGATTCCCCAGCTCTGAATCCCCGCCTCTGATTCCAAGCGTCTGATTCCCTGCCTCTGATTCCCCGCCTTGATTCCCCATCTCTGATTTACAACCTCTGATTCCCCACCTCTGATTCCCCATATCTGATTCCCAGCCTCTGTTTCCCCGCCTCTGATTCCCCGCCTCTGATTCCCCATATCTGATTCCCCGGCTCTGATTGCCCACCTCTGATTCCCCGCCTCTGATTCGCCAGCTCTGATTCCCCGCCTCTGATTCCCCGCATCTGATTCCCTGCCTCTGATTCCCCGCCTCTGATTCCCCATCTCTGATTCACCGCCTTTGATTCGCCACCTCTGATTCCCCATATCTGATTCCCCACCTCTGTTTCCACGCCTCTGATTCCCCGCCTCTGATTCTCCATATCTCATTCCCCGCCTCTGAATCCCCATCTCTGATTCCCGGACTCTGATTCCCCACCTCTGATTCCCGGCCTCTTATTCCCAGCATTTGATTCCCGGCCTCTGATTCCCGGCCTCTGATTCCCCGCTTCTGATTCTGATTCCCTGCCTCTGATTCCCCATCTCTGATTCCGCACATCTGATTCCCTGCCTCTGATTCCCCAACTCTGATTCCCCATATCTGATTCCCTGCCTCTGTTTCCCCGCCTCTGATTCCCCGCCTCTGTTTCCCCATATCTAATTCCCCACCTCTGATGCCCCAACTCTGATTCCCCGCCTCTGATTCCCCAGCTCTGATTCCCCACCTCTGATTCCCTGCATCCGATTCCCCATGTCTGATTCCCCGCCTCTGTTTCCCCGCCTCTGATTCCCCGCCTCTTTTATCCCATATCTGATTCCCCGCCTCTGATTCCCCAGCTCTGATTCCCTGCCTCCGATTCCCCGCGTTCCATTCCCTGCCTCTGATTCCCCGGCTGTGATTCCCCATCTCTTATTCACCACCTCTGATTCCCCACCTCTGATTCCCCATATCTAATTCCCCACCTCTGTTTGCCCGCCTCTGAGTCCCCTCCTCTGTTTCCACATATCTGATTCCCCGCCTCTGAATCCCCAACTCTGATTCCCTGCCTCTGATTCACCAGCTCTGATTCCCCGCCTTTGATTCCCCCCGTCTGATTCCCAGCCTCTGAATCACCGTGTCTGATTTCCTGCCTCTGATTCCCCGCCTCTGATTCCCCATCTCTGATTCACCGCCTCTGATTCCCCACCTCTGACTCCCCATTTCTGATTCCGCACATCCGATTCCCTGCCTCTGATTCCCCGACTCTGATTCCCCACCTCTGATTCCCCAGCTCTTATTCCCCGCCTCTAATTCCCCGCATCTGATTCCCTGCCTCTGATTCCCCGCCTCTGATTCCCCATCTCTGATTCCCCACCTCTGATTCCCCGTGTCTGATTCCCTGCCTCTGATTCCCCGCCTCTGATTCCCCACCTCTGATTCCCTGCAACTGATTCCCCGCCCATGATTCCCCACCTCTGATTCCCCATATCTTATTCCCCGCCTCTGTTTCCCCCCCTCTGATTCCCAGCCTCTGATTCCCCATATCTGATTCCCTGCCTCTGATTCCCCATATCTGATTCCCCGCCTCTATTTCCCCATATCTGCTTCGCCGCCTCTGATTCCCCAACTCTGATTCCCCGCCTCTGATTCCCCAGCTCTGATTTCCCGCCTCTGATTCCCGGCATCCGATTCCCTGCCTCTGAATCCCCGCCTCTGATTCCACATCTCTGATTCCCCGCCTCTGATTCCCCGTGTCTGATTCCCTGCCTATGAATCCCCGCCTCTGATTCCCCGCGTCTGATTCCCTGCCACTGATTCCCTGCCCCTGATTCCCCACCTCTGATTCCCCATATCTGATTCCCCGCCTCTGTTTTCCCGCCTATGATTCCCTGCCTCTGATTCCCCATATCTGATTCCCCGCCTCTGATTCCCCAACTCTGATTCCCCGCCTCTGATTCCCCAGCTCTGAATCCCCGGCTCTGATTCCCCGCGTCTGATTCCCTGCCTCTGATTCCCCGCCTCTGATTCCCCATCTGTGATTCACAACCTCTGATGCCCCACCTCTGATTCCCCATATCTGATTCCCCGCCTCTGTTTCCCCGCCTCTGATTCCCCGCCTCTGATTCCCCATATCTGATTCCCCACCTCTGATTGTGCACCTCTGATTCACCGCCTCTGATTCCCCATCTCTGGTTCACCGCCTTTGATTCGCCACCTCTGATTCCCCATATCTGATTCCCCACCTCTGTTTCCCCGCCTCTGATTCCCCGCCTCTGATTCTCCATATCTCATTCCCCGCCTCTGAATCCCCATCTCTGATTCCCGGACTCTGATTCCCCACCTCTGATTCCCGGCCTCTTATTCCCAGCATCTGATTCCCGGCCTCTGATTCCCGGCCTCTAATTCCCCGCCTCTGTTTCCCCATATCTAATTCCCCACCTCTGATGCCCCAACTCTGATTCCCTGCCTCTCATTCCCCGCGTTCTATTCCCTGCCTCTGATTCCCCGCCTGTGATTCCCCATCTCTGATTCACCACCTCTGATTCCCCACCTCTGATTCCCCATATCTAATACCCCGCCTCTGTTTGCCCGCCTCTGATTCCCCGCCTCTGTTTCCCCATATCTGATTCCCCGCCTCCGAATCCCCAACTCTGATTCCCTGCCTCTGATTCACCAGCTCTGATTCCCCGCCTTTGATTCCCCCCGTCTGATTCCCAGCCTCTGAATCCCCGTGTCTGATTTCCTGCCTCAGATTCCCCGCCTCTGATTCCCCATCTCTGATTCACCGCCTTTGATTCCCCAACTCTGATTCCCCGCCTCTGATTCCCCAGCTCTGATTTCCCGCCTCTGATTTCCAGCATCCGATTCCCTGCCTCTGATTCCCCGCCTCTGATTCCCCATCTCTGATTCCCCGCCTATGATTCCCCGCCTCTGTTTCCCCGCCTCTGATTCCCCGCCTCTGTTTCCCCATATCTGATTCCCCGCCTCTGATTCCCCAACTTTGATTCCCCTCCTCTAATTCGCCAGATATGATTCCCCGCCTCTGATTCCCTGCGTCTGATTCCCTGCCTCTGATTCCCCTTCTCTGATTCACCACCTCTGAATCCCCACCTCTGATTCCCCATCTCTGATTCCGCACATCCGATTCCCTTCCTCTGATTCCCCGCCTCTGATTCCCCGCCTCTGATTCCCTGCCTCTGATTCGCAAACTCTAATTCCCCACCTCTGATTCCCCATATCTGATTCCCCGCCTCTGTTTCCCTGCCTCTGATTCCCGGCCTCTGATTCCCCAGCTCTGATTCCCCACCTTTTATTCCCGGCCTCTGATTCCCTTCCACTGATTCCCCGCCGCTGATTCCCCACCTCTGATTCCCCATATCTGATTCCCCGCCTCTGTTTCCCCAGCTCTGATTCCCCACGTCTGATTCCCCAGCTCTGATTCCCTGCCACTGATTCCCCGCCCCTGATTCCCCACCTCTGATTCCCCATATCTAATTCCCCGCCTCTGTTTGCCCGCCTCTGATTCCCCGCCTCTGTTTCCCCATATCTGATTCCCCGCCTCTGAATCCCCAACTCTGATTCCCTGCCTCTGATTCACCGGCTCTGATTCCCCGCCTTTGATTCCCCCCGTCTGATTCCCAGCCTCTGAATCCCCGTGTCTGATTTCCTGCCTCAGATTCCCCACCTCTGATTCCCCATCTCTAATTCACCGCCTCTGATTCCCCAGCTCTGATTTCCCGCCTCTGATTTCCGGCATCCAATTCCCTTCCTCTGATTCCCCGCCTCTGATTCCCCATCTCTGATTCCCCGCCTATGATTCCCCGCCTCTGTTTCCCCGCCTCTGATTCCCCGCCTCTGTTTCCCCATATCTGATTCCCCGCCTCTGATTCCCCAACTTTGATTCCCCTCCTCTAATTCGCCAGCTATGATTCCCCGCCTCTGATTCCCTGCGTCTGATTCCCTGCCTCTGATTCCCCTTCTCTGATTCACCACCTCTGAATCCCCACCTCTGATTCCCCATCTCTGATTCCGCACATCCGATTCCCTGCCTCTGATTCCCCGCCTCTGATTCCCCGCCTCTGATTCCCTGCCTCTGATTCGCAACCTCTAATTCCCCACCTCTGATTCCCCATATCTGACTCCCCGCCTCTGTTTCCCTGCCTCTGATTCCCGGCCTCTGATTCCCCAGCTCTGATTCCCCGCCTTTTATTCCCGGCCTCTGATTCCCTTCCACTGATTCCCCGCCGCTGATTCCCCACCTCTGATTCCCCATATCTGATTCCCCGCCTCTGTTTCCCCAGCTCTGATTCCCCACCTCTGATTCCCCAGCTCTGATTCCCTGCCACTGATTCCCCGCCCCTGATTCCCCACCTCTGATTCCCCATATCTGATTCCCCGCCTCTGTTTCCCCAGCTCTGATTCCCTGCCTCTGATTCCCTGCCCTGATTCCCCATCTCTGTTTCACCGCCTTTGATTCGCCACCTCTGATTCCCCATATCTGATTCCCCGCCTCTGTTTCCCCGCCTCTGATTCCCTACCTCTGATTCCCAACCTCTGATTCCACACCTCTCATTCCCCATATATGATTCCCCGCCTCTATTTCCCCATATCTGATTCCCCGCCTCTGATTCCCCAACTCTGATTCCCCGCCTCTGTTTCCCCAGCTCTGATTCCCCACCTCTGATTCCCCAGCTCTGATTCCCTGCCACTGATTCCCCGCCCCTGATTCCCCACCTCTGATTCCCCATATCTGATTCCCCGCCTCTGATTCCCCGCGTCTGATTCCCTGCCTCTGATTCCCCGCCTTGATTCCCCATCTCTGATTTACAACCTCTGATTCCCCACCTCTGATTCCCCATATCTGATTCCCAGCCTCTGTTTCCCCGCCTCTGATTCCCCGCCTCTGATTCCCCATATCTGATTCCCCGGCTCTGATTGCCCACCTCTGATTCCCCGCCTCTGATTCGCCTGCTCTGATTCCCCGCCTCTGATTCCCCGCATCTGATTCCCTGCCTCTGATTCCCCGCCTCTGATTCCCCATCTCTGATTCACCGCCTTTGATTCGCCACCTCTGATTCCCCATATCTGATTCCCCACCTCTGTTTCCTTGCCTCTGATTCCCCGCTTATGATTCTCCATATCTCATTCCCCGCCTCTGGATCCCCATCTCTGATTCCCGGACTCTGATTCCCCACCTCTGATTCCCGGCCTCTTATTCCCAGCATTTGATTCCCGGCCTCTGATTCCCGGACTCTGATTCCCCGCTTCTGATTCTGATTCCCTGCCTCTGATTCCCCATCTCTGATTCCGCACATCTGATTCCCTGCCTCTGATTCCCCACCTCTGATTCCCCATATCTGATTCCCCGCCTCTGTTTCCCCGCCTCTGATTCCCCGCCTCTGTTTCCCCATATCTAATTCCCCACCTCTGATGCCCCAACTCTTATTCCCCGCCTCTGATTCCCCAGCTCTGATTCCCCACCTCTGATTCCCTTCATCCGATTCCCCATGTCTGATTCCCCGCCTCTGTTTCCCCAGCTCTGATTCCCCACCTCTGATTCCCTTCATCCGATTCCCCATGTCTGATTCCCCGCCTCTGTTTCCCCGCCTCTGATTCCCCGCCTCTGTTTCCCCATATCTGATTCCCCGCCTCTGATTCCCCAGCTCTGATTCCCTGCCTCTGATTCCCCGCGTTCCATTCCCTGCCTCTGATTCCCCGCCTGTGATTCCCCATCTCTTATTCACCACCTCTGATTCCCCACCTCTGATTCCCCATATCTAATTCCCCCCCTCTGTTTGCCCGCCTCTGATTCCCCTCCTCTGTTTCCACATATCTGATTCCCCGCCTCTGAATCCCCAACTCTGATTCCCCGCCTTTGATTCCCCCCGTCCGATTCCCAGCCTCTGAATCCCCGTGTCTGATTTCCTGCCTCTGATTCCCCGCCTCTGATTACCCATCTCTGATTCACCGCCTCTGATTCCCCACCTCTGACTCCCCATTTCTGATTCCGCACATCCGATTCCCTGCCTCTGATTCCCCGACTCTGATTCCCCACCTCTGATTCCCCAGCTCTTATTCCCCGCCTCTGATTCCCCGCGTCTGCTTCCCTGCCTCTGATTCCCCGCTTCTGATTCCCCATCTCTGATTCCCCACCTCTGATTCCCCGTCTGATTCCCTGCCTCTGATTCCCCGCCTCTGATTCCCCGCCTCTGATTCCCTGCAACTGATTCCCCACCCCTGATTCCCCACCTCTGATTCCCCATATCTTATTCCCCGCCTCTGTTTCCCCCCCTCTGATTCCCAGCCTCTGATTCCCCATATCTGATTCCCTGCCTCTGATTCCCCATATCTAATTCCCCGCCTCTATTTCCCCATATCTGCTTCGCCGCCTCTGATTCCCCAAATCTGATTCCCGGCCTCTGATTCCCCAGCTCTGATTCCCCATCTCTGATTCCGCACATCCGATTCCCTGCCTCTGATTCCCCGCCTCTGATTCCCCATCTCTGATTCACCGCCTCTGATTCCCCACCTCTGACTCCCCATTTCTGATTCCGCACATCCGATTCCCTGCCTCTGATTCCCCGACTCTGATTCCCCACCTCTGATTCCCCAGCTCTTATTCCCCGCCTCTGATTCCCCACCTCTGATTCCCCAGCTCTGATTCCCTGCCACTGATTCCCCGCCCCTGATTCCCCACCTCTGATTCCCCATATCTGATTCCCCGCCTCTGTTTCCCCAGCTCTGATTCCCTGCCTCTGATTCCCTGCCCTGATTCCCCATCTCTGTTTCACCGCCTTTGATTCGCCACCTCTGATTCCCCATATCTGATTCCCCGCCTCTGTTTCCCCGCCTCTGATTCCCTACCTCTGATTCCCAACCTCTGATTCCACACCTCTCATTCCCCATATATGATTCCCCGCCTCTATTTCCCCATATCTGATTCCCCGCCTCTGATTCCCCAACTCTGATTCCCCGCCTCTGATTCCCCAGCTCTGATTCCCCGCCTCTGATTCCCGGCGTCCAATTCCCTGCCTCTGATTCCCCGCCTCTGATTCCCCATCTCTGATTCCCCGCCTCTAATTCCCCGTGTCTGATTCCCTGCCTCTGATTCCCCGCCTCTGATTCCCCGCCTCTGATTCCCTGCCACTGATTCCCTGCCCCTGATTCCCCACTTCTGATTCCCCATATCTGATTCCCCACCTCTGTTTCCCCGCCTCTGATTCCCCGCCTCTGATTCCCCATATCTGATTCCCTGCCTCTGATTCCCCAACTCTGATTCCCCGCCTCTGATTCCCCAGCTCTGAATCCCCGCCTCTGATTCCCCGCGTCTGATTCCCTGCCTCTGATTCCCCGCCTTGATTCCCCATCTCTGATTTACAACCTCTGATTCCCCACCTCTGATTCCCCATATCTGATTCCCAGCCTCTGTTTCCCCGCCTCTGATTCCCCGCCTCTGATTCCCCATATCTGATTCCCCGGCTCTGATTGCCCACCTCTGATTCCCCGCCTCTGATTCGCCAGCTCTGATTCCCCGCCTCTGATTCCCCGCATCTGATTCCCTGCCTCTGATTCCCCGCCTCTGATTCCCCATCTCTGATTCACCGCCTTTGATTCGCCACCTCTGATTCCCCATATCTGATTCCCCACCTCTGTTTCCCCGCCTCTGATTCCCCGCTTATGATTCTCCATATCTCATTCCCCGCCTCTGAATCCCCATCTCTGATTCCCGGACTCTGATTCCCCACCTCTGATTCCCGGCCTCTTATTCCCAGCATTTGATTCCCGGCCTCTGATTCCCGGCCTCTGATTCCCCGCTTCTGATTCTGATTCCCTGCCTCTGATTCCCCATCTCTGATTCCGCACATCTGATTCCCTGCCTCTGATTCCCCGCCTCTGTTTCCCCGCCTCTGATTCCCCGCCTCTGTTTCCCCATATCTAATTCCCCACCTCTGATGCCCCAACTCTGATTCCCCGCCTCTGATTCCCCAGCTCTGATTCCCCACCTCTGATTCCCTTCATCCGATTCCCCATGTCTGATTCCCCGCCTCTGTTTCCCCGCCTCTGATTCCCCGCCTCTGTTTCCCCATATCTGATTCCCCGCCTCTGATTCCCCAGCTCTGATTCCCTGCCTCTGATTCCCCGCGTTCCATTCCCTGCCTCTGATTCCCCGCCTGTGATTCCCCATCTCTTATTCACCACCTCTGATTCCCCACCTCTGATTCCCCATATCTAATTCCCCCCCTCTGTTTGCCCGCCTCTGATTCCCCTCCTCTGTTTCCACATATCTGATTCCCCGCCTCTGAATCCCCAACTCTGATTCCCCGCCTCTGATTCACCAGCTCTGATTCCCCGCCTTTGATTCCCCCCGTCCGATTCCCAGCCTCTGAATCCCCGTGTCTGATTTCCTGCCTCTGATTCCCCGCCTCTGATTCCCCATCTCTGATTCACCGCCTCTGATTCCCCACCTCTGACTCCCCATTTCTGATTCCGCACATCCGATTCCCTGCCTCTGATTCCCCGACTCTGATTCCCCACCTCTGATTCCCCAGCTCTTATTCCCCGCCTCTGATTCCCCGCGTCTGATTCCCTGCCTCTGATTCCCCGCTTCTGATTCCCCATCTCTGATTCCCCACCTCTGATTCCCCGTCTGATTCCCTGCCTCTGATTCCCCGCCTCTGATTCCCCGCCTCTGATTCCCTGCAACTGATTCCCCACCCCTGATTCCCCACCTCTGATTCCCCATATCTTATTCCCCGCCTCTGTTTCCCCCCCTCTGATTCCCAGCCTCTGATTCCCCATATCTGATTCCCTGCCTCTGATTCCCCATATCTAATTCCCCGCCTCTATTTCCCCATATCTGCTTCGCCTCCTCTGATTCCCCAAATCTGATTCCCCGCCTCTGATTCCCCAGCTCTGATTCCCCATCTCTGATTCAGCACATCCGATTCCCTGCCTCTGATTCCCCGCCTCTGATTCCCCATCTCTGATTCACCGCCTCTGATTCCCCACCTCTGACTCCCCATTACTGATTCCGCACATCCGATTCCCTGCCTCTGATTCCCCGACTCTGATTCCCCACCTCTGATTCCCCAGCTCTTATTCCCCGCCTCTGATTCCCCGCGTCTGATTCCCTGCCTCTGATTCCCCGCCTCTGATTCCCCATCTCTGATTCCCCACCTCTGATTCCCCGTGTCTGATTCCCTGCCTCTGATTCCCCGCCTCTGATTCCCCACCTCTGATTCCCCAGCTCTGATTCCCCGCCTCTGATTCCCCGTGTCTGATTCCCTGCCTCTGATTCCCCGCCTCTGATTCCCCATCTCTGATTCCCCACCTCTGATTCCCCGTGTCTGATTCCCTGCCTCTGAATCCCCGCCTCTGATTCCCCGCCTCTGATTCCCTGCCACTGATTCCCCACCACTGATTCCCCACCTCTGATTCCCCATATCTTATTCCCCGCCTCTGTTTCCCCCGCTCTGATTCCCAGCCTCTGATTCCCCATATCTGATTCCCCGCCTCTGATTCCCCATATCTGATTCCCCGCCTCATTTTCCCCATATCTGCTTCGCCGCCTCTGATTCCCCAACTCTGATTCCCCGCCTCTGATTCCCCATCACTGATTTCCCGCCTCTGATTTCCGGCATCCGATTCCCTGCCTCTGATTCCACGCCTCTGATTCCCCATCTCTGATTCCCCGCCTATGATTCCCCGCATCTGTTTCCCCGCCTCTGATTCCCCGCCTCTGTTTCCCCATATCTGATTCCCCGCCTCTGATTCCCCAACTTTGATTCCCCTCCTCTAATTCGCCAGCTATGATTCCCCGCCTCTGATTCCCTGCGTCTGATTCCCTGCCTCTGATTCCCCTTCTCTGATTCACCACCTCTGAATCCCCACCTCTGATTCCCCATCTCTGATTCCGCACATCCGATTCCCTGCCTCTGATTCCCCGCCTCTGATTCCCCGCCTCTGATTCCCTGCCTCTGATTCGCAACCTCTAATTCCCCGCCTCTGATTCCCGGCGTCCGATTCCCTGCCTCTGATTCCCCGCCTCTGATTCCCCATCTCTGATTCCCCGCCTCTGATTCCCCGCGTCTGATTCCCTGCCTCTGAGTCCCCGCCTCTGATTCCCCGCCTCTGATTCCCTGCCACTGATTCCCTGCCCCTGATTCCCCACTTCTGATTCCCCATATCTGATTCCCCGCCTCTGTTTCCCCGCCTCTGATTCCCCGCCTCTGATTCCCCATATCTGATTCCCTGCCTCTGATTCCCCAACTCTGATTCCCCGCCTCTGATTCCCCAGCTCTGATTTACAACCTCTGATTCCCCACCTATGATTCCCCATATCTGATTCCCAGCCTCTGTTTCCCCGCCTCTGATTCCCCGCCTCTGATTCCCCATATCTGATTCCCCGGCTCTGATTGCCCACCTCTGATTCCCCGCCTCTGATTCGCCAGCTCTGATTCCCCGCCTCTGATTCCCCGCATCTGATTCCCTGCCTCTGATTCCCCGCCTCTGATTCCCCATCTCTGATTCACCGCCTTTGATTCGCCACCTCTGATTCCCCATATCTGATTCCCCACCTCTGTTTCCCCGCCTCTGATTCCCCGCTTATGATTCTCCATATCTCATTCCCCGCCTCTGAATCCCCATCTCTGATTCCCGGACTCTGATTCCCCAGCTCTGATTCCCGGCCTCTTATTCCCAGCATTTGATTCCCGGCCTCTGATTCCCGGCCTCTGATTCCCCGCTTCTGATTCTGATTCCCTGCCTCTGATTCCCCATCTCTGATTCCGCACATCTGATTCCCTGCCTCTGATTCCCCGCCTCTGTTTCCCCGCCTCTGATTCCCCGCCTCTGTTTCCCCATATCTAATTCCCCACCTCTGATGCCCCAACTCTGATTCCCCGCCTCTGATTCCCCAGCTCTGATTCCCCACCTCTGATTCCCTTCATCCGATTCCCCATGTCTGATTCCCCGCCTCTGTTTCCCCGCCTCTGATTCCCCGCCTCTGTTTCCCCATATCTGATTCCCCGCCTCTGATTCCCCAGCTCTGATTCCCTGCCTCTGATTCCCCGCGTTCCATTCCCTGCCTCTGATTCCCCGCCTGTGATACCCCATCTCTTATTCACCACCTCTGATTCCCCACCTCTGATTCCCCATATCTAATTCCCCCCCTCTGTTTGCCCGCCTCTGATTCCCCTCCTCTGTTTCCACATATCTGATTCCCCGCCTCTGAATCCCCAACTCTGATTCCCCGCCTCTGATTCACCAGCTCTGATTCCCCGCCTTTGATTCCCCCCGTCCGATTCCCAGCCTCTGAATCCCCGTGTCTGATTTCCTGCCTCTGATTCCCCGCCTCTGATTCCCCATCTCTGATTCACCGCCTCTGATTCCCCACCTCTGACTCCCCATTTCTGATTCCGCACATCCGATTCCCTGCCTCTGATTCCCCGACTCTGATTCCCCACCTCTGATTCCCCAGCTCTTATTCCCTGCCTCTGATTCCCCGCTTCTGATTCCCCATCTCTGATTCCCCACCTCTGATTCCCCGTCTGATTCCCTGCCTCTGATTCCCCGCCTCTGATTCCCCGCCTCTGATTCCCTGCAACTGATTCCCCACCCCTGATTCCCCACCTCTGATTCCCCATATCTTATTCCCCGCCTCTGTTTCCCCCCCTCTGATTCCCAGCCTCTGATTCCCCATATATGATTCCCTGCCTCTGATTCCCCATATCTAATTCCCCGCCTCTATTTCCCCATATCTGCTTCGCCTCCTCTGATTCCCCAAATCTGATTCCCCGCCTCTGATTCCCCAGCTCTGATTCCCCATCTCTGATTCAGCACATCCGATTCCCTGCCTCTGATTCCCCGCCTCTGATTCCCCATCTCTGATTCACCGCCTCTGATTCCCCACCTCTGACTCCCCATTACTGATTCCGCACATCCGATTCCCTGCCTCTGATTCCCCGACTCTGATTCCCCACCTCTGATTCCCCAGCTCTTATTCCCCGCCTCTGATTCCCCGCGTCTGATTCCCTGCCTCTGATTCCCCGCCTCTGATTCCCCATCTCTGATTCCCCACCTCTGATTCCCCGTGTCTGATTCCCTGCCTCTGATTCCCGGCCTCTTATTCCCCACCTCTGATTCCCCAGCTCTGATTCCCCGCCTCTGATTCCCCGTGTCTGATTCCCTGCCTCTGATTCCCCGCCTCTGATTCCCCATCTCTGATTCCCCACCTCTGATTCCCCGTGTCTGATTCCCTGCCTCTGAATCCCCGCCTCTGATTCCCCGCCTCTGATTCCCTGCCACTGATTCCCCACCACTGATTCCCCACCTCTGATTCCCCATATCTTATTCCCCGCCTCTGTTTCCCCCGCTCTGATTCCCAGCCTCTGATTCCCCATATCTGATTCCCCGCCTCTGATTCCCCATATCTGATTCCCCGCCTCATTTTCCCCATATCTGCTTCGCCGCCTCTGATTCCCCAACTCTGATTCCCCGCCTCTGATTCCCCATCACTGATTTCCCGCCTCTGATTTCCGGCATCCGATTCCCTGCCTCTGATTCCACGCCTCTGATTCCCCATCTCTGATTCCCCGCCTATGATTCCCCGCATCTGTTTCCCCGCCTCTGATTCCCCGCCTCTGTTTCCCCATATCTGATTCCCCGCCTCTGATTCCCCAACTTTGATTCCCCTCCTCTAATTCGCCAGCTATGATTCCCCGCCTCTGATTCCCTGCGTCTGATTCCCTGCCTCTGATTCCCCTTCTCTGATTCACCACCTCTGAATCCCCACCTCTGATTCCCCATCTCTGATTCCGCACATCCGATTCCCTGCCTCTGATTCCCCGCCTCTGATTCCCCGCCTCTGATTCCCTGCCTCTGATTCGCAACCTCTAATTCCCCGCCTCTGATTCCCGGCGTCCGATTCCCTGCCTCTGATTCCCCGCCTCTGATTCCCCATCTCTGATTCCCCGCCTCTGATTCCCCGCGTCTGATTCCCTGCCTCTGAGTCCCCGCCTCTGATTCCCCGCCTCTGATTCCCTGCCACTGATTCCCTGCCCCTGATTCCCCACTTCTGATTCCCCATATCTGATTCCCCGCCTCTGTTTCCCCGCCTCTGATTCCCCGCCTCTGATTCCCCATATCTGATTCCCTGCCTCTGATTCCCCAACTCTGATTCCCCGCCTCTGATTCCCCAGCTCTGATTTACAACCTCTGATTCCCCACCTCTGATTCCCCATATCTGATTCCCAGCCTCTGTTTCCCCGCCTCTGATTCCCCGCCTCTGATTCCCCATATCTGATTCCCCGGCTCTGATTGCCCACCTCTGATTCCCCGCCTCTGATTCGCCAGCTCTGATTCCCCGCCTCTGATTCCCCGCATCTGATTCCCTGCCTCTGATTCCCCGCCTCTGATTCCCCATCTCTGATTCACCGCCTTTGATTCGCCACCTCTGATTCCCCATATCTGATTCCCCACCTCTGATTCCCCGTGTCTGATTCCCTGCCTCTGAATCCCCGCCTCTGATTCCCCGCCTCTGATTCCCTGCCACTGATTCCCCACCACTGATTCCCCACCTCTGATTCCCCATATCTTATTCCCCGCCTCTGTTTCCCCCGCTCTGATTCCCAGCCTCTGATTCCCCATATCTGATTCCCCGCCTCTGATTCCCCATATCTGATTCCCCGCCTCATTTTCCCCATATCTGCTTCGCCGCCTCTGATTCCCCAACTCTGATTCCCCGCCTCTGATTCCCCAGCACTGATTTCCCGCCTCTGATTTCCGGCATCCGATTCCCTGCCTCTGATTCCCCGCCTCTGATTCCCCATCTCTGATTCCCCGCCTATGATTCCCCGCATCTGTTTCCCCGCCTCTGATTCCCCGCCTCTGTTTCCCCATATCTGATTCCCCGCCTCTGATTCCCCAACTTTGATTCCCCTCCTCTAATTCGCCAGCTATGATTCCCCTTCTCTGATTCACCACCTCTGAATCCCCACCTCTGATTCCCCATCTCTGATTCCGCACATCCGATTCCCTGCCTCTGATTCCCCGCCTCTGATTCCCCGCCTCTGATTCCCTGCCTCTGATTCGCAACCTCTAATTCCCCACCTCTGATTCCCCATATCTGATTCCCCGCCTCTGTTTCCCTGCCTCTGATTCCCGGCCTCTGATTCCCCAGCTCTGATTCCCCGCCTTTTATTCCCGGCCTCTGATTCCCTGCCACTGATTCCCCGCCCCTGATTCCCCACCTCTCATTCCCCATATCTGATTCCCCGCCTCTGTTTCCCCAGCTCTGATTCCCCACCTCTGATTCCCCAGCTCTGATTCCCTGCCACTGATTCCCCGCCCCTGATTCCCCACCTCTGATTCCCCATATCTGATTCCCCGCCTCTGTTTCCCCAGCTCTGATTCCCTGCCTCTGATTCCCTGCCCTGATTCCCCATCTCTGTTTCACCGCCTTTGATTCGCCACCTCTGATTCCCCATATCTGATTCCCCGCCTCTGTTTCCCCGCCTCTGATTCCCTGCCTCTGATTCCCAACCTCTGATTCCACACCTCTCATTCCCCATATATGATTCCCCGCCTCTATTTACCCATATCTGATTCCCCGCCTCTGATTCCCCAACTCTGATTCCCCGCCTCTGATTCCCCAGCTCTGATTCCCCGCCTCTGATTCCCGGCGTCCGATTCCCTGCCTCTGATTCCCCAGCTCTGATTCCCCGCCTCTGATTCCCCGCCTCTGATTCCCCGCCTCTGATTCCCCATATCTGATTCCCTGCCTCTGATTCCCCAACTCTGATTCCCCGCCTCTGATTCCCCAGCTCTGATTTACAACCTCTGATTCCCCACCTCTGACTCCCCATTTCTGATTCCGCACATCCGATTCCCTGCCTCTGATTCCCCGCCTCTGATTCCCCAAATCTGATTCCCCGCCTCTGATTCCCCAGCTCTGATTCCCCATCTCTGATTCCCCACCTCTGATTCCCCGTCTGATTCCCTGCCTCTGATTCCCCGCCTCTGATTCCCCGCCTCTGATTCCCTGCAACTGATTCCCCACCCCTGATTCCCCACCTCTGATTCCCCATATCTTATTCCCCGCCTCTGTTTCCCCCCCTCTGATTCCCAGCATCTGATTCCCCATATCTGATTCCCTGCCTCTGATTCCCCATATCTAATTCCCCGCCTCTATTTCCCCATATCTGCTTCCCCGCCTCTGATTCCCCGCCTCTGATTCCCTGCCTCTGATTCCCCACCTCTGACTCCCCATTTCTGATTCCGCACATCCGATTCCCTGCCTCTGATTCCCCGACTCTGATTCCCCACCTCTGATTCCCCAGCTCTTATTCCCCGCCTCTGATTCCCCACCTCTGATTCCCCAGCTCTGATTCCCTGCCACTGATTCCCCGCCCCTGATTCCCCACCTCTGATTCCCCATATCTGATTCCCCGCCTCTGTTTCACCAGCTCTGATTCCCTGCCTCTGATTCCCTGCCCTGATTCCCCATCTCTGTTTCACCGCCTTTGATTCGCCACCTCTGATTCCCCATATCTGATTCCCCGCCTCTGTTTCCCCGCCTCTGATTCCCTGCCTCTGATTCCCAACCTCTGATTCCACACCTCTCATTCCCCATATATGATTCCCCGCCTCTATTTCCCCATATCTGATTCCCCGCCTCTGATTCCCCAACTCTGATTCCCCGCCTCTGATTCCCCAGCTCTGATTCCCCGCCTCTGATTCCCGGCGTCCGATTCCCTGCCTCTGATTCCCCGCCTCTGATTCCCCATCTCTGATTCCCCGCCTCTGATTCCCCGCGTCTGATTCCCTGCCTCTGATTCCCCGCCTCTGATTCCCCGCCTCTGATTCCCTGCCACTGATTCCCTGCCCCTGATTCCCCACTTCTGATTCCCCATATCTGATTCCCCGCCTCTGTTTCCCCGCCTCTGATTCCCCGCCTCTGTTTCCCCGCCTCTGATTCCCCGCCTCTGATTCCCCATATCTGATTCCCTGCCTCTGATTCCCCAACTCTGATTCCCCGCCTCTGATTCCCCAGCTCTGAATCCCCGCCTCTGATTCCAAGCGTCTGATTCCCTGCCTCTGATTCCCCGCCTTGATTCCCCATCTCTGATTTACAACCTCTGATTCCCCACCTCTGATTCCCCATATCTGATTCCCAGCCTCTGTTTCCCCGCCTCTGATTCCCCGCCTCTGATTCCCCATATCTGATTCCCCGGCTCTGATTGCCCACCTCTGATTCCCCGCCTCTGATTCGCCAGCTCTGATTCCCCGCCTCTGATTCCCCGCATCTGATTCCCTGCCTCTGATTCCCCGCCTCTGATTCCCCATCTCTGATTCACCGCCTTTGATTCGCCACCTCTGATTCCCCATATCTGATTCCCCACCTCTGTTTCCACGCCTCTGATTCCCCGCCTCTGATTCTCCATATCTCATTCCCCGCCTCTGAATCCCCATCTCTGATTCCCGGACTCTGATTCCCCACCTCTGATTCCCGGCCTCTTATTCCCAGCATTTGATTCCCGGCCTCTGATTCCCGGCCTCTGATTCCCCGCTTCTGATTCTGATTCCCTGCCTCTGATTCCCCATCTCTGATTCCGCACATCTGATTCCCTGCCTCTGATTCCCCAACTCTGATTCCCCATATCTGATTCCCTGCCTCTGTTTCCCCGCCTCTGATTCCCCGCCTCTGTTTCCCCATATCTAATTCCCCACCTCTGATGCCCCAACTCTGATTCCCCGCCTCTGATTCCCCAGCTCTGATTCCCCACCTCTGATTCCCTGCATCCGATTCCCCATGTCTGATTCCCCGCCTCTGTTTCCCCGCCTCTGATTCCCCGCCTCTTTTATCCCATATCTGATTCCCCGCCTCTGATTCCCCAGCTCTGATTCCCTGCCTCTGATTCCCCGCGTTCCATTCCCTGCCTCTGATTCCCCGGCTGTGATTCCCCATCTCTTATTCACCACCTCTGATTCCCCACCTCTGATTCCCCATATCTAATTCCCCACCTCTGTTTGCCCGCCTCTGAGTCCCCTCCTCTGTTTCCACATATCTGATTCCCCGCCTCTGAATCCCCAACTCTGATTCCCTGCCTCTGATTCACCAGCTCTGATTCCCCGCCTTTGATTCCCCCCGTCTGATTCCCAGCCTCTGAATCACCGTGTCTGATTTCCTGCCTCTGATTCCCCGCCTCTGATTCCCCATCTCTGATTCACCGCCTCTGATTCCCCACCTCTGACTCCCCATTTCTGATTCCGCACATCCGATTCCCTGCCTCTGATTCCCCGACTCTGATTCCCCACCTCTGATTCCCCAGCTCTTATTCCCCGCCTCTAATTCCCCGCATCTGATTCCCTGCCTCTGATTCCCCGCCTCTGATTCCCCATCTCTGATTCCCCACCTCTGATTCCCCGTGTCTGATTCCCTGCCTCTGATTCCCCGCCTCTGATTCCCCACCTCTGATTCCCTGCAACTGATTCCCCGCCCATGATTCCCCACCTCTGATTCCCCATATCTTATTCCCCGCCTCTGTTTCCCCCCCTCTGATTCCCAGCCTCTGATTCCCCATATCTGATTCCCTGCCTCTGATTCCCCATATCTGATTCCCCGCCTCTATTTCCCCATATCTGCTTCGCCGCCTCTGATTCCCCAACTCTGATTCCCCGCCTCTGATTCCCCAGCTCTGATTTCCCGCCTCTGATTCCCGGCATCCGATTCCCTGCCTCTGAATCCCCGCCTCTGATTCCACATCTCTGATTCCCCGCCTCTGATTCCCCGTGTCTGATTCCCTGCCTATGATTCCCCGCCTCTGATTCCCCGCGTCTGATTCCCTGCCACTGATTCCCTGCCCCTGATTCCCCACCTCTGATTCCCCATATCTGATTCCCCGCCTCTGTTTTCCCGCCTCTGATTCCCTGCCTCTGATTCCCCATATCTGATTCCCCGCCTCTGATTCCCCAACTCTGATTCCCCGCCTCTGATTCCCCAGCTCTGAATCCCCGGCTCTGATTCCCCGCGTCTGATTCCCTGCCTCTGATTCCCCGCCTCTGATTCCCCATCTGTGATTCACAACCTCTGATGCCCCACCTCTGATTCCCCATATCTGATTCCCCGCCTCTGTTTCCCCGCCTCTGATTCCCCGCCTCTGATTCCCCATATCTGATTCCCCACCTCTGATTGTGCACCTCTGATTCACCGCCTCTGATTCCCCATCTCTGGTTCACCGCCTTTGATTCGCCACCTCTGATTCCCCATATCTGATTCCCCACCTCTGTTTCCCCGCCTCTGATTCCCCGCCTCTGATTCTCCATATCTCATTCCCCGCCTCTGAATCCCCATCTCTGATTCCCGGACTCTGATTCCCCACCTCTGATTCCCGGCCTCTTATTCCCAGCATCTGATTCCCGGCCTCTGATTCCCGGCCTCTAATTCCCCGCCTCTGTTTCCCCATATCTAATTCTCCACCTCTGATGCCCCAACTCTGATTCCCTGCCTCTCATTCCCCGCGTTCTATTCCCTGCCTCTGATTCCCCGCCTGTGATTCCCCATCTCTGATTCACCACCTCTGATTCCCCACCTCTGATTCCCCATATCTAATTCCCCGCCTCTGTTTGCCCGCCTCTGATTCCCCGCCTCTGTTTCCCCATATCTGATTCCCCGCCTCTGAATCCCCAACTCTGATTCCCTGCCTCTGATTCACCAGCTCTGATTCCCCGCCTTTGATTCCCCCCGTCTGATTCCCAGCCTCTGAATCCCCGTGTCTGATTTCCTGCCTCAGATTCCCCGCCTCTGATTCCCCATCTCTGATTCACCGCCTTTGATTCCCCAACTCTGATTCCCCGCCTCTGATTCCCCAGCTCTGATTTCCCGCCTCTGATTTCCAGCATCCGATTCCCTGCCTCTGATTCCCCGCCTCTGATTCCCCATCTCTGATTCCCCGCCTATGATTCCCCGCCTCTGTTTCCCCGCCTCTGATTCCCCGCCTCTGTTTCCCCATATCTGATTCCCCGCCTCTGATTCCCCAACTTTGATTCCCCTCCTCTAATTCGCCAGATATGATTCCCCGCCTCTGATTCCCTGCGTCTGATTCCCTGCCTCTGATTCCCCTTCTCTGATTCACCACCTCTGAATCCCCACCTCTGATTCCCCATCTCTGATTCCGCACATCCGATTCCCTTCCTCTGATTCCCCGCCTCTGATTCCCCGCCTCTGATTCCCTGCCTCTGATTCGCAACCTCTAATTCCCCACCTCTGATTCCCCATATCTGATTCCCCGCCTCTGTTTCCCTGCCTCTGATTCCCGGCCTCTGATTCCCCAGCTCTGATTCCCCACCTTTTATTCCCGGCCTCTGATTCCCTTCCACTGATTCCCCGCCGCTGATTCCCCACCTCTGATTCCCCATATCTGATTCCCCGCCTCTGTTTCCCCAGCTCTGATTCCCCACGTCTGATTCCCCAGCTCTGATTCCCTGCCACTGATTCCCCGCCCCTGATTCCCCACCTCTGATTCCCCATATCTAATTCCCCGCCTCTGTTTGCCCGCCTCTGATTCCCCGCCTCTGTTTCCCCATATCTGATTCCCCGCCTCTGAATCCCCAACTCTGATTCCCTGCCTCTGATTCACCGGCTCTGATTCCCCGCCTTTGATTCCCCCCGTCTGATTCCCAGCCTCTGAATCCCTGTGTCTGATTTCCTGCCTCAGATTCCCCACCTCTGATTCCCCATCTCTAATTCACCGCCTCTGATTCCCCAGCTCTGATTTCCCGCCTCTGATTTCCGGCATCCAATTCCCTTCCTCTGATTCCCCGCCTCTGATTCCCCATCTCTGATTCCCCGCCTATGATTCCCCGCCTCTGTTTCCCCGCCTCTGATTCCCCGCCTCTGTTTCCCCATATCTGATTCCCCGCCTCTGATTCCCCAACTTTGATTCCCCTCCTCTAATTCGCCAGCTATGATTCCCCGCCTCTGATTCCCTGCGTCTGATTCCCTGCCTCTGATTCCCCTTCTCTGATTCACCACCTCTGAATCCCCACCTCTGATTCCCCATCTCTGATTCCGCACATCCGATTCCCTGCCTCTGATTCCCCGCCTCTGATTCCCCGCCTCTGATTCCCTGCCTCTGATTCGCAACCTCTAATTCCCCACCTCTGATTCCCCATATCTGACTCCCCGCCTCTGTTTCCCTGCCTCTGATTCCCGGCCTCTGATTCCCCAGCTCTGATTCCCCGCCTTTTATTCCCGGCCTCTGATTCCCTTCCACTGATTCCCCGCCGCTGATTCCCCACCTCTGATTCCCCATATCTGATTCCCCGCCTCTGTTTCCCCAGCTCTGATTCCCCACCTCTGATTCCCCAGCTCTGATTCCCTGCCACTGATTCCCCGCCCCTGATTCCCCACCTCTGATTCCCCATATCTGATTCCCCGCCTCTGTTTCCCCAGCTCTGATTCCCTGCCTCTGATTCCCTGCCCTGATTCCCCATCTCTGTTTCACCGCCTTTGATTCGCCACCTCTGATTCCCCATATCTGATTCCCCGCCTCTGTTTCCCCGCCTCTGATTCCCTACCTCTGATTCCCAACCTCTGATTCCACACCTCTCATTCCCCATATATGATTCCCCGCCTCTATTTCCCCATATCTGATTCCCCGCCTCTGATTCCCCAACTCTGATTCCCCGCCTCTGTTTCCCCAGCTCTGATTCCCCACCTCTGATTCCCCAGCTCTGATTCCCTGCCACTGATTCCCCGCCCCTGATTCCCCACCTCTGATTCCCCATATCTGATTCCCCGCCTCTGATTCCCCGCGTCTGATTCCCTGCCTCTGATTCCCCGCCTTGATTCCCCATCTCTGATTTACAACCTCTGATTCCCCACCTCTGATTCCCCATATCTGATTCCCAGCCTCTGTTTCCCCGCCTCTGATTCCCCGCCTCTGATTCCCCATATCTGATTCCCCGGCTCTGATTGCCCACCTCTGATTCCCCGCCTCTGATTCGCCTGCTCTGATTCCCCGCCTCTGATTCCCCGCATCTGATTCCCTGCCTCTGATTCCCCGCCTCTGATTCCCCATCTCTGATTCACCGCCTTTGATTCGCCACCTCTGATTCCCCATATCTGATTCCCCACCTCTGTTTCCCCGCCTCTGATTCCCCGCTTATGATTCTCCATATCTCATTCCCCGCCTCTGGATCCCCATCTCTGATTCCCGGACTCTGATTCCCCACCTCTGATTCCCGGCCTCTTATTCCCAGCATTTGATTCCCGGCCTCTGATTCCCGGACTCTGATTCCCCGCTTCTGATTCTGATTCCCTGCCTCTGATTCCCCATCTCTGATTCCGCACATCTGATTCCCTGCCTCTGATTCCCCACCTCTGATTCCCCATATCTGATTCCCCGCCTCTGTTTCCCCGCCTCTGATTCCCCGCCTCTGTTTCCCCATATCTAATTCCCCACCTCTGATGCCCCAACTCTGATTCCCCGCCTCTGATTCCCCAGCTCTGATTCCCCACCTCTGATTCCCTTCATCCGATTCCCCATGTCTGATTCCCCGCCTCTGTTTCCCCAGCTCTGATTCCCCACCTCTGATTCCCTTCATCCGATTCCCCATGTCTGATTCCCCGCCTCTGTTTCCCCGCCTCTGATTCCCCGCCTCTGTTTCCCCATATCTGATTCCCCGCCTCTGATTCCCCAGCTCTGATTCCCTGCCTCTGATTCCCCGCGTTCCATTCCCTGCCTCTGATTCCCCGCCTGTGATTCCCCATCTCTTATTCACCACCTCTGATTCCCCACCTCTGATTCCCCATATCCAATTCCCCCCCTCTGTTTGCCCGCCTCTGATTCCCCTCCTCTGTTTCCACATATCTGATTCCCCGCCTCTGAATCCCCAACTCTGATTCCCCGCCTTTGATTCCCCCCGTCCGATTCCCAGCCTCTGAATCCCCGTGTCTGATTTCCTGCCTCTGATTCCCCGCCTCTGATTACCCATCTCTGATTCACCGCCTCTGATTCCCCACCTCTGACTCCCCATTTCTGATTCCGCACATCCGATTCCCTGCCTCTGATTCCCCGACTCTGATTCCCCACCTCTGATTCCCCAGCTCTTATTCCCCGCCTCTGATTCCCCGCGTCTGCTTCCCTGCCTCTGATTCCCCGCTTCTGATTCCCCATCTCTGATTCCCCACCTCTGATTCCCCGTCTGATTCCCTGCCTCTGATTCCCCGCCTCTGATTCCCCGCCTCTGATTCCCTGCAACTGATTCCCCACCCCTGATTCCCCACCTCTGATTCCCCATATCTTATTCCCCGCCTCTGTTTCCCCCCCTCTGATTCCCAGCCTCTGATTCCCCATATCTGATTCCCTGCCTCTGATTCCCCATATCTAATTCCCCGCCTCTATTTCCCCATATCTGCTTCGCCGCCTCTGATTCCCCAAATCTGATTCCCGGCCTCTGATTCCCCAGCTCTGATTCCCCATCTCTGATTCCGCACATCCGATTCCCTGCCTCTGATTCCCCGCCTCTGATTCCCCATCTCTGATTCACCGCCTCTGATTCCCCACCTCTGACTCCCCATTTCTGATTCCGCACATCCGATTCCCTGCCTCTGATTCCCCGACTCTGATTCCCCACCTCTGATTCCCCAGCTCTTATTCCCCGCCTCTGATTCCCCACCTCTGATTCCCCAGCTCTGATTCCCTGCCACTGATTCCCCGCCCCTGATTCCCCACCTCTGATTCCCCATATCTGATTCCCCGCCTCTGTTTCCCCAGCTCTGATTCCCTGCCTCTGATTCCCTGCCCTGATTCCCCATCTCTGTTTCACCGCCTTTGATTCGCCACCTCTGATTCCCCATATCTGATTCCCCGCCTCTGTTTCCCCGCCTCTGATTCCCTACCTCTGATTCCCAACCTCTGATTCCACACCTCTCATTCCCCATATATGATTCCCCGCCTCTATTTCCCCATATCTGATTCCCCGCCTCTGATTCCCCAACTCTGATTCCCCGCCTCTGATTCCCCAGCTCTGATTCCCCGCCTCTGATTCCCGGCGTCCGATTCCCTGCCTCTGATTCCCCGCCTCTGATTCCCCATCTCTGATTCCCCGCCTCTAATTCCCCGTGTCTGATTCCCTGCCTCTGATTCCCCGCCTCTGATTCCCCGCCTCTGATTCCCTGCCACTGATTCCCTGCCCCTGATTCCCCACTTCTGATTCCCCATATCTGATTCCCCACCTCTGTTTCCCCGCCTCTGATTCCCCGCCTCTGATTCCCCATATCTGATTCCCTGCCTCTGATTCCCCAACTCTGATTCCCCGCCTCTGATTCCCCAGCTCTGAATCCCCGCCTCTGATTCCCCGCGTCTGATTCCCTGCCTCTGATTCCCCGCCTTGATTCCCCATCTCTGATTTACAACCTCTGATTCCCCACCTCTGATTCCCCATATCTGATTCCCAGCCTCTGTTTCCCCGCCTCTGATTCCCCGCCTCTGATTCCCCATATCTGATTCCCCGGCTCTGATTGCCCACCTCTGATTCCCCGCCTCTGATTCGCCAGCTCTGATTCCCCGCCTCTGATTCCCCGCATCTGATTCCCTGCCTCTGATTCCCCGCCTCTGATTCCCCATCTCTGATTCACCGCCTTTGATTCGCCACCTCTGATTCCCCATATCTGATTCCCCACCTCTGTTTCCCCGCCTCTGATTCCCCGCTTATGATTCTCCATATCTCATTCCCCGCCTCTGAATCCCCATCTCTGATTCCCGGACTCTGATTCCCCACCTCTGATTCCCGGCCTCTTATTCCCAGCATTTGATTCCCGGCCTCTGATTCCCGGCCTCTGATTCCCCGCTTCTGATTCTGATTCCCTGCCTCTGATTCCCCATCTCTGATTCCGCACATCTGATTCCCTGCCTCTGATTCCCCGCCTCTGTTTCCCCGCCTCTGATTCCCCGCCTCTGTTTCCCCATATCTAATTCCCCACCTCTGATGCCCCAACTCTGATTCCCTGCCTCTCATTCCCCGCGTTCTATTCCCTGCCTCTGATTCCCCGCCTGTGATTCCCCATCTCTGATTCACCACCTCTGATTCCCCACCTCTGATTCCCCATATCTAATTCCCCGCCTCTGTTTGCCCGCCTCTGATTCCCCGCCTCTGTTTCCCCATATCTGATTCCCCGCCTCTGAATCCCCAACTCTGATTCCCTGCCTCTGATTCACCAGCTCTGATTCCCCGCCTTTGATTCCCCCCGTCTGATTCCCAGCCTCTGAATCCCCGTGTCTGATTTCCTGCCTCAGATTCCCCGCCTCTGATTCCCCATCTCTGATTCACCGCCTTTGATTCCCCAACTCTGATTCCCCGCCTCTGATTCCCCAGCTCTGATTTCCCGCCTCTGATTTCCAGCATCCGATTCCCTGCCTCTGATTCCCCGCCTCTGATTCCCCATCTCTGATTCCCCGCCTATGATTCCCCGCCTCTGTTTCCCCGCCTCTGATTCCCCGCCTCTGTTTCCCCATATCTGATTCCCCGCCTCCGATTCCCCAACTTTGATTCCCCTCCTCTAATTCGCCAGATATGATTCCCCGCCTCTGATTCCCTGCGTCTGATTCCCTGCCTCTGATTCCCCTTCTCTGATTCACCACCTCTGAATCCCCACCTCTGATTCCCCATCTCTGATTCCGCACATCCGATTCCCTTCCTCTGATTCCCCGCCTCTGATTCCCCGCCTCTGATTCCCTGCCTCTGATTCGCAACCTCTAATTCCCCACCTCTGATTCCCCATATCTGATTCCCCGCCTCTGTTTCCCTGCCTCTGATTCCCGGCCTCTGATTCCCCAGCTCTGATTCCCCACCTTTTATTCCCGGCCTCTGATTCCCTTCCACTGATTCCCCGCCGCTGATTCCCCACCTCTGATTCCCCATATCTGATTCCCCGCCTCTGTTTCCCCAGCTCTGATTCCCCACGTCTGATTCCCCAGCTCTGATTCCCTGCCACTGATTCCCCGCCCCTGATTCCCCACCTCTGATTCCCCATATCTAATTCCCCGCCTCTGTTTGCCCGCCTCTGATTCCCCGCCTCTGTTTCCCCATATCTGATTCCCCGCCTCTGAATCCCCAACTCTGATTCCCTGCCTCTGATTCACCGGCTCTGATTCCCCGCCTTTGATTCCCCCCGTCTGATTCCCAGCCTCTGAATCCCCGTGTCTGATTTCCTGCCTCAGATTCCCCACCTCTGATTCCCCATCTCTAATTCACCGCCTCTGATTCCCCAGCTCTGATTTCCCGCCTCTGATTTCCGGCATCCAATTCCCTTCCTCTGATTCCCCGCCTCTGATTCCCCATCTCTGATTCCCCGCCTATGATTCCCCGCCTCTGTTTCCCCGCCTCTGATTCCCCGCCTCTGTTTCCCCATATCTGATTCCCCGCCTCTGATTCCCCAACTTTGATTCCCCTCCTCTAATTCGCCAGCTATGATTCCCCGCCTCTGATTCCCTGCGTCTGATTCCCTGCCTCTGATTCCCCTTCTCTGATTCACCACCTCTGAATCCCCACCTCTGATTCCCCATCTCTGATTCCGCACATCCGATTCCCTGCCTCTGATTCCCCGCCTCTGATTCCCCGCCTCTGATTCCCTGCCTCTGATTCGCAACCTCTAATTCCCCACCTCTGATTCCCCATATCTGACTCCCCGCCTCTGTTTCCCTGCCTCTGATTCCCGGCCTCTGATTCCCCAGCTCTGATTCCCCGCCTTTTATTCCCGGCCTCTGATTCCCTTCCACTGATTCCCCGCCGCTGATTCCCCACCTCTGATTCCCCATATCTGATTCCCCGCCTCTGTTTCCCCAGCTCTGATTCCCCACCTCTGATTCCCCAGCTCTGATTCCCTGCCACTGATTCCCCGCCCCTGATTCCCCACCTCTGATTCCCCATATCTGATTCCCCGCCTCTGTTTCCCCAGCTCTGATTCCCTGCCTCTGATTCCCTGCCCTGATTCCCCATCTCTGTTTCACCGCCTTTGATTCGCCACCTCTGATTCCCCATATCTGATTCCCCGCCTCTGTTTCCCCGCCTCTGATTCCCTACCTCTGATTCCCAACCTCTGATTCCACACCTCTCATTCCCCATATATGATTCCCCGCCTCTATTTCCCCATATCTGATTCCCCGCCTCTGATTCCCCAACTCTGATTCCCCGCCTCTGTTTCCCCAGCTCTGATTCCCCACCTCTGATTCCCCAGCTCTGATTCCCTGCCACTGATTCCCCGCCCCTGATTCCCCACCTCTGATTCCCCATATCTGATTCCCCGCCTCTGATTCCCCGCGTCTGATTCCCTGCCTCTGATTCCCCGCCTTGATTCCCCATCTCTGATTTACAACCTCTGATTCCCCACCTCTGATTCCCCATATCTGATTCCCAGCCTCTGTTTCCCCGCCTCTGATTCCCCGCCTCTGATTCCCCATATCTGATTCCCCGGCTCTGATTGCCCACCTCTGATTCCCCGCCTCTGATTCGCCTGCTCTGATTCCCCGCCTCTGATTCCCCGCATCTGATTCCCTGCCTCTGATTCCCCGCCTCTGATTCCCCATCTCTGATTCACCGCCTTTGATTCGCCACCTCTGATTCCCCATATCTGATTCCCCACCTCTGTTTCCCCGCCTCTGATTCCCCGCTTATGATTCTCCATATCTCATTCCCCGCCTCTGGATCCCCATCTCTGATTCCCGGACTCTGATTCCCCACCTCTGATTCCCGGCCTCTTATTCCCAGCATTTGATTCCCGGCCTCTGATTCCCGGACTCTGATTCCCCGCTTCTGATTCTGATTCCCTGCCTCTGATTCCCCATCTCTGATTCCGCACATCTGATTCCCTGCCTCTGATTCCCCACCTCTGATTCCCCATATCTGATTCCCCGCCTCTGTTTCCCCGCCTCTGATTCCCCGCCTCTGTTTCCCCATATCTAATTCCCCACCTCTGATGCCCCAACTCTGATTCCCCGCCTCTGATTCCCCAGCTCTGATTCCCCACCTCTGATTCCCTTCATCCGATTCCCCATGTCTGATTCCCCGCCTCTGTTTCCCCAGCTCTGATTCCCCACCTCTGATTCCCTTCATCCGATTCCCCATGTCTGATTCCCCGCCTCTGTTTCCCCGCCTCTGATTCCCCGCCTCTGTTTCCCCATATCTGATTCCCCGCCTCTGATTCCCCAGCTCTGATTCCCTGCCTCTGATTCCCCGCGTTCCATTCCCTGCCTCTGATTCCCCGCCTGTGATTCCCCATCTCTTATTCACCACCTCTGATTCCCCACCTCTGATTCCCCATATCTAATTCCCCCCCTCTGTTTGCCCGCCTCTGATTCCCCTCCTCTGTTTCCACATATCTGATTCCCCGCCTCTGAATCCCCAACTCTGATTCCCCGCCTTTGATTCCCCCCGTCCGATTCCCAGCCTCTGAATCCCCGTGTCTGATTTCCTGCCTCTGATTCCCCGCCTCTGATTACCCATCTCTGATTCACCGCCTCTGATTCCCCACCTCTGACTCCCCATTTCTGATTCCGCACATCCGATTCCCTGCCTCTGATTCCCCGACTCTGATTCCCCACCTCTGATTCCCCAGCTCTTATTCCCCGCCTCTGATTCCCCGCGTCTGCTTCCCTGCCTCTGATTCCCCGCTTCTGATTCCCCATCTCTGATTCCCCACCTCTGATTCCCCGTCTGATTCCCTGCCTCTGATTCCCCGCCTCTGATTCCCCGCCTCTGATTCCCTGCAACTGATTCCCCACCCCTGATTCCCCACCTCTGATTCCCCATATCTTATTCCCCGCCTCTGTTTCCCCCCCTCTGATTCCCAGCCTCTGATTCCCCATATCTCATTCCCTGCCTCTGATTCCCCATATCTAATTCCCCGCCTCTATTTCCCCATATCTGCTTCGCCGCCTCTGATTCCCCAAATCTGATTCCCGGCCTCTGATTCCCCAGCTCTGATTCCCCATCTCTGATTCCGCACATCCGATTCCCTGCCTCTGATTCCCCGCCTCTGATTCCCCATCTCTGATTCACCGCCTCTGATTCCCCACCTCTGACTCCCCATTTCTGATTCCGCACATCCGATTCCCTGCCTCTGATTCCCCGACTCTGATTCCCCACCTCTGATTCCCCAGCTCTTATTCCCCGCCTCTGATTCCCCACCTCTGATTCCCCAGCTCTGATTCCCTGCCACTGATTCCCCGCCCCTGATTCCCCACCTCTGATTCCCCATATCTGATTCCCCGCCTCTGTTTCCCCAGCTCTGATTCCCTGCCTCTGATTCCCTGCCCTGATTCCCCATCTCTGTTTCACCGCCTTTGATTCGCCACCTCTGATTCCCCATATCTGATTCCCCGCCTCTGTTTCCCCGCCTCTGATTCCCTACCTCTGATTCCCAACCTCTGATTCCACACCTCTCATTCCCCATATATGATTCCCCGCCTCTATTTCCCCATATCTGATTCCCCGCCTCTGATTCCCCAACTCTGATTCCCCGCCTCTGATTCCCCAGCTCTGATTCCCCGCCTCTGATTCCCGGCGTCCGATTCCCTGCCTCTGATTCCCCGCCTCTGATTCCCCATCTCTGATTCCCCGCCTCTAATTCCCCGTGTCTGATTCCCTGCCTCTGATTCCCCGCCTCTGATTCCCCGCCTCTGATTCCCTGCCACTGATTCCCTGCCCCTGATTCCCCACTTCTGATTCCCCATATCTGATTCCCCACCTCTGTTTCCCCGCCTCTGATTCCCCGCCTCTGATTCCCCATATCTGATTCCCTGCCTCTGATTCCCCAACTCTGATTCCCCGCCTCTGATTCCCCAGCTCTGAATCCCCGCCTCTGATTCCCCGCGTCTGATTCCCTGCCTCTGATTCCCCGCCTTGATTCCCCATCTCTGATTTACAACCTCTGATTCCCCACCTCTGATTCCCCATATCTGATTCCCAGCCTCTGTTTCCCCGCCTCTGATTCCCCGCCTCTGATTCCCCATATCTGATTCCCCGGCTCTGATTGCCCACCTCTGATTCCCCGCCTCTGATTCGCCAGCTCTGATTCCCCGCCTCTGATTCCCCGCATCTGATTCCCTGCCTCTGATTCCCCGCCTCTGATTCCCCATCTCTGATTCACCGCCTTTGATTCGCCACCTCTGATTCCCCATATCTGATTCCCCACCTCTGTTTCCCCGCCTCTGATTCCCCGCTTATGATTCTCCATATCTCATTCCCCGCCTCTGAATCCCCATCTCTGATTCCCGGACTCTGATTCCCCACCTCTGATTCCCGGCCTCTTATTCCCAGCATTTGATTCCCGGCCTCTGATTCCCGGCCTCTGATTCCCCGCTTCTGATTCTGATTCCCTGCCTCTGATTCCCCATCTCTGATTCTGCACATCTGATTCCCTGCCTCTGATTCCCCGCCTCTGTTTCCCCGCCTCTGATTCCCCGCCTCTGTTTCCCCATATCTAATTCCCCACCTCTGATGCCCCAACTCTGATTCCCCGCCTCTGATTCCCCAGCTCTGATTCCCCACCTCTGATTCCCTTCATCCGATTCCCCATGTCTGATTCCCCGCCTCTGTTTCCCCGCCTCTGATTCCCCGCCTCTGTTTCCCCATATCTGATTCCCCGCCTCTGATTCCCCAGCTCTGATTCCCTGCCTCTGATTCCCCGCGTTCCATTCCCTGCCTCTGATTCCCCGCCTGTGATTCCCCATCTCTTATTCACCACCTCTGATTCCCCACCTCTGATTCCCCATATCTAATTCCCCCCCTCTGTTTGCCCGCCTCTGATTCCCCTCCTCTGTTTCCACATATCTGATTCCCCGCCTCTGAATCCCCAACTCTGATTCCCCGCCTCTGATTCACCAGCTCTGATTCCCCGCCTTTGATTCCCCCCGTCCGATTCCCAGCCTCTGAATCCCCGTGTCTGATTTCCTGCCTCTGATTCCCCGCCTCTGATTCCCCATCTCTGATTCACCGCCTCTGATTCCCCACCTCTGACTCCCCATTTCTGATTCCGCACATCCGATTCCCTGCCTCTGATTCCCCGACTCTGATTCCCCACCTCTGATTCCCCAGCTCTTATTCCCCGCCTCTGATTCCCCGCGTCTGATTCCCTGCCTCTGATTCCCCGCTTCTGATTCCCCATCTCTGATTCCCCACCTCTGATTCCCCGTCTGATTCCCTGCCTCTGATTCCCCGCCTCTGATTCCCCGCCTCTGATTCCCTGCAACTGATTCCCCACCCCTGATTCCCCACCTCTGATTCCCCATATCTTATTCCCCGCCTCTGTTTCCCCCCCTCTGATTCCCAGCCTCTGATTCCCCATATCTGATTCCCTGCCTCTGATTCCCCATATCTAATTCCCCGCCTCTATTTCCCCATATCTGCTTCGCCTCCTCTGATTCCCCAAATCTGATTCCCCGCCTCTGATTCCCCAGCTCTGATTCCCCATCTCTGATTCAGCACATCCGATTCCCTGCCTCTGATTCCCCGCCTCTGATTCCCCATCTCTGATTCACCGCCTCTGATTCCCCACCTCTGACTCCCCATTACTGATTCCGCACATCCGATTCCCTGCCTCTGATTCCCCGACTCTGATTCCCCACCTCTGATTCCCCAGCTCTTATTCCCCGCCTCTGATTCCCCGCGTCTGATTCCCTGCCTCTGATTCCCCGCCTCTGATTCCCCATCTCTGATTCCCCACCTCTGATTCCCCGTGTCTGATTCCCTGCCTCTGATTCCCCGCCTCTGATTCCCCACCTCTGATTCCCCAGCTCTGATTCCCCGCCTCTGATTCCCCGTGTCTGATTCCCTGCCTCTGATTCCCCGCCTCTGATTCCCCATCTCTGATTCCCCACCTCTGATTCCCCGTGTCTGATTCCCTGCCTCTGAATCCCCGCCTCTGATTCCCCGCCTCTGATTCCCTGCCACTGATTCCCCACCACTGATTCCCCACCTCTGATTCCCCATATCTTATTCCCCGCCTCTGTTTCCCCCGCTCTGATTCCCAGCCTCTGATTCCCCATATCTGATTCCCCGCCTCTGATTCCCCATATCTGATTCCCCGCCTTATTTTCCCCATATCTGCTTCGCCGCCTCTGATTCCCCAACTCTGATTCCCCGCCTCTGATTCCCCATCACTGATTTCCCGCCTCTGATTTCCGGCATCCGATTCCCTGCCTCTGATTCCACGCCTCTGATTCCCCATCTCTGATTCCCCGCCTATGATTCCCCGCATCTGTTTCCCCGCCTCTGATTCCCCGCCTCTGTTTCCCCATATCTGATTCCCCGCCTCTGATTCCCCAACTTTGATTCCCCTCCTCTAATTCGCCAGCTATGATTCCCCGCCTCTGATTCCCTGCGTCTGATTCCCTGCCTCTGATTCCCCTTCTCTGATTCACCACCTCTGAATCCCCACCTCTGATTCCCCATCTCTGATTCCGCACATCCGATTCCCTGCCTCTGATTCCCCGCCTCTGATTCCCCGCCTCTGATTCCCTGCCTCTGATTCGCAACCTCTAATTCCCCGCCTCTGATTCCCGGCGTCCGATTCCCTGCCTCTGATTCCCCGCCTCTGATTCCCCATCTCTGATTCCCCGCCTCTGATTCCCCGCGTCTGATTCCCTGCCTCTGAGTCCCCGCCTCTGATTCCCCGCCTCTGATTCCCTGCCACTGATTCCCTGCCCCTGATTCCCCACTTCTGATTCCCCATATCTGATTCCCCGCCTCTGTTTCCCCGCCTCTGATTCCCCGCCTCTGATTCCCCATATCTGATTCCCTGCCTCTGATTCCCCAACTCTGATTCCCCGCCTCTGATTCCCCAGCTCTGATTTACAACCTCTGATTCCCCACCTCTGATTCCCCATATCTGATTCCCAGCCTCTGTTTCCCCGCCTCTGATTCCCCGCCTCTGATTCCCCATATCTGATTCCCCGGCTCTGATTGCCCACCTCTGATTCCCCGCCTCTGATTCGCCAGCTCTGATTCCCCGCCTCTGATTCCCCGCATCTGATTCCCTGCCTCTGATTCCCCGCCTCTGATTCCCCATCTCTGATTCACCGCCTTTGATTCGCCACCTCTGATTCCCCATATCTGATTCCCCACCTCTGTTTCCCCGCCTCTGATTCCCCGCTTATGATTCTCCATATCTCATTCCCCGCCTCTGAATCCCCATCTCTGATTCCCGGACTCTGATTCCCCACCTCTGATTCCCGGCCTCTTATTCCCAGCATTTGATTCCCGGCCTCTGATTCCCGGCCTCTGATTCCCCGCTTCTGATTCTGATTCCCTGCCTCTGATTCCCCATCTCTGATTCCGCACATCTGATTCCCTGCCTCTGATTCCCCGCCTCTGTTTCCCCGCCTCTGATTCCCCGCCTCTGTTTCCCCATATCTAATTCCCCACCTCTGATGCCCCAACTCTGATTCCCCGCCTCTGATTCCCCAGCTCTGATTCCCCACCTCTGATTCCCTTCATCCGATTCCCCATGTCTGATTCCCCGCCTCTGTTTCCCCGCCTCTGATTCCCCGCCTCTGTTTCCCCATATCTGATTCCCCGCCTCTGATTCCCCAGCTCTGATTCCCTGCCTCTGATTCCCCGCGTTCCATTCCCTGCCTCTGATTCCCCGCCTGTGATTCCCCATCTCTTATTCACCACCTCTGATTCCCCACCTCTGATTCCCCATATCTAATTCCCCCCCTCTGTTTGCCCGCCTCTGATTCCTCTCCTCTGTTTCCACATATCTGATTCCCCGCCTCTGAATCCCCAACTCTGATTCCCCGCCTCTGATTCACCAGCTCTGATTCCCCGCCTTTGATTCCCCCCGTCCGATTCCCAGCCTCTGAATCCCCGTGTCTGATTTCCTGCCTCTGATTCCCCGCCTCTGATTCCCCATCTCTGATTCACCGCCTCTGATTCCCCACCTCTGACTCCCCATTTCTGATTCCGCACATCCGATTCCCTGCCTCTGATTCCCCGACTCTGATTCCCCACCTCTGATTCCCCAGCTCTTATTCCCCGCCTCTGATTCCCCGCGTCTGATTCCCTGCCTCTGATTCCCCGCTTCTGATTCCCCATCTCTGATTCCCCACCTCTGATTCCCCGTCTGATTCCCTGCCTCTGATTCCCCGCCTCTGATTCCCCGCCTCTGATTCCCTGCAACTGATTCCCCACCCCTGATTCCCCACCTCTGATTCCCCATATCTTATTCCCCGCCTCTGTTTCCCCCCCTCTGATTCCCAGCCTCTGATTCCCCATATATGATTCCCTGCCTCTGATTCCCCATATCTAATTCCCCGCCTCTATTTCCCCATATCTGCTTCGCCTCCTCTGATTCCCCAAATCTGATTCCCCGCCTCTGATTCCCCAGCTCTGATTCCCCATCTCTGATTCAGCACATCCGATTCCCTGCCTCTGATTCCCCGCCTCTGATTCCCCATCTCTGATTCACCGCCTCTGATTCCCCACCTCTGACTCCCCATTACTGATTCCGCACATCCGATTCCCTGCCTCTGATTCCCCGACTCTGATTCCCCACCTCTGATTCCCCAGCTCTTATTCCCCGCCTCTGATTCCCCGCGTCTGATTCCCTGCCTCTGATTCCCCGCCTCTGATTCCCCATCTCTGATTCCCCACCTCTGATTCCCCGTGTCTGATTCCCTGCCTCTGATTCCCCGCCTCTGATTCCCCACCTCTGATTCCCCAGCTCTGATTCCCCGCCTCTGATTCCCCGTGTCTGATTCCCTGCCTCTGATTCCCCGCCTCTGATTCCCCATCTCTGATTCCCCACCTCTGATTCCCCGTGTCTGATTCCCTGCCTCTGAATCCCCGCCTCTGATTCCCCGCCTCTGATTCCCTGCCACTGATTCCCCACCACTGATTCCCCACCTCTGATTCCCCATATCTTATTCCCCGCCTCTGTTTCCCCCGCTCTGATTCCCAGCCTCTGATTCCCCATATCTGATTCCCCGCCTCTGATTCCCCATATCTGATTCCCCGCCTCATTTTCCCCATATCTGCTTCGCCGCCTCTGATTCCCCAACTCTGATTCCCCGCCTCTGATTCCCCATCACTGATTTCCCGCCTCTGATTTCCGGCATCCGATTCCCTGCCTCTGATTCCACGCCTCTGATTCCCCATCTCTGATTCCCCGCCTATGATTCCCCGCATCTGTTTCCCCGCCTCTGATTCCCCGCCTCTGTTTCCCCATATCTGATTCCCCGCCTCTGATTCCCCAACTTTGATTCCCCTCCTCTAATTCGCCAGCTATGATTCCCCGCCTCTGATTCCCTGCGTCTGATTCCCTGCCTCTGATTCCCCTTCTCTGATTCACCACCTCTGAATCCCCACCTCTGATTCCCCATCTCTGATTCCGCACATCCGATTCCCTGCCTCTGATTCCCCGCCTCTGATTCCCCGCCTCTGATTCCCTGCCTCTGATTCGCAACCTCTAATTCCCCGCCTCTGATTCCCGGCGTCCGATTCCCTGCCTCTGATTCCCCGCCTCTGATTCCCCATCTCTGATTCCCCGCCTCTGATTCCCCGCGTCTGATTCCCTGCCTCTGAGTCCCCGCCTCTGATTCCCCGCCTCTGATTCCCTGCCACTGATTCCCTGCCCCTGATTCCCCACTTCTGATTCCCCATATCTGATTCCCCGCCTCTGTTTCCCCGCCTCTGATTCCCCGCCTCTGATTCCCCATATCTGATTCCCTGCCTCTGATTCCCCAACTCTGATTCCCCGCCTCTGATTCCCCAGCTCTGATTTACAACCTCTGATTCCCCACCTCTGATTCCCCATATCTGATTCCCAGCCTCTGTTTCCCCGCCTCTGATTCCCCGCCTCTGATTCCCCATATCTGATTCCCCGGCTCTGATTGCCCACCTCTGATTCCCCGCCTCTGATTCGCCAGCTCTGATTCCCCGCCTCTGATTCCCCGCATCTGATTCCCTGCCTCTGATTCCCCGCCTCTGATTCCCCATCTCTGATTCACCGCCTTTGATTCGCCACCTCTGATTCCCCATATCTGATTCCCCACCTCTGATTCCCCGTGTCTGATTCCCTGCCTCTGAATCCCCGCCTCTGATTCCCCGCCTCTGATTCCCTGCCACTGATTCCCCACCACTGATTCCCCACCTCTGATTCCCCATATCTTATTCCCCGCCTCTGTTTCCCCCGCTCTGATTCCCAGCCTCTGATTCCCCATATCTGATTCCCCGCCTCTGATTCCCCATATCTGATTCCCCGCCTCATTTTCCCCATATCTGCTTCGCCGCCTCTGATTCCCCAACTCTGATTCCCCGCCTCTGATTCCCCAGCACTGATTTCCCGCCTCTGATTTCCGGCATCCGATTCCCTGCCTCTGATTCCCCGCCTCTGATTCCCCATCTCTGATTCCCCGCCTATGATTCCCCGCATCTGTTTCCGCGCCTCTGATTCCCCGCCTCTGTTTCCCCATATCTGATTCCCCGCCTCTGATTCCCCAACTTTGATTCCCCTCCTCTAATTCGCCAGCTATGATTCCCCTTCTCTGATTCACCACCTCTGAATCCCCACCTCTGATTCCCCATCTCTGATTCCGCACATCCGATTCCCTGCCTCTGATTCCCCGCCTCTGATTCCCCGCCTCTGATTCCCTGCCTCTGATTCGCAACCTCTAATTCCCCACCTCTGATTCCCCATATCTGATTCCCCGCCTCTGTTTCCCTGCCTCTGATTCCCGGCCTCTGATTCCCCAGCTCTGATTCCCCGCCTTTTATTCCCGGCCTCTGATTCCCTGCCACTGATTCCCCGCCCCTGATTCCCCACCTCTCATTCCCCATATCTGATTCCCCGCCTCTGTTTCCCCAGCTCTGATTCCCCACCTCTGATTCCCCAGCTCTGATTCCCTGCCACTGATTCCCCGCCCCTGATTCCCCACCTCTGATTCCCCATATCTGATTCCCCGCCTCTGTTTCCCCAGCTCTGATTCCCTGCCTCTGATTCCCTGCCCTGATTCCCCATCTCTGTTTCACCGCCTTTGATTCGCCACCTCTGATTCCCCATATCTGATTCCCCGCCTCTGTTTCCCCGCCTCTGATTCCCTGCCTCTGATTCCCAACCTCTGATTCCACACCTCTCATTCCCCATATATGATTCCCCGCCTCTATTTACCCATATCTGATTCCCCGCCTCTGATTCCCCAACTCTGATTCCCCGCCTCTGATTCCCCAGCTCTGATTCCCCGCCTCTGATTCCCGGCGTCCGATTCCCTGCCTCTGATTCCCCAGCTCTGATTCCCCGCCTCTGATTCCCCGCCTCTGATTCCCCGCCTCTGATTCCCCATATCTGATTCCCTGCCTCTGATTCCCCAACTCTGATTCCCCGCCTCTGATTCCCCAGCTCTGATTTACAACCTCTGATTCCCCACCTCTGACTCCCCATTTCTGATTCCGCACATCCGATTCCCTGCCTCTGATTCCCCGCCTCTGATTCCCCAAATCTGATTCCCCGCCTCTGATTCCCCAGCTCTGATTCCCCATCTCTGATTCCCCACCTCTGATTCCCCGTCTGATTCCCTGCCTCTGATTCCCCGCCTCTGATTCCCCGCCTCTGATTCCCTGCAACTGATTCCCCACCCCTGATTCCCCACCTCTGATTCCCCATATCTTATTCCCCGCCTCTGTTTCCCCCCCTCTGATTCCCAGCATCTGATTCCCCATATCTGATTCCCTGCCTCTGATTCCCCATATCTAATTCCCCGCCTCTATTTCCCCATATCTGCTTCCCCGCCTCTGATTCCCCGCCTCTGATTCCCTGCCTCTGATTCCCCACCTCTGACTCCCCATTTCTGATTCCGCACATCCGATTCCCTGCCTCTGATTCCCCGACTCTGATTCCCCACCTCTGATTCCCCAGCTCTTATTCCCCGCCTCTGATTCCCCACCTCTGATTCCCCAGCTCTGATTCCCTGCCACTGATTCCCCGCCCCTGATTCCCCACCTCTGATTCCCCATATCTGATTCCCCGCCTCTGTTTCACCAGCTCTGATTCCCTGCCTCTGATTCCCTGCCCTGATTCCCCATCTCTGTTTCACCGCCTTTGATTCGCCACCTCTGATTCCCCATATCTGATTCCCCGCCTCTGTTTCCCCGCCTCTGATTCCCTGCCTCTGATTCCCAACCTCTGATTCCACACCTCTCATTCCCCATATATGATTCCCCGCCTCTATTTACCAATATCTGATTCCCCGCCTCTGATTCCCCAACTCTGATTCCCCGCCTCTGATTCCCCAGTCTGATTCCCCGCCTCTGATTCCCGGCGTCCGATTCCCTGCCTCTGATTCCCCGCCTCTGATTCCCCATCTCTGATTCCCCGCCTCTGATTCCCTGCCACTGATTCCCTGCCCCTGATTCCCCACTTCTGATTCCCCATATCTGATTCCCCGCCTCTGTTTCCCCGCCTCTGATTCCCCGCCTCTGATTCCCCATATCTGATTCCCTGCCTCTGATTCCCCAACTCTGATTCCCCGCCTCTGATTCCCCAGCTCTGATTTACAACCTCTGATTCCCCACCTCTGACTCCCCATTTCTGATTCCGCACATCCGATTCCCTGCCTCTGATTCCCCGCCTCTGATTCCCCAAATCTGATTCCCCGCCTCTGATTCCCCAGCTCTGATTCCCCATCTCTGATTCCCCACCTCTGATTCCCCGTCTGATTCCCTGCCTCTGATTCCCCGCCTCTGATTCCCCGCCTCTGATTCCCTGCAACTGATTCCCCACCCCTGATTCCCCACCTCTGATTCCCCATATCTTATTCCCCGCCTCTGTTTCCCCCCCCTCTGATTCCCAGCATCTGATTCCCCATATCTGATTCCCTGCCTCTGATTCCCCATATCTAATTCCCCGCCTCTATTTCCCCATATCTGCTTCGCCGCCTCTGATTCCCCAAATCTGATTCCCCGCCTCTGATTCCCCAGCTCTGATTCCCCATCTCTGATTCCGCACATCCGATTCCCTGCCTCTGATTCCCCGCCTCTGATTCCCCGCCTCTGATACCCTGCCTCTGATTCCCCACCTCTGACTCCCCATTTCTGATTCCGCACATCCGATTCCCTGCCTCTGATTCCCCGACTCTGATTCCCCACCTCTGATTCCCCAGCTCTTATTCCCCGCCTCTGATTCCCCACCTCTGATTCCCCAGCTCTGATTCCCTGCCACTGATTCCCCGCCCCTGATTCCCCACCTCTGATTCCCCATATCTGATTCCCCGCCTCTGTTTCCCCAGCTCTGATTCCCTGCCTCTGATTCCCTGCCCTGATTCCCCATCTCTGTTTCACCGCCTTTGATTCGCCACCTCTGAATCCCCATATCTGATTCCCCGCCTCTGTTTCCCCGCCTCTGATTCCCTACCTCTGATTCCCAACCTCTGATTCCACACCTCTCATTCCCCATATATGATTCCCCGCCTCTATTTCCCCATATCTGATTCCCCGCCTCTGATTCCCCAACTCTGATTCCCCGCCTCTGATTCCCCAGCTCTGATTCCCCGCCTCTGATTCCCGGCGTCCGATTCCCTGCCTCAGATTCCCCGCCTCTGATTCCCCATCTCTGATTCCCCGCCTCTGATTCCCCGTGTCTGATTCCCTGCCTCTGATTCCCCGCATCTGATTCCCCGCCTCTGATTCCCTGCCACTGATTCCCTGCCCCTGATTCCCCACTTCTGATTCCCCATATCTGATACCCCGCCTCTGTTTCCCCGCCTCTGATTCCCCGCCTCTGATTCCCCATATCTGATTCCCTGCCTCTGATTCCCCAACTCTGATTCCCCGCCTCTGATTCCCCAGCTCTGAATCCCCGCCTCTGATTCCCCGCGTCTGATTCCCTGCCTCTGATTCCCCGCCTTGATTCCCCATCTCTGATTTACAACCTCTGATTCCCCACCTCTGATTCCCCATATCTGATTCCCAGCCTCTGTTTCCCCGCCTCTGATTCCCCGCCTCTGATTCCCCATATCTGATTCCCCGGCTCTGATTGCCCACCTCTGATTCCCCGCCTCTGATTCGCCAGCTCTGATTCCCCGCCTCTGATTCCCCGCATCTGATTCCCTGCCTCTGATTCCCCGCCTCTGATTCCCCATCTCTGATTCACCGCCTTTGATTCGCCACCTCTGATTCCCCATATCTGATTCCCCGGCTCTGATTGCCCACCTCTGATTCCCCGCCTCTGATTCGCCAGCTCTGATTCCCCGCCTCTGATTCCCCGCATCTGATTCCCTGCCTCTGATTCCCCGCCTCTGATTCCCCATCTCTGATTCACCGCCTTTGATTCGCCACCTCTGATTCCCCATATCTGATTCACCACCTCTGTTTCCCCGCCTCTGATTCCCCGCTTATGATTCTCCATATCTCATTCCCCGCCTCTGAATCCCCATCTCTGATTCCCGGACTCTGATTCCCCACCTCTGATTCCCGGCCTCTTATTCCCAGCATTTGATTCCCGGCCTCTGATTCCCGGCCTCTGATTCCCCGCTTCTGATTCTGATTCCCTGCCTCTGATTCCCCATCTCTGATTCCGCACATCTGATTCCCTGCCTCTGATTCCCCACCTCTGATTCCCCATATCTGATTCCCCGCCTCTGTTTCCCCGCCTCTGATTCCCCGCCTCTGTTTCCCCATATCTAATTCCCCACCTCTGATGCCCCAACTCTGATTCCCCGCCTCTGATTCCCCAGCTCTGATTCCCCACCTCTGATTCCCTTCATCCGATTCCCCATGTCTGATTCCCCGCCTCTGTTTCCCCGCCTCTGATTCCCCGCCTCTGTTTCCCCATATCTGATTCCCCGCCTCTGATTCCCCAGCTCTGATTCCCTGCCTCTGATTCCCCGCGTTCCATTCCCTGCCTCTGATTCCCCGCCTGTGATTCCCCATCTCTTATTCACCACCTCTGATTCCCCACCTCTGATTCCCCATATCTAATTCCCCCCCTCTGTTTGCCCGCCTCTGATTCCCCTCCTCTGTTTCCACATATCTGATTCCCCGCCTCTGAATCCCCAACTCTGATTCCCCGCCTCTGATTCACCAGCTCTGATTCCCCGCCTTTGATTCCCCCCGTCCGATTCCCAGCCTCTGAATCCCCGTGTCTGATTTCCTGCCTCTGATTCCCCGCCTCTGATTCCCCATCTCTGATTCACCGCCTCTGATTCCCCACCTCTGACTCCCCATTTCTGATTCCGCACATCCGATTCCCTGCCTCTGATTCCCCGCCTCTGATTCCCCAAATCTGATTCCCCGCCTCTGATTCCCCAGCTCTGATTCCCCATCTCTGATTCCCCACCTCTGATTCCCCGTCTGATTCCCTGCCTCTGATTCCCCGCCTCTGATTCCCCGCCTCTGATTCCCTGCAACTGATTCCCCACCCCTGATTCCCCACCTCTGATTCCCCATATCTTATTCCCCGCCTCTGTTTCCCCCCCTCTGATTCCCAGCATCTGATTCCCCATATCTGATTCCCTGCCTCTGATTCCCCATATCTAATTCCCCGCCTCTATTTCCCCATATCTGCTTCCCCGCCTCTGATTCCCCGCCTCTGATTCCCTGCCTCTGATTCCCCACCTCTGACTCCCCATTTCTGATTCCGCACATCCGATTCCCTGCCTCTGATTCCCCGACTCTGATTCCCCACCTCTGATTCCCCAGCTCTTATTCCCCGCCTCTGATTCCCCACCTCTGATTCCCCAGCTCTGATTCCCTGCCACTGATTCCCCGCCCCTGATTCCCCACCTCTGATTCCCCATATCTGATTCCCCGCCTCTGTTTCACCAGCTCTGATTCCCTGCCTCTGATTCCCTGCCCTGATTCCCCATCTCTGTTTCACCGCCTTTGATTCGCCACCTCTGATTCCCCATATCTGATTCCCCGCCTCTGTTTCCCCGCCTCTGATTCCCTGCCTCTGATTCCCAACCTCTGATTCCACACCTCTCATTCCCCATATATGATTCCCCGCCTCTATTTACCAATATCTGATTCCCCGCCTCTGATTCCCCAACTCTGATTCCCCGCCTCTGATTCCCCAGTCTGATTCCCCGCCTCTGATTCCCGGCGTCCGATTCCCTGCCTCTGATTCCCCGCCTCTGATTCCCCATCTCTGATTCCCCGCCTCTGATTCCCCGCGTCTGATTCCCTGCCTCTGAGTCCCCGCCTCTGATTCCCCGCCTCTGATTCCCTGCCACTGATTCCCTGCCCCTGATTCCCCACTTCTGATTCCCCATATCTGATTCCCCGCCTCTGTTTCCCCGCCTCTGATTCCCCGCCTCTGATTCCCCATATCTGATTCCCTGCCTCTGATTCCCCAACTCTGATTCCCCGCCTCTGATTCCCCAGCTCTGATTTACAACCTCTGATTCCCCACCTCTGACTCCCCATTTCTGATTCCGCACATCCGATTCCCTGCCTCTGATTCCCCGCCTCTGATTCCCCAAATCTGATTCCCCGCCTCTGATTCCCCAGCTCTGATTCCCCATCTCTGATTCCCCACCTCTGATTCCCCGTCTGATTCCCTGCCTCTGATTCCCCGCCTCTGATTCCCCGCCTCTGATTCCCTGCAACTGATTCCCCACCCCTGATTCCCCACCTCTGATTCCCCATATCTTATTCCCCGCCTCTGTTTCCCCCCCCTCTGATTCCCAGCATCTGATTCCCCATATCTGATTCCCTGCCTCTGATTCCCCATATCTAATTCCCCGCCTCTATTTCCCCATATCTGCTTCGCCGCCTCTGATTCCCCAAATCTGATTCCCCGCCTCTGATTCCCCAGCTCTGATTCCCCATCTCTGATTCCGCACATCCGATTCCCTGCCTCTGATTCCCCGCCTCTGATTCCCCGCCTCTGATACCCTGCCTCTGATTCCCCACCTCTGACTCCCCATTTCTGATTCCGCACATCCGATTCCCTGCCTCTGATTCCCCGACTCTGATTCCCCACCTCTGATTCCCCAGCTCTTATTCCCCGCCTCTGATTCCCCACCTCTGATTCCCCAGCTCTGATTCCCTGCCACTGATTCCCCGCCCCTGATTCCCCACCTCTGATTCCCCATATCTGATTCCCCGCCTCTGTTTCCCCAGCTCTGATTCCCTGCCTCTGATTCCCTGCCCTGATTCCCCATCTCTGTTTCACCGCCTTTGATTCGCCACCTCTGAATCCCCATATCTGATTCCCCGCCTCTGTTTCCCCGCCTCTGATTCCCTACCTCTGATTCCCAACCTCTGATTCCACACCTCTCATTCCCCATATATGATTCCCCGCCTCTATTTCCCCATATCTGATTCCCCGCCTCTGATTCCCCAACTCTGATTCCCCGCCTCTGATTCCCCAGCTCTGATTCCCCGCCTCTGATTCCCGGCGTCCGATTCCCTGCCTCAGATTCCCCGCCTCTGATTCCCCATCTCTGATTCCCCGCCTCTGATTCCCCGTGTCTGATTCCCTGCCTCTGATTCCCCGCATCTGATTCCCCGCCTCTGATTCCCTGCCACTGATTCCCTGCCCCTGATTCCCCACTTCTGATTCCCCATATCTGATACCCCGCCTCTGTTTCCCCGCCTCTGATTCCCCGCCTCTGATTCCCCATATCTGATTCCCTGCCTCTGATTCCCCAACTCTGATTCCCCGCCTCTGATTCCCCAGCTCTGAATCCCCGCCTCTGATTCCCCGCGTCTGATTCCCTGCCTCTGATTCCCCGCCTTGATTCCCCATCTCTGATTTACAACCTCTGATTCCCCACCTCTGATTCCCCATATCTGATTCCCAGCCTCTGTTTCCCCGCCTCTGATTCCCCGCCTCTGATTCCCCATATCTGATTCCCCGGCTCTGATTGCCCACCTCTGATTCCCCGCCTCTGATTCGCCAGCTCTGATTCCCCGCCTCTGATTCCCCGCATCTGATTCCCTGCCTCTGATTCCCCGCCTCTGATTCCCCATCTCTGATTCACCGCCTTTGATTCGCCACCTCTGATTCCCCATATCTGATTCACCACCTCTGTTTCCCCGCCTCTGATTCCCCGCTTATGATTCTCCATATCTCATTCCCCGCCTCTGAATCCCCATCTCTGATTCCCGGACTCTGATTCCCCACCTCTGATTCCCGGCCTCTTATTCCCAGCATTTGATTCCCGGCCTCTGATTCCCGGCCTCTGATTCCCCGCTTCTGATTCTGATTCCCTGCCTCTGATTCCCCATCTCTGATTCCGCACATCTGATTCCCTGCCTCTGATTCCCCACCTCTGATTCCCCATATCTGATTCCCCGCCTCTGTTTCCCCGCCTCTGATTCCCCGCCTCTGTTTCCCCATATCTAATTCCCCACCTCTGATGCCCCAACTCTGATTCCCCGCCTCTGATTCCCCAGCTCTGATTCCCCACCTCTGATTCCCTTCATCCGATTCCCCATGTCTGATTCCCCGCCTCTGTTTCCCCGCCTCTGATTCCCCGCCTCTGTTTCCCCATATCTGATTCCCCGCCTCTGATTCCCCAGCTCTGATTCCCTGCCTCTGATTCCCCGCGTTCCATTCCCTGCCTCTGATTCCCCGCCTGTGATTCCCCATCTCTTATTCACCACCTCTGATTCCCCACCTCTGATTCCCCATATCTAATTCCCCCCCTCTGTTTGCCCGCCTCTGATTCCCCTCCTCTGTTTCCACATATCTGATTCCCCGCCTCTGAATCCCCAACTCTGATTCCCCGCCTCTGATTCACCAGCTCTGATTCCCCGCCTTTGATTCCCCCCGTCCGATTCCCAGCCTCTGAATCCCCGTGTCTGATTTCCTGCCTCTGATTCCCCGCCTCTGATTCCCCATCTCTGATTCACCGCCTCTGATTCCCCACCTCTGACTCCCCATTTCTGATTCCGCACATCCGATTCCCTGCCTCTGATTCCCCGACTCTGATTCCCCACCTCTGATTCCCCAGCTCTTATTCCCCGCCTCTGATTCCCCGCGTCTGATTCCCTGCCTCTGATTCCCCGCTTCTGATTCCCCATCTCTGATTCCCCACCTCTGATTCCCCGTCTGATTCCCTGCCTCTGATTCCCCACCTCTGACTCCCCATTTCTGATTCCGCACATCCGATTCCCTGCCTCTGATTCCCCGACTCTGATTCCCCACCTCTGATTCCCCAGCTCTTATTCCCCGCCTCTGATTCCCCACCTCTGATTCCCCAGCTCTGATTCCCTGCCACTGATTCCCCGCCCCTGATTCCCCACCTCTGATTCCCCATATCTAATTCCCCGCCTCTGTTTCCCCAGCTCTGATTCCCTGCCTCTGATTCCCTGCCCTGATTCCCCATCTCTGTTTCACCGCCTTTGATTCGCCACCTCTGATTCCCCATATCTGATTCCCCGCCTCTGTTTCCCCGCCTCTGATTCCCTGCCTCTGATTCCCAACCTCTGATTCCACACCTCTCATTCCCCATATATGATTCCCCGCCTCTATTTACCAATATCTGATTCCCCGCCTCTGATTCCCCAACTCTGATTCCCCGCCTCTGATTCCCCAGTCTGATTCCCCGCCTCTGATTCCCGGCGTCCGATTTCCTGCCTCTGATTCCCCGCCTCTGATTCCCCATCTCTGATTCCCCGCCTCTGATTCCCCGCGTCTGATTCCCTGCCTCTGAGTCCCCGCCTCTGATTCCCCGCCTCTGATTCCCTGCCACTGATTCCCTGCCCCTGATTCCCCACTTCTGATTCCCCATATCTGATTCCCCGCCTCTGTTTCCCCGCCTCTGATTCCCCGCCTCTGATTCCCCATATCTGATTCCCTGCCTCTGATTCCCCAACTCTGATTCCCCGCCTCTGATTCCCCAGCTCTGATTTACAACCTCTGATTCCCCACCTCTGACTCCCCATTTCTGATTCCGCACATCCGATTCCCTGCCTCTGATTCCCCGCCTCTGATTCCCCAAATCTGATTCCCCGCCTCTGATTCCCCAGCTCTGATTCCCCATCTCTGATTCCCCACCTCTGATTCCCCGTCTGATTCCCTGCCTCTGATTCCCCGCCTCTGATTCCCCGCCTCTGATTCCCTGCAACTGATTCCCCACCCCTGATTCCCCACCTCTGATTCCCCATATCTTATTCCCCGCCTCTGTTTCCCCCCCCTCTGATTCCCAGCATCTGATTCCCCATATCTGATTCCCTGCCTCTGATTCCCCATATCTAATTCCCCGCCTCTATTTCCCCATATCTGCTTCGCCGCCTCTGATTCCCCAAATCTGATTCCCCGCCTCTGATTCCCCAGCTCTGATTCCCCATCTCTGATTCCGCACATCCGATTCCCTGCCTCTGATTCCCCGCCTCTGATTCCCCGCCTCTGATACCCTGCCTCTGATTCCCCACCTCTGACTCCCCATTTCTGATTCCGCACATCCGATTCCCTGCCTCTGATTCCCCGACTCTGATTCCCCACCTCTGATTCCCCAGCTCTTATTCCCCGCCTCTGATTCCCCACCTCTGATTCCCCAGCTCTGATTCCCTGCCACTGATTCCCCGCCCCTGATTCCCCACCTCTGATTCCCCATATCTGATTCCCCGCCTCTGTTTCCCCAGCTCTGATTCCCTGCCTCTGATTCCCTGCCCTGATTCCCCATCTCTGTTTCACCGCCTTTGATTCGCCACCTCTGAATCCCCATATCTGATTCCCCGCCTCTGTTTCCCCGCCTCTGATTCCCTACCTCTGATTCCCAACCTCTGATTCCACACCTCTCATTCCCCATATATGATTCCCCGCCTCTATTTCCCCATATCTGATTCCCCGCCTCTGATTCCCCAACTCTGATTCCCCGCCTCTGATTCCCCAGCTCTGATTCCCCGCCTCTGATTCCCGGCGTCCGATTCCCTGCCTCAGATTCCCCGCCTCTGATTCCCCATCTCTGATTCCCCGCCTCTGATTCCCCGTGTCTGATTCCCTGCCTCTGATTCCCCGCATCTGATTCCCCGCCTCTGATTCCCTGCCACTGATTCCCTGCCCCTGATTCCCCACTTCTGATTCCCCATATCTGATACCCCGCCTCTGTTTCCCCGCCTCTGATTCCCCGCCTCTGATTCCCCATATCTGATTCCCTGCCTCTGATTCCCCAACTCTGATTCCCCGCCTCTGATTCCCCAGCTCTGAATCCCCGCCTCTGATTCCCCGCGTCTGATTCCCTGCCTCTGATTCCCCGCCTTGATTCCCCATCTCTGATTTACAACCTCTGATTCCCCACCTCTGATTCCCCATATCTGATTCCCAGCCTCTGTTTCCCCGCCTCTGATTCCCCGCCTCTGATTCCCCATATCTGATTCCCCGGCTCTGATTGCCCACCTCTGATTCCCCGCCTCTGATTCGCCAGCTCTGATTCCCCGCCTCTGATTCCCCGCATCTGATTCCCTGCCTCTGATTCCCCGCCTCTGATTCCCCATCTCTGATTCACCGCCTTTGATTCGCCACCTCTGATTCCCCATATCTGATTCACCACCTCTGTTTCCCCGCCTCTGATTCCCCGCTTATGATTCTCCATATCTCATTCCCCGCCTCTGAATCCCCATCTCTGATTCCCGGACTCTGATTCCCCACCTCTGATTCCCGGCCTCTTATTCCCAGCATTTGATTCCCGGCCTCTGATTCCCGGCCTCTGATTCCCCGCTTCTGATTCTGATTCCCTGCCTCTGATTCCCCATCTCTGATTCCGCACATCTGATTCCCTGCCTCTGATTCCCCACCTCTGATTCCCCATATCTGATTCCCCGCCTCTGTTTCCCCGCCTCTGATTCCCCGCCTCTGTTTCCCCATATCTAATTCCCCACCTCTGATGCCCCAACTCTGATTCCCCGCCTCTGATTCCCCAGCTCTGATTCCCCACCTCTGATTCCCTTCATCCGATTCCCCATGTCTGATTCCCCGCCTCTGTTTCCCCGCCTCTGATTCCCCGCCTCTGTTTCCCCATATCTGATTCCCCGCCTCTGATTCCCCAGCTCTGATTCCCTGCCTCTGATTCCCCGCGTTCCATTCCCTGCCTCTGATTCCCCGCCTGTGATTCCCCATCTCTTATTCACCACCTCTGATTCCCCACCTCTGATTCCCCATATCTAATTCCCCCCCTCTGTTTGCCCGCCTCTGATTCCCCTCCTCTGTTTCCACATATCTGATTCCCCGCCTCTGAATCCCCAACTCTGATTCCCCGCCTCTGATTCACCAGCTCTGATTCCCCGCCTTTGATTCCCCCCGTCCGATTCCCAGCCTCTGAATCCCCGTGTCTGATTTCCTGCCTCTGATTCCCCGCCTCTGATTCCCCATCTCTGATTCACCGCCTCTGATTCCCCACCTCTGACTCCCCATTTCTGATTCCGCACATCCGATTCCCTGCCTCTGATTCCCCGACTCTGATTCCCCACCTCTGATTCCCCAGCTCTTATTCCCCGCCTCTGATTCCCCGCGTCTGATTCCCTGCCTCTGATTCCCCGCTTCTGATTCCCCATCTCTGATTCCCCACCTCTGATTCCCCGTCTGATTCCCTGCCTCTGATTCCCCACCTCTGACTCCCCAATTCTGATTCCGCACATCCGATTCCCTGCCTCTGATTCCCCGACTCTGATTCCCCACCTCTGATTCCCCAGCTCTTATTCCCCGCCTCTGATTCCCCACCTCTGATTCCCCAGCTCTGATTCCCTGCCACTGATTCCCCGCCCCTGATTCCCCACCTCTGATTCCCCATATCTAATTCCCCGCCTCTGTTTCCCCAGCTCTGATTCCCTGCCTCTGATTCCCTGCCCTGATTCCCCATCTCTGTTTCACCGCCTTTGATTCGCCACCTCTGATTCCCCATATCTGATTCCCCGCCTCTGTTTCCCCGCCTCTGATTCCCTGCCTCTGATTCCCAACCTCTGATTCCACACCTCTCATTCCCCATATATGATTCCCCGCCTCTATTTACCCATATCTGATTCCACGCCTCTGATTCCCCAACTCTGATTCCCCGCCTCTGATTCCCCAGCTCTGATTCCCCGCCTCTGATTCCCGGCGTCCGATTTCCTGCCTATGATTCCCCGCCTCTGATTCCCCATCTCTGATTCCCCGCCTCTGATTCCCCGCGTCTGATTCCCTGCCTCTGAGTCCCCGCCTCTGATTCCCCGCCTCTGATTCCCTGCCACTGATTCCCTGCCCCTGATTCCCCACTTCTGATTCCCCATATCTGATTCCCCGCCTCTGTTTCCCCGCCTCTGATTCCCCGCCTCTGATTCCCCATATCTGATTCCCTGCCTCTGATTCCCCAACTCTGATTCCCCGCCTCTGATTCCCCAGCTCTGATTTACAACCTCTGATTCCCCACCTCTGACTCCCCATTTCTGATTCCGCACATCCGATTCCCTGCCTCTGATTCCCCGCCTCTGATTCCCCAAATCTGATTCCCTGCCTCTGATTCCCCAGCTCTGATTCCCCATCTCTGATTCCCCACCTCTGATTCCCCGTCTGATTCCCTGCCTCTGATTCCCCGCCTCTGATTCCCCGCCTCTGATTCCCTGCAACTGATTCCCCACCCCTGATTCCCCACCTCTGATTCCCCATATCTTATTCCCCGCCTCTGTTTCCCCCCCTCTGATTCCCAGCATCTGATTCCCCATATCTGATTCCCTGCCTCTGATTCCCCATATCTAATTCCCCGCCTCTATTTCCCCATATCTGCTTCGCTGCCTCTGATTCCCCAAATCTGATTCCCCGCCTCTGATTCCCCAGCTCTGATTCCCCATCTCTGATTCCGCACATCCGATTCCCTGCCTCTGATTCCCCGCCTCTGATTCCCCGCCTCTGATTCCCTGCCTCTGATTCCCCACCTCTGACTCCCCATTTCTGATTCCGCACATCCGATTCCCTGCCTCTGATTCCCCGACTCTGATTCCCCACCTCTGATTCCCCAGCTCTTATTCCCCGCCTCTGATTCCCCACCTCTGATTCCCCAGCTCTGATTCCCTGCCACTGATTCCCCGCCCCTGATTCCCCACCTCTGATTCCCCATATCTGATTCCCCGCCTCTGTTTCCCCAGCTCTGATTCCCTGCCTCTGATTCCCTGCCCTGATTCCCCATCTCTGTTTCACCGCCTTTGATTCGCCACCTCTGAATCCCCATATCTGATTCCCCGCCTCTGTTTCCCCGCCTCTGATTCCCTACCTCTGATTCCCAACCTCTGATTCCACACCTCTCATTCCCCATATATGATTCCCCGCCTCTATTTCCCCATATCTGATTCCCCGCCTCTGATTCCCCAACTCTGATTCCCCGCCTCTGATTCCCCAGCTCTGATTCCCCGCCTCTGATTCCCGGCGTCCGATTCCCTGCCTCAGATTCCCCGCCTCTGATTCCCCATCTCTGATTCCCCGCCTCTGATTCCCCGTGTCTGATTCCCTGCCTCTGATTCCCCGCCTCTGATTCCCCGCTTCTGATTCCCTGCCACTGATTCCCTGCCCCTGATTCCCCACTTCTGATTCCCCATATCTGATACCCCGCCTCTGTTTCCCCGCCTCTGATTCCCCGCCTCTGATTCCCCATATCTGATTCCCTGCCTCTGATTCCCCAACTCTGATTCCCCGCCTCTGATTCCCCAGCTCTGAATCCCCGCCTCTGATTCCCCGCGTCTGATTCCCTGCCTCTGATTCCCCGCCTTGATTCCCCATCTCTGATTTACAACCTCTGATTCCCCACCTCTGATTCCCCATATCTGATTCCCAGCCTCTGCTTCCCAGCCTCTGATTCCCCGCCTCTGATTCCCCATATCTGATTCCCCGGCTCTGATTGCCCACCTCTGATTCCCCGCCTCTGATTCGCCAGCTCTGATTCCCCGCCTCTGATTCCCCGCATCTGATTCCCTGCCTCTGATTCCCCGCCTCTGATTCCCCATCTCTGATTCACCGCCTTTGATTCGCCACCTCTGATTCCCCATATCTGATTCACCACCTCTGTTTCCCCGCCTCTGATTCCCCGCTTATGATTCTCCATATCTCATTCCCCGCCTCTGAATCCCCATCTCTGATTCCCGGACTCTGATTCCCCACCTCTGATTCCCGGCCTCTTATTCCCAGCATTTGATTCCCGGCCTCTGATTCCCGGCCTCTGATTCCCCGCTTCTGATTCTGATTCCCTGCCTCTGATTCCCCATCTCTGATTCCGCACATCTGATTCCCTGCCTCTGATTCCCCACCTCTGATTCCCCATATCTGATTCCCCGCCTCTGTTTCCCCGCCTCTGATTCCCCGCCTCTGTTTCCCCATATCTAATTCCCCACCTCTGATGCCCCAACTCTGATTCCCCGCCTCTGATTCCCCAGCTCTGATTCCCCACCTCTGATTCCCTTCATCCGATTCCCCATGTCTGATTCCCCGCCTCTGTTTCCCCGCCTCTGATTCCCCGCCTCTGTTTCCCCATATCTGATTCCCCGCCTCTGATTCCCCAGCTCTGATTCCCTGCCTCTGATTCCCCGCGTTCCATTCCCTGCCTCTGATTGCCCGCCTGTGATTCCCCATCTCTTATTCACCACCTCTGATTCCCCACCTCTGATTCCCCATATCTAATTCCCCCCCTCTGTTTTCCCGCCTCTGATTCCCCTCCTCTGTTTCCACATATCTGATTCCCCGCCTCTGAATCCCCAACTCTGATTCCCCGCCTCTGATTCACCAGCTCTGATTCCCCGCCTTTGATTCCCCCCGTCCGATTCCCAGCCTCTGAATCCCCGTGTCTGATTTCCTGCCTCTGATTCCCCGCCTCTGATTCCCCATCTCTGATTCACCGCCTCTGATTCCCCACCTCTGACTCCCCATTTCTGATTCCGCACATCCGATTCCCTGCCTCTGATTCCCCGACTCTGATTCCCCACCTCTGATTCCCCAGCTCTTATTCCCCGCCTCTGATTCCCCGCGTCTGATTCCCTGCCTCTGATTCCCCGCTTCTGATTCCCCATCTCTGATTCCCCACCTCTGATTCCCCGTCTGATTCCCTGCCTCTGATTCCCCGCCTCTGATTCCCCGCCTCTGATTCCCTGCAACTGATTCCCCACCCCTGATTCCCCACCTCTGATTCCCCATATCTTATTCCCCGCCTCTGTTTCCCCCCCTCTGATACCCAGCCTCTGATTCCCCATATCTGATTCCCTGCCTCTGATTCCCCATATCTAATTCCCCGCCTCTATTTCCCCATATCTGCTTCGCCGCCTCTGATTCCCCAAATCTGATTCCCCGCCTCTGATTCCCCAGCTCTGATTCCCCATCTCTGATTCCGCACATCCGATTCCCTGCCTCTGATTCCCCGCCTCTGATTCCCCATCTCTGATTCACCGCCTCTGATTCCCCACCTCTGACTCCCCATTTCTGATTCCGCACATCCGATTCCCTGCCTCTGATTCCCCGACTCTGATTCCCCACCTCTGATTCCCCAGCTCTTATTCCCCGCCTCTGATTCCCCGCGTCTGATTCCCTGCCTCTGATTCCCCGCCTCTGATTCCCCATCTCTGATTCCCCACCTCTGATTCCCCGTGTCTGATTCCCTGCCTCTGATTCCCCGCCTCTGATTCCCCACCTCTGATTCCCCAGCTCTGATTCCCCGCCTCTGATTCCCCGTGTCTGATTCCCTGCCTCTGATTCCCCGCCTCTGATTCCCCATCTCTGATTCCCCACCTCTGATTCCCCGTGTCTGATTCCCTGCCTCTGAATCCCCGCCTCTGATTCCCCGCCTCTGATTCCCTGCCACTGATCCCCACCACTGATTCCCCACCTCTGATTCCCCATATCTTATTCCCCGCCTCTGTTTCCCCCGCTCTGATTCCCAGCCTCTGATTCCCCATATCTGATTCCCCGCCTCTGATTCCCCATATCTGATTCCCCGCCTCATTTTCCCCATATCTGCTTCGCCGCCTCTGATTCCCCAACTCTGATTCCCCGCCTCTGATTCCCCAGCACTGATTTCCCGCCTCTGATTTCCGGCATCCGATTCCCTGCCTCTGATTCCCCGCCTCTGATTCCCCATCTCTCATTCCCCGCCTATGATTCCCCGCATCTGTTTCCCCGCCTCTGATTCCCCGCCTCTGTTTCCCCATATCTGATTCCCCGCCTCTGATTCCCCAACTTTGATTCCCCTCCTCTAATTCGCCAGCTATGATTCCCCGCCTCTGATTCCCTGCGTCTGATTCCCTGCCTCTGATTCCCCACCTCTGATTCCCCGCCTCTGATTCCCTGCCTCTGATTCCCCACCTCTGACTCCCCATTTCTGATTCCGCACATCCGATTCCCTGCCTCTGATTCCCCGACTCTGATTCCCCACCTCTGATTCCCCAGCTCTTATTCCCCGCCTCTGATTCCCCACCTCTGATTCCCCAGCTCTGATTCCCTGCCACTGATTCCCCGCCCCTGATTCCCCACCTCTGATTCCCCATATCTGATTCCCCGCCTCTGTTTCCCCAGCTCTGATTCCCTGCCTCTGATTCCCTGCCCTGATTCCCCATCTCTGTTTCACCGCCTTTGATTCGCCACCTCTGAATCCCCATATCTGATTCCCCGCCTCTGTTTCCCCGCCTCTGATTCCCTACCTCTGATTCCCAACCTCTGATTCCACACCTCTCATTCCCCATATATGATTCCCCGCCTATATTTCCCCATATCTGATTCCCCGCCTCTGATTCCCCAACTCTGATTCCCCGCCTCTGATTCCCCAGCTCTGATTCCCCGCCTCTGATTCCCGGCGTCCGATTCCCTGCCTCAGATTCCCCGCCTCTGATTCCCCATCTATGATTCCCCGCCTCTGATTCCCCGTGTCTGATTCCCTGCCTCTGATTCCCCGCCTCTGATTCCCCGCCTCTGATTCCCTGCCACTGATTCCCTGCCCCTGATTCCCCACTTCTGATTCCCCATATCTGATACCCCGCCTCTGTTTCCCCGCCTCTGATTCCCCGCCTCTGATTCCCCATATCTGATTCCCTGCCTCTGATTCCCCAACTCTGATTCCCCGCCTCTGATTCCCCAGCTCTGAATCCCCGCCTCTGATTCCCCGCGTCTGATTCCCTGCCTCTGATTCCCCGCCTTGATTCCCCATCTCTGATTTACAACCTCTGATTCCCCACCTCTGATTCCCCATATCTGATTCCCAGCCTCTGCTTCCCAGCCTCTGATTCCCCGCCTCTGATTCCCCATATCTGATTCCCCGGCTCTGATTGCCCACCTCTGATTCCCCGCCTCTGATTCGCCAGCTCTGATTCCCCGCCTCTGATTCCCCGCATCTGATTCCCTGCCTCTGATTCCCCGCCTCTGATTCCCCATCTCTGATTCACCGCCTTTGATTCGCCACCTCTGATTCCCCATATCTGATTCACCACCTCTGTTTCCCCGCCTCTGATTCCCCGCTTATGATTCTCCATATCTCATTCCCCGCCTCTGAATCCCCATCTCTGATTCCCGGACTCTGATTCCCCACCTCTGATTCCCGGCCTCTTATTCCCAGCATTTGATTCCCGGCCTCTGATTCCCGGCCTCTGATTCCCCGCTTCTGATTCTGATTCCCTGCCTCTGATTCCCCATCTCTGATTCCGCACATCTGATTCCCTGCCTCTGATTCCCCACCTCTGATTCCCCATATCTGATTCCCCGCCTCTGTTTCCCCGCCTCTGATTCCCCGCCTCTGTTTCCCCATATCTAATTCCCCACCTCTGATGCCCCAACTCTGATTCCCCGCCTCTGATTCCCCAGCTCTGATTCCCCACCTCTGATTCCCTTCATCCGATTCCCCATGTCTGATTCCCCGCCTCTGTTTCCCCGCCTCTGATTCCCCGCCTCTGTTTCCCCATATCTGATTCCCCGCCTCTGATTCCCCAGCTCTGATTCCCTGCCTCTGATTCCCCGCGTTCCATTAGCTGCCTCTGATTCCCCGCCTGTGATTCCCCATCTCTTATTCACCACCTCTGATTCCCCACCTCTGATTCCCCATATCTAATTCCCCCCCTCTGTTTTCCCGCCTCTGATTCCCCTCCTCTGTTTCCACATATCTGATTCCCCGCCTCTGAATCCCCAACTCTGATTCCCCGCCTCTGATTCACCAGCTCTGATTCCCCGCCTTTGATTCCCCCCGTCCGATTCCCAGCCTCTGAATCCCCGTGTCTGATTTCCTGCCTCTGATTCCCCGCCTCTGATTCCCCATCTCTGATTCACCGCCTCTGATTCCACACCTCTGACTCCCCATTTCTGATTCCGCACATCCGATTCCCTGCCTCTGATTCCCCGACTCTGATTCCCCACCTCTGATTCCCCAGCTCTTATTCCCCGCCTCTGATTCCCCGCGTCTGATTCCCTGCCTCTGATTCCCCGCTTCTGATTCCCCATCTCTGATTCCCCACCTCTGATTCCCCGTCTGATTCCCTGCCTCTGATTCCCCGCCTCTGATTCCCCGCCTCTGATTCCCTGCCACTGATTCCCCACCCCTGATTCCCCACCTCTGATTCCCCATATCTTATTCCCCGCCTCTGTTTCCCCCCCTCTGATACCCAGCCTCTGATTCCCCATATCTGATTCCCTGCCTCTGATTCCCCATATCTAATTCCCCGCCTCTATTTCCCCATATCTGCTTCGCCGCCTCTGATTCCCCAAATCTGATTCCCCGCCTCTGATTCCCCAGCTCTGATTCCCCATCTCTGATTCCGCACATCCGATTCCCTGCCTCTGATTCCCCGCCTCTGATTCCCCATCTCTGATTCACCGCCTCTGATTCCCCACCTCTGACTCCCCATTTCTGATTCCGCACATCCGATTCCCTGCCTCTGATTCCCCGACTCTGATTCCCCACCTCTGATTCCCCAGCTCTTATTCCCCGCCTCTGATTCCCCGCGTCTGATTCCCTGCCTCTGATTCCCCGCCTCTGATTCCCCATCTCTGATTCCCCACCTCTGATTCCCCGTGTCTGATTTCCTGCCTCTGATTCCCCGCCTCTGATTCCCCACCTCTGATTCCCCAGCTCTGATTCCCCGCCTCTGATTCCCCGTGTCTGATTCCCTGCCTCTGATTCCCCGCCTCTGATTCCCCATCTCCGATTCCCCACCTCTGATTCCCCGTGTCTGATTCCCTGCCTCTGAATCCCCGCCTCTGATTCCCCGCCTCTGATTCCCTGCCACTGATTCCCCACCACTGATTCCCCACCTCTGATTTCCCATATCTTATTCCCCGCCTCTGTTTCCCCCGCTCTGATTCCCAGCCTCTGATTCCCCATATCTGATTCCCCGCCTCTGATTCCCCATATCTGATTCCCCGCCTCATTTTCCCCATATCTGCTTCGCCGCCTCTGATTCCCCAACTCTGATTCCCCGCCTCTGATTCCCCAGCACTGATTTCCCGCCTCTGATTTCCGGCATCCGATTCCCTGCCTCTGATTCCCCGCCTCTGATTCCCCATCTCTCATTCCCCGCCTATGATTCCCCGCATCTGTTTCCCCGCCTCTGATTCCCCGCCTCTGTTTCCCCATATCTGATTCCCCGCCTCTGATTCCCCAACTTTGATTCCCCTCCTCTAATTCGCCAGCTATGATTCCCCGCCTCTGATTCCCTGCGTCTGATTCCCTGCCTCTGATTCCCCTTCTCTGATTCACCACCTCTGAATCCCAACCTCTGATTCCCCATCTCTGATTCCGCACATCCGATTCCCTGCCTCTGATTCCCCGCCTCTGATTCCCCGCCTCTGATTCCCTGCCTCTGATTCGCAACCTCTAATTCCCCACCTCTGATTCCCCATATCTGATTCCCCGCCTCTGTTTCCCTGCCTCTGATTCCCGGCCTCTGATTCCCCAGCTCTGATTCCCCGCCTTTTATTCCCGGCCTCTGATTCCCTGCCACTGATTCCCCGCCCCTGATTCCCCACCTCTCATTCCCCATATCTGATTCCCCGCCTCTGTTTCCCCAGCTCTGATTCCCCACCTCTGATTCCCCAGCTCTGATTCCCTGCCACTGATTCCCCGCCCCTGATTCCCCACCTCTGATTCCCCATATCTGATTCCCCGCCTCTGTTTCCCCAGCTCTGATTCCCTGCCTCTGATTCCCTGCCCTGATTCCCCATCTCTGTTTCACCGCCTTTGATTCGCCACCTCTGATTCCCCATATCTGATTCCCCACCTCTGTTTCCCCGCCTCTGATTCCCTGCCTCTGATTCCCAACCTCTGATTCCACACCTCTCATTCCCCATATATGATTCCCCGCCTCTATTTACCCATATCTGATTCCCCGCCTCTGATTCCCCAACTCTGATTCCCCGCCTCTGATTCCCCAGCTCTGATTCCCCGCCTCTGATTCCCGGCGTCCGATTCCCTGCCTCTGATTCCCCGCCTCTGATTCCCCATCTCTGATTCCCCGCCTCTGATTCCCCGCGTCTGATTCCCTGCCTCTGAGTCCCCGCCTCTGATTCCCCGCCTCTGATTCCCTGCCACTGATTCCCTGCCCCTGATTCCCCACTTCTGATTCCCCATATCTGATTCCCCGCCTCTGTTTCCCCGCCTCTGATTCCCCGCCTCTGATTCCCCATATCTGATTCCCTGCCTCTGATTCCCCAACTCTGATTCCCCGCCTCTGATTCCCCAGCTCTGATTTACAACCTCTGATTCCCCACCTCTGATTCCCCATATCTGATTCCCAGCCTCTGTTTCCCCGCCTCTGATTCCCCGCCTCTGATTCCCCATATCTGATTCCCCGGCTCTGATTGCCCACCTCTGATTCCCCGCCTCTGATTCGCCAGCTCTGATTCCCCGCCTCTGATTCCCCGCATCTGATTCCCTGCCTCTGATTCCCCGCCTCTGATTCCCCATCTCTGATTCACCGCCTTTGATTCGCCACCTCTGATTCCCCATATCTGATTCCCCACCTCTGTTTCCCCGCCTCTGATTCCCCGCCTCTGATTCTCCATATCTCACTCCCCGCCTCTGAATCCCCATCTCTGATTCCCGGACTCTGATTCCCCACCTCTGATTCCCGGCCTCTTATTCCCAGCATTTGATTCCCGGCCTCTGATTCCCGGCCTCTGATTCCCCGCTTCTGATTCTGATTCCCTGCCTCTGATTCCCCATCTCTGATTCCGCACATCTGATTCCCTGCCTCTGATTCCCCACCTCTGATTCCCCATATCTGATTCCCCGCCTCTGTTTCCCCGCCTCTGATTCCCCGCCTCTGTTTCCCCATATCTAATTCCCCACCTCTGATGCCCCAACTCTGATTCCCCGCCTCTGATTCCCCAGCTCTGATTCCCCACCTCTGATTCCCTGCATCCGATTCCCCATGTCTGATTCCCCGCCTCTGTTTCCCCGCCTCTGATTCCCCGCCTCTGTTATCCCATATCTGATTCCCCGCCTCTGATTCCCCAGCTCTGATTCCCTGCCTCTGATTCCCCGCATTCCATTCCCTGCCTCTGATTCCCCGGCTGTGATTCCCCATCTCTTATTCACCACCTCTGATTCCCCACCTCTGATTCCCCATTTCTGATTCCGCACATCCGATTCCCTGCCTCTGATTCCCCGTGTCTGATTTCCTGCCTCAGATTCCCCGCCTCTGATTCCCCATCTCTGATTCACCGCCTCTGATTCCTCACCTCTGATTCCCCATTTCTGATTCCGCACATCCGATTCCCTGCCTCTGATTCCCCGACTCTGATTCCCCACCTCTGATTCCCCAGCTCTGATTCCACGCCTCTGATTCCCCGCGTCTGATTCCCTGCCTCTGATTCCCCGCCTCTGATTCCCCAGCTCTGATTCCCCGCCTCTGATTCCAAGCGTCTGATTCCCTGCCTCTGATTCCCCGCCTCTGATTCCACATCTCTGATTCCCCGCGTCTGATTCCCTGCCTCTGATTCCCCGCCTCTGATTCCCCAGCTCTGATTCCCCGCCTCTGATTCCCCGCGTCTGATTCCCTGCCTCTGATTCCCCGCCTCTGATTCCCCATTCTGATTCCCCACCTCTGATTCCCCGTGTCTGATTCCCTGCCTCTGATTCCCCGCCTCTGATTCCCCGCCTCTGATTCCCTGCCACTGATTCCCCGCCCCTGATTCCCCACCTCTGATTCCCCATATCTTATTCCCCGCCTCTGTTTCCCCCCCTCTGATTCCCAGCCTCTGATTCCCCATATCTGATTCCCTGCCTCTGATTCCCCATATCTGATTCCCCGCCTCTATTTCCCCATATCTGCTTCGCCGCCTCTGATTCCCCAACTCTGATTCCCCGCCTCTGATTCCCCAGCTCTGATTTCCCGCCTCTGATTCCCGGCATCCGATTCCCTGCCTCTGATTCCCCACCTCTGATTCCCCATCTCTGATTCCCCGCCTCTGATTCCCCGTGTCTGATTCCCTGCCTCTGATTCCCCGACTCTGATTCCCCGCGTCTGATTCCCTGCCACTGATTCCCTGCCCCTGATTCCCCACCTCTGATTCCCCATATCTGATTCCCCGCCTCTGTTTTCCTGCCTCTGATTCCCTGCCTCTGATTCCCCATATCTGATTCCCCGCCTCTGATTCCCCAACTCTGATTCCCCGCCTCTGATTCCCCAGCTCTGAATCCCAGCCTCTGACTCCTCGCGTCTGATTCCCTGCCTCTGATACCCCGCCTCTGATTCCCCATCTGTGATTCACAACATCTGATGCCCCACCTCTGATTCCCCATATCTGATTCCCCGCCTCTGTTTCCCCGCCTCTGATTCCCCGCCTCTGATTCCCCATATCTGATTCCCCGCCTCTGATTGCCCACCTCTGATTCCACGCGTCTGATTCCCTGCCTCTGATTCACCGCCTCTGATTCCCCATCTCTGGTTCACCACCTCTGATTCCCGGCCTCTGATTCCCCATCTCTGATTCCACACATCCGATTCCCTGCCTATGATTCCCCACCTCTGATTCCCCGCCTCTGATTCCCCATATCTGATTCCCTGCCTCTGTTTCCCCGCCTCTGATTCCCCATATGTGATTCCCCACCTCTGTTTCCATGCCTCTGATTCCCCGCCTCTGTTTCCCCATCTGTGATTCACCGCCTTTGATTCGCCACCTCTGATTCCCCATATCTGATTCCCCACCTCTGTTTCCCCGCCTCTGATTCCCCGCCTCTGATTCTCCATATCTCATTCCCCGCCTCTGAATCCCCATCTCTGATTCCCGAACTCTGATTCCCCACCTCTGATTCCCGGCCTCTTATTCCCAGCATCTGATTCCCGGCCTCTGATTCCCGGCCTCTAATTCCCCGCTTCTGATTCTGATTCCCTGCCTCTGAATCCCCATCTCTGATTCCGCACATCTGATTCCCTGCCTCTGATTCCCCACATCTGATTCCCCATATCTGATTCCCCGCCTCTGTTTCCCCGCCTCTGATTCCCCGCCTCTGTTTCCCCATATCTAATTCCCCACCTCTGATGCCCCAACTCTGATTCCCCGCCTCTGATTCCCCAGCTCTGATTCCCCACCTCTGATTCCCCGCATCCGATTCCCCATGTCTGATTCCCTGCCTCTGTTTCCCCGCCTCTGATTCCCCGCCTCTGTTTCCCCATATCTGATTCCCCGCCTCTGATTCCCCAGCTCTGATTCCCTGCCTCTGATTCCCCGCATTCTATTCCCTGCCTCTGATTCCCCGCCTGTGATTCCCCATCTCTGATTCACCACCTCTGATTCCCCACCGTGATTCCCCATATCTAATTCCCCGCATCTGTTTGCCCGCCTCTGATTCCCCGCCTCTGTTTCCCCATATCTGATTCCCAGCCTCTGAATCCCCGTGTCTGATTTCCTGCCTCTGATTCCCCGCCTCTGATTCCCCATCTCTGATTCACCACCTCTGATTCCCCACCTCTGATTCCCCATCTCTGATTCCGCACATCCGATTCCCTGCCTCTGATTCCCCGACTCTGATTCCCCACCTCTGATTCCCCACCACTGATTCCCCACCTCTGATTCCCCATATCTTATTCCCCGCCTCTGTTTCCCCCGCTCTGATTCCCAGCCTCTGATTCCCCATATCTGATTCCCCGCCTCTGATTCCCCATATCTGATTCCCCGCCTCTGATTCCCCAACTCTGATTCCCCGCCTCTGATTCC